>NC_041006.1:13536321-13846560 GCF_004193775.1 Glycine soja | reverse complement strand
ACAAGCTAATCAAACCTTGAGCTAGGAAGTAAAAGCAAAATATCAATTTTGCTCTAGAGCATAATAACCAGCATAGCATAATGTGCTATTACTTTCAAGCCTTCATAACTCAATCATGGTAAATTAATAATAAGATAGATATAAACCAATATAAATATTTATAAGAGCTCATAAAAATATATTAGCATTCACCATGCACACATGATGACTATGAGGAGTTAAGGAAATTAGCAATAAGGGGATATGTAGAGCAGTAAATCAAAGTAAAAGAATGCACCAAATGCACATAGTTTGGAATCTTATATTAAAAACAATAAAAAGAAGGAAAATATCATCAAAAAATGCCAAGGGGATATGCAGAGAAAATCAATCAACTCAAAGAATAACTAGTTGCATGCACCCCACATCAGAAAACAAGACAGCAAAGCAAATATTAACACATAAAAAAGAATGAGGTAAGTTAGTGACTTCAAGCCAACAATTTCCTGAAAATAGTAATGACATAAACACAAATTCAACACTCAGACTTAACATGTCTCACACACAATGATCATTGTCCTACAATATGTGCATTATGATGAAACAATTACAAGTTCACACATACACACATTATTCAAAACCCTTGATGGAGGCCATGGGACAAACACTAAAGAGATCTCATATATACATTACTATCTCCGTACAAAATCAAGAGGTAGCATAATATCCTTCAAGAACAATAATTTTAATCTTATAGAAACACTTAATAACATGCCATGTATTTATTATCAAGGTCATAGAATTAGACCCATGAAAGACAATAAAATAAAAGATAGAAAACTGAAAGTTTATAGCCTCACCAACTTGGAAACCCATTGATATCGACTATATCACCATGCTAGATGTTAGAATGGAACTTGGAAAATTCAGTTGCATCCAAGTTCAATTTACTACATTGTTGAGATATCAGTTATTTTATTTCTCCAACTAAAATCAAAAAGGGTAAAAGCAAAGAACATATAGGTTCAACAATAAGAAAAAGACAACTCCATGAAAGAATTAAAAATACTAAAATCTATCTTCATAAATTGAAAATAGAAACATCTACATCTTAGTCAAACACCAAGATAACAAGGCATAATATATTGTAAAGAATATAACAATATATTGTAAGGGATAACAGTAACTGAGAACTATGAATAAGTAGAAGTGGAATTGCAAACTACAAAATAAAAGAAATGCATGCTTCTTTTCCTAAACCAAAACACATAGTAATAAACAAAAACTCAACTAAGTTCCATCATTTTTAGATTCTCCCAAAAGTTATGACAAGAGCTACATAGTACACACACTACCTTACCCCATCATTCTTTGCCCCCTCCAAATCCAAGTCACCATTAGCTTCAACAAACCCTTCTCATTTTTGTTCTATTAGCCATTGTTTTAACCCTCATCCTCATCCTCTTCCTCTCCCACTTCCCCCATCCCTAAAATGACATCGATCACCAACCAAATCCCTCAACTCACGTGGTAATAGTAACACTCCTCAATGGAAAAATAGAAAACAGAGATAACAGCAAAAGAAACCAAAGATTAGGAAGGGAGAGGGTGCATAGAACTATGACATCGGGACTTGGGTGAGTGCTTTAACATCGCTAGGGCTTGGGAACAACTACACAGGGATTGGGAGTGGCAGAGTTGTTCTTGGGAGCGGTTGAACAATGTGCATAGTGAGTGTGAAGTGTGAGTAGAAAAACAGGGATAAAAGCCACCTATCAACTAGATGCTCATATATGGATCTAGACTCTCACCTTTTAGTGCCAAATTTATGACTTAGGAGGCTAGATCTGTGACATTGGTGGCCACATCTGTATTATTAGTGGTTTAGCATGGGTTATGGGGAGAGCTTGGGCGCAGAGGATAGATTCAAACCATTGAGATTGGATTCACAGAAAAATTTAGTGAAGAAGAGATTAGAGCAAAGAAGATGAGATTTGTACCTTTCACAAGTGGTGGCAATAAGACAATGATGAAGGAGAGAGCGCGAGGGACTTTTTCGACAACAAGGGAGAGATTCACCATCTTAGAAGGGTCTAGAGTGAAGGAGAGGCTCAAGGAAGAAAGCTTTGGGAGAGGGCATGAGAAGTGAGAGAGCATGAGACTAAAAAGGGAAAGCTTTTCCCTTATAAAGACGATTTTTGAAAACTGATGTTGAATTGCAATTTCAATGACAGTTCTTAAAGAAAATAATGTCAAAATGTGGTTTCAAAGAAGGTTTTCTGAATTTGTCGCTAAAATGTTGTAATTATTTATAAAAATGTCATCGCATTTTTTACAACATCGATTTTATAGTAGAATCATTTTTGAAACAAAATTATTGAAGCTCATTTTTGTAGTAGTGATTTATCATTTATCACGGAAAATCACTATTTATACTAGAACAAAGTTCTAATCATTAGAGGTCTTGCACTCGAGTCCCTATGATAGCAAAACAAATAGCTCCCCTACTCTAAGGACTTAACTATATTATAAAACAAATAATATAACAACTAAAATGCCTCACATATAAATATATATAAATCAAAGTCTACATACAAATATAACCTAAAAATGGATTGGCCAGTACGACAAACTCTAACATATGTAAGGTTCATAACATGATAGGATAAATTTATGTACAAGTGAGTTTACACCTTCAAAATTTAAAGAATAACTAACATGAATTACTACTTTTAATGGCCAAATTCTATTTCAACTCAATTAAAGTGAGTTATTGAAAAAATTGATACTACGATTTACTGAAAAGAAAAGTGACATAAATAGTAAATAATTATGAAAAATGAAAGAGAAATTATTGGAACATACTTTTTGACACACTTTTTTGAACAAACTTTCTCTTATTGATTAAAATTTATTAAAAATGACAAAATTTTGTAGGTTCAACATCATATTTAATAAAAAAAATTCTCATGATTTTATAATTTTAATAAATTTTAACCAATTAGAGAGAGTTTGTTTGGAAGAGTGTGTTAGAGAATTTGTTCCTAACCCTCAAAATGAAATTGAAAAAAGAAATTTTGCAAAATAAAAATAAGTAGTGAACTCCTCATCTATTCAGAATAGTTGATAATGTGAGACTAGTTAATAATGAATTAAAACTATAATTTATCCAAAAAAAAAAAAAAATTCACATGACTATACCTTTAGATTCCTTGCATAAAAATTTGTTGGATTACCAACATCATTGTTACGTCATTAATTAACTATTTAATAGCATAGAGACTAACAATTATAATGGATAAAAAATTCAAAAACTTTAATGGACAAAAACTTAAATTAGAAAATAAAAATTAAATTAAAAAAAATAAAGACTAAAAAATAATAAACCGTAAGGATTTTCTGTCCAAACGCTTTTCTTTGCCTTGGACTCCCACATAATCTCCTTCAAACTTTATACTAGTATTAAGTATTTCTCCAAACAGTCACCATGGAATTTAATTACTTCTAATAAATTATTGGCATTTAATATACCTATTTCTTTTATGCTTTTCTTATGTATTTTTTCATTTAACGTTTTTTTATATAGTTTTATAATTTTTATATATGAGAATAAAAACTCTGTTATTTTCATGTATGATATAACTATCTTAAATGTCATAATGATTGAGATTTTTAATTAAATTACATTTTACATTATCAACTTTTAGTGATTAAATTTTTATATATCTCCAAAGTATTTTTAAAATTTAATTAATTTTTAAGAATATTTTAAATTTCAGACACACGTAATTTTTAATAAAATATCTTCTTCCCATAATATTTTCATTCAGATATTTATTTTTTCATTAATAAAATAATATTTAATTTTATTTCTATTACAAAATATTTTAAACTTATTTATTTTCTAACATCGCATATATAATATTTTATATATGATATATAATTATTCCATATATATACTTCCCAAATATTTTTCATTGTAGTGTCACAGCAGATTTAAGTTGCTACTAAATATTTTGCAATATTTTATATACATAGTATCTATATGCACAATTAGAAGACTAATTCTTTTGTTATTCACAGTGATAAGTTAAGAGATGTTTTTAGCATAATAATTCTTCAACTCCTGAGGAATAAACTAAAGTTATTTAATTTAAAGTGACATTTCATTTTTACTGTAATTGTAGTAGATAATATAAATAAAATAATTAAGATATAATATTTTATTAAAAATTTCATTTTAAGAAAATTTTAAATTTAAACGCATATTGTGGAAAAAAAAAAAACTACTTGTTTTTCTTTTCTCTCTCCCGTTTTCTTTTAATTTTTAGTTTCCTTTTCTTTTATTTTTATTTACACACAATTTTTTATTATAACTAATATTTTCTTTTATTTATATTATATTATTGTTTAAAGTCTTCTATTTATTATCTATTACTACATATTAAAGTTCTTTTTCTACTCGCTCTCCTGAGGTCATTGTATTAAAAATCAAAATAGCATGATTAATATTTAATCAAATACAAATTGTTCTGGTCATACATAATTATTTTAAAATATTACATTAAATTATGGTGTTATGGTTGTGCATTACATTAATATATATATATATATATATATATATATATATATATATATATATATATATATATAAGAGAGATCGGGACGTTTCATATGAGAATGGTTTTTTTATGTGAAAATAAAAACAATCATTTTCATTCGTTGTATTAAAATGAAATGTCAAGATTAAAACATTTTAAATTCAAATTAAAATCTCATCTAACCATAACATCTCTGTAAGATCTAACAAAAAAAAATCAAATATTTAAATATTTAATTTACGTCAAGATCGTTGTCACAACCATCACACCATCGTTGTAACTACCACTATCATGATCGTTGTCATGACCACCATCGTTGCCACCAACATGACTATTGTTATTACCACCGCTGTGATTGTTGTCATGATCACTGTCGTTGCCACCACACCATCAACACTATTGTCGCTGTCACCACCGTCGTGATCACCATCGTAATCTCTATCATGATTGTCATCGTGATTGTTGTTGTGACAACTATTGTCACCGCTAGCATACAATCATTGTCGTCATGCCACTGCTACCAATGACGATGGCAATGAAAATCATGTTGATGAACGATGGTGATCATAACGACAATCATGGTGGTGGTGGTTGAGGCGATGATGGTGATTATGGTGACGACCTAGATATAAATTAAATCTTTAAAATAATTGATTTTCTATTTGATAAATGAATTTTATTATTAAATGAGATTTAATTTAAATTTAAAATATTTTAATCTTGATCCAATGGATGACCATGGCCGTGGAATCATTCTCATATGAAACATAATATACAGTTAAAACTCTATAAATTAATAATGTCAAGACCGGAGAAATTTATCAATTTAGAGAGTTATTAGTTTATCGATATATTAATAATTATTAATTAACAGAGTTTATAAATAATTATACTGTACATACCAAACGAAAAGGCAAATTAGCCTATGCCTCTTAGAATTACGTTGCAGCGAACCTTGAGACTCAACGTAAATTAGTAACTACTGTATATGCATTGAAAATTATAAAGGGATCTCACGAAAAATTATTATCTTATTATTACTACTATGAATTAATAATTAATATATTTTTTCAGTTTATTAGTATATATATAAATTATTTGAAAACATACTTGAAATAAATGCAGCATGTGCAACCGCAAGCACGGGTACCTGCTAGAGTAAATAAAACCAGTGTCTCACCTGCAAAGCTTCTAACGACGGGTATTAGCATGAACATTTTGGCATAAATTTACTATTCCATCAACAAAACAAAAATCATAACCAAAAGCCAAAATTGCTCTCAATTTCATCTGATTTTAATGCGCCAAAACCCAAATTAATCATAACGGCTTCTTCCCATTTCTAATGTACCAAATACGTACCATTAAATTAATTAGAATCTCTGTAATTAGAGCACAGCCAGAGCCATTGAACGATCAAAGCTAGCACCATTTAGCATTCTGGCTCTGCCACCACCACCCCTCTTCTTTTTATTCATGACACCCCTAGCTTCCATTTTAGTCCCAAACGCAATTGCACCAAGTGCCGCCACTTTACCCACATCACAATTTTCCCTACTGGCCCCACCATTAACAAGAACCCTCGTAATCCCCACGTAGTGCAACGACTCAGCTATTTGCAACGCACTCACACCCTTCCTAGTCCTGGCTTCAACATCAGCACCTCTCTTCACCAAAAACTCAGTCACGTCAGCATGCCCCGACTCAGCAGCACAGTGCAACGCCGTGTACCCTTCTTCGTCCTTTGCATCCACCTCCGCCCCCTTCTCTACAAGAAGCTTCACAGTGTCGATTCTCCCTTTGAACGAGGCCCTGTGCAGCGATGTCCAACCATTTTGGTCCCTCCCATTGATCCCTGCACCATTCTCTAGAAGCTTGTGGATGCTCCTCACTTCCCCTTTCCTTGCTGCCACGCACAGTTTGTCCCCCAAACACAAGGCGTCGTAGAGGTGTGCATGGCCGTTTTCCACTGCAATATCATACGCGGTTCTCCCTTGTCTGTTTCTCACGTCTTTGTTGGCACCACCCTTTTGCAGCAAGAGCTTCACCATGCTCTCATCTCCTATTGCTGATGCCACGTGCAAAGGCGTGTCACCTGTTATAAATAATTAATAATTAGAAATAACGTCTTATTATTAGTTACTATATATACCATATACAAGAGATGTTATTATGGTTTGGCATTATCTAATGCTATCCAATATTTGCGTGATATGTTTACTTTTTCTTTTAGAAAAAAATTATTTCATTCTAAAACGACTGATATTTAAGATTTTTTCCACACAGTCAAAAAAGTAAGTATTTTAAGAAAATTGACATTTATTAAGAAATAATTTTATCAAAATATTTTTATTTTTTTCTCTTAATTTTAATAAATATATAGTTAATTCTTCGAAAACAACCGAATAAAATTAAAATAATATTTTAATATCTCATTACCAAGTTAAAAAGTAGAAATATAAGTCAATTTGAAAATTTTTCTTAAATACCAAAACTGCCGTCATTTGAGTTCGAGGGATAATAATTATGTTAGCTAAAAATTCATTGGAACCACATAATTTTTTTATGCAATAATTTCTTATATGTTAAAAGATAATACTATTTTCATTTAAACAATATTATTAAAAGATAATCATTAAAAATTTACTATTTACATTATATCCTTGTAATATTTTAACACATAATTTATATGGCAAACTTATACAATTTGGTTAATTTAGTCAGTAAGTCTTTAAATTAATTATTTGGGAAAATTTATTATGGTGTCCAAACTAAAACAAAATGTAATTGAGATTGAGCTTGTAAACTTTTTTTAATTTATAATTGAATGTTGGAGCTAGTCTGTGACAGCTTAAAACTCACAAATTAAAAAAATGATAATTTGTAGTAGTTTTAAAATCCTAAAAACTCAATTATAAAGAATTTATAAAATCAAATAGCCGATTTTTATTTTAGTTTTTAATTTGGATACCAAATTAAAAAAAATATATATATAATTCAGAACCTACGATTAATTCATCCTAGAAACTCTCCTTATTTTCTAACATTAATTACCTTCTCTTGTATTTTTAGCGTCTGTTCTGGCACCGTTTGCCAGAAGGAGTCTAACACAGTCCTTTGTGTGCTCTTCAACTGCAACGTGCAAGGCTGTGTTGCCATCTTTAGCGAGTGAATCCACTTTGGCACCTTTGAGCAAGAGAAGTCTCATAACCTCCACGTGTCCTCCTCTGGCTGCGTGGTGGATCGGACCGAACATGGACAATTCCGACCGTTCTGTGTTGGCTTTGTGGGCCAAAAGAAGCTCAACAATTAAGGCTTCGTTGCAGGACGATGCAGCCTCAAGTGGGGTTGAGCCAGAACGGTTTAAGGCTTCGACGTCAGCCTCGAATTCTAGGAGCAACTGAACGAGATCAGCTCTACCTTGCGAAATCGCCAAGTGGAGCAACGTTTGGCCTTGTGGGTCTGTCGAGTTAACATTTCTCCATGATGGGTCACTTTTCTCTAAAACTTCTCTTATTTCATCCGTTGCACCTTGTGTTACTAGCCGAGCCAGAATGTGAGGCCCCACAAACATGACCCTGATGGCGCTGTCGATGAAGACCTGTTTCTTCTTGAACAAGTCACTGGGGACAGCATCGAACATGGAGGAGGGTTCCTTGATGGCGGCGCCGGGAACCAAAACGCTGTGTAAGAGGAAAGAGTCGTTCGAGTGAGGGAAAGAGTGGGGGAGAGACGAGCCTTGTGGGAGATGGTAGGTGATGTCTATGGTAAGTGTGGCTAAAGGGGATATGATCCCTGATTGGGGCTTCACTGTGTAACGGGTCTTGATGAGTGGTTGAAGCCTGAAGGCCACTGGCATTGTGTACATCACGTTGTGTAAGGTGATCCTGCCGTGGCACTTTTGCCCTGGCTCAACCCTGATTAGGACTGTGTTTGAAGGGTCTAACCTTATGAGCCTGTCCATGTTTTAATAATTATTGTCTTTGGGGTTAGTATATTTTGTGATTGTGGTGCGTTGTTGGTGGGTTTGGAAGGAAAAGCATAAGTAAAAGGAATGAAGGGGGAAAGGAATTAAATGAAAGTGAAGGTTTTTAATTTGGTGGTAGCTTAATTATTTTAATTTATGGTAGAGTGGAAAGGGTATTGGAGGGGCCGGCTGTATTAGAGTGTGCCAAGTGGTGGTGAAAAGAACAATGATGACTTGTTCTATTCGGCGTTTGGACTCTAATAAACTCGCAAAACATAATTAGTTGTACAAGGTCTCATGAATCAATCTGTGCTCCTTCCTCTACGCGTCACTTTCAGTGTTTTAATTTATGATATTTTACACATAAAGGGCCAATTTCCTTGTTAAATATTCCAACAAACCATGATTTGCCCATTATACCTCTCTATAGTTTGCTAAGATGCTTGCTCTTTCCCTCTGTACTCCCGGGTAGTCTTTATTTGAATGTGAAATCATTTATGCTTTAGTTTGAATCAACAAGAAGCTATACAATAAAAAAAAAAAAAAGATATGAGCACGCAATATAATATTATAGGTTTGGCGATTTGGGAAAACATGCTGTGGCCAACAAGAAACACATACATTTTATATATCAAGTCTGAGTATGCAAGGTGGAGAGGTACAGGGTACCGGTACATTCGTTTACTTGGTCACCTGTAGTGATGACACAAACTATTGTTTTAAAATAAATAGTTTAATTAAGTTTTTAGTTTTTAAATTTTTATTTCAATGGTTAAGGTTCTTTAATTTTTTTTATTAAAGTTTTTAGTCTCTAAACTTTTATTTGACTGGTTAAGATCTCTCAATATTTTTTCATTAAAGACAAAAAATAAAATTTAAAAAAAATTATGAACTAAAAACTTAGTTAACTCAATTAATAATAATATATAATATATATATTTTTTATATTAACCCTCTAATTCAAGATAAATCCAAAGAATTTTTTTTTAATTAATCTGAAATTTGATATGAAAATAAGTAAAATTTAGTTAAGAATTATTTTTTTTATCAAAAATCAAATTTATAGACTACTAACACGATTCAAACTTAATTTGAGTACATTAATTTAGTATAGTGTCCAATGAGTTAGTTACATAAATACTTATTTAGCAGTATTGTAAGATTCTGGGACGTTGCGTTCAGCTTTGTGGCATAAGTTGTATTTGTCTGTTAGTTGATGGGCCCAGCAGCACCAAATCTGATCCCTTGTAATTACCTTTGCACTTTTACGTATCGCCTCTCGTTTAGAATGAACATCGATGTTAATACTGTATTATAATATTTTATATATCAATGAATCCCATATTTTGATAAAAAAAAATATTATATTTATACAATTCATTTGTTTATGGAATCATATAAACTAATATACTTTTGTAGTATAATTAGCTCGGTGTTTTTAATTATCTTGTCTTCCATGAATATTAAATTCATATGTTATAATTTATAAGAATTTTTATTATATTATTAATTATTTAATTTAAATTATAAGAATATATATTAGTAAATACGCCCATAAATATTTAAATATATTTTATATACACCCAAGTTCAAAAAAATGTTATTATTTGGGTGTTATCTTAGCCATTTAGGTAGATCCTTCTTTCACTTTGCTAATATCTTGCATACTCTCTGAATTTTCTTTTAAAAAATTTGATTTAGTTTATTTTTTTTTGTTTGCATCCTTGATTTGGGATAATAAAAATTGAGTGACGTTGTTTAATTATAATAAAATTTCTTTTTTTTATGTAATTTGTCTTTTAAGCTTTAAATGTCATCCAAAAATATTTTAACGGTAACACTACTAAAAGTACATGTTTTTACAATGCAAGGTCAATGATAGTTGTTGAAAAATTGTCATCTTTTGGGTAGCGGTCACAATTTTGTAATTATTGTCAATATTTCAAAGACGGTTTTGGTGAAAACGTCATTGAAACCTCAAAATGACGGTGGTTTTAGGAAAACCGTCATCATATTATAGTATTCAAAGACGATTTCGTGAGAATCATCTTTAAATTAAGGTTTAATTTTTTATGTTTCTGTTGCATCGTCTCACCCTACTCACTCATACCGTCTTTGCCTTCTCCCCCCTCCCACGCTTCCTCTCCTTTCTCACCCCCCTCCCCGGGCAAGTTATTTGTTTCTCTCTCTCTCTCTCGCCACTCTCTTTCTCTTCTCATCCCTCTCCCTCATTCTCAGCGATAAAGCCCCCCTCAAAACGATGATGAAGATCTTAGCTTCCTTGAGGAACCCAATGACACCGCTGCCACTCCTCACCATGGCCATTTTCTAGATCCTAACCAGTTCAACAAGGACGATAGCGACGATGAAGATGACTTCGGCAACTTTGCCGACTTCAACCACTCATCGAAGGAGGTGTTCAAGGAGCCCGAGGTTGACGACAAGGACGTCATCATTTTGAAGGAGTGCAACTTCACCATTGTCGTTGAGACAACCACTTCATCATGGTCGAGTTCTACACGCCATGGTGTGGCCACTGCGAGGCCCTCGCACCGTAGTATGTTGTCGTTGTCACCGAGCTCAAGCCTGACAACCTTGCTCTCGCTAAGGTCGACACCACTGTTGAAAACGAATTGGCAAACAAGTACAACGTTCAGGGTTTCCCCATCGTCTTCTTCTTCATCGATGGGGTCCACAAGCCCTACAATGGCCAAAGAACCAAGTAAAACTCGTTGCATGTTTTGGATCTTCGAATTTTTCTCTCAATTAAGTGTAATTGTTTTTTGAATTTTCAATTGGAGTTAACTATTTGACTTTTTTTTGTTGCATTGCAATGCTGAGATGCTATAGTGACATGGATTAAGAAGAAGATAGGACCTAGTGTGTCCAACATTACTACGGTGGAAGAAGCTAAACGTATATTAACCACAAAAAGCAAAGTTGTTTTGGGCTTCCTTAACTCTTTAGTTGTAAGTTTTCAAATGCTATTTGCTAGTTAAATTTATTTGGTTATTTAAGTGTCTATTTCAATATAGGTTTATGTTTAGAATGTAATTTCTATGCACTTATAAATGAAAAGGATTAAATAAAAAATCATGATAGTTATGGATTTTAAGGTAATTATTGTTAAAGTGAACAAACTTACCATACATGCACGTTTGCAATTGGATGACAATGTAATATCCAATACATAGATTATTTTCTCTTATGTTTATCATGATCATACTACGGTAAGTTTAATGCAAAAATTAGATACAGTGATGCACTGCTTCAATTCATAATCTATCAGTGTAATATAAGGGTCGTTTGTCATTGATCATTGTTGGTTCTCTAGATTAGACTTAGAGGATCTGAGCTTTTGACAATTCAATCTATGATACTATTTATCAGTGTAATATAAGAGTCGTTTGTCATTGATCGTTGTTGGTTCTCTAGATTAGACTTAGAGGATATGAGCTTTTGACAATTCAATCTATGATACTATTTGATTTTTTATATGTTTAAGGAAAACAATAAGATTACAGAGGTGGTTATTGTGTAATTCAGGATTTTGCTGAAATTGGACTCAGGTGATCAATGTATTTTTGCCTTGAAAATTGTATTTATAGAAAAATTTATCCAAATAGGACCTAAATATGATGTTACTTTCATTATGTACAGTAGAAAATCAAAAGGTTCTATTTTGGTGTGGCGTTTTTAGTAATGTTATTTGTTAATAGCCCGCTATGTCTAATTTTACACATTTTTTTTGTAAGATTTGATTCTTATTAGTTCATTTAATAGTTCTGCAAAATTTGTTATTTTTTAGCTAAGCATGTGACCTTTTTATGAACACTGTAGTTGCTTGATTTGGATCTAAGAGCATATATATGTTTGGGAAAGCGACCATCCAACTCAAGCTTTTGGAAGGTGACTCTGTTGGAACTGTCATTGCTTTCTATGTAAGTGGAAATTTTATCATATATGCTTTGTGTATGTCTACACTATTGTCAATGTAACTCATGTTTATCTAGCTTTGGGTTAGTGAATGTTATAGCTTTGTGCTTAATTCACAACTTTCACATTGTAAGTTATTGTTGAATTCAATAAATAATACTTGCTCACTTGTTTATGATCTGTTTCTACATGTAGTTTAATGGACTTGTGAATGCTTGCGCTTGTTCAATAAGAAACCTGTAAATTTAATTCACAACTTTTCTTTAGTTACTAATTGGTTTTGCTTAGTTGAAATTCATTACCAAAATTAATTTTTTAATATATTATAACAATTGATCTGTTTGGGTCTACATGATTGAAATTGCAAGTCTAATATGGTTTGATATAAAAGCAAAACAAACATTTAAAAAAAAGTCAACATCGGTTATCAATTATAACCATCTTAGAATTGTGACATTCTAAGACGATTTTGTGGTAAAAATGTCTTAAAATATTACAATTCTAAGATGATTTTTGGATGAAAACCGCCATCAAATACCGACATTTTTAACATTTTTAAACAAGTAAATCTATCTAAGATGATTTACATAACCGATGTAGTAACAAATAGACTAAGACGTACGATTCAAAAATCGTCGTGAAAATTGAACATTTTTCACGACGGTAACTTCAAAGACGGTTTGCCAACCACCATTGAAAACACTAAAAAACCATCGTTGAAACAGTTTTCTAATAGTGTAAAAAATGTTATTAAAAAAACATCATCTAATTTTGGTTTGAATTGAAGGAAAAAATAAATTATATTAATGTTAATTATTTGAATTGATACTCGACAATATAATTAATTTCATATTAAATTATTTTTAAAATTTAATTCTACATATTTATATTATGATATTTTTTCTTTTAACTTGAATTATTTTCCAAACAATGTTAAGTCATTTAGCTACTTAAGTTAAATTTTTATTTTTATTATGGTTAATTCTATTTTAAATTTCAAAATATAACTTTTTTATTAAATATTATTCATGAATAACTATCACAGGAAATGAAATTTTATTAAAATAAATAAATAAATAACCTTTTTGATTAAACTTCAACCAAATATTCACGGAGGGATATATTTTCACCAATGATAAAATCTTGTATAGTTTTTATTTGCAAGGTTTTAGTATAATAAAAAATATTATTAAATAAATTTGAATAATTATTTTACAATAATCATTATAAAGGATACACTAATTTATCATATTATTGTCAAACTAAAATATACACCAAATATAATTTATATAAGAAAATATAAAAAAAATCATATAGTAGTTAGTGTAAAAATTTAGTTGCAAAGTATTTTTTTATTAATCAGCTGAAAAAAATATAATATAATTAAAATAACTATTTAAAAGATAGCCATTAATTATTAATGAATAAAAAATGAAAATGATATTAATTGTATTTATTATTACATTTATTATTTTGGAGACATTGAATAAGGGGATGCCAAAAGGATTGTTGAATTTTTAAAAAACATTCAAAATTATAAGAGTTACTGGAAAAAAAAAGAAATGATGAGATTTAGATAAAAAAATAAAAAAAATATAACTTTTTTAATCTTTTAATCGTTATGTTGATTCTAGTTCTATTGCCTCCTATATTAACCTTTCTTGCAATAACATCTCATTCTCACTTTTGGATTTGAACAATAGTTTTAAAATTATACATTGTTTTTTTTTTAATTACTACAATTGTTTTATGATAAATCTAACAACATGTTTAAATGGGGTGCAATAATAAGCACATACTAGAAGGGAGTAGTGAGGGTGGAAAATTAGTAGGAAGGTTACCCAATTATGTGAATGACGAAGTTAAGGGTGACAGTCACGAAAATATTGTGTCATGCAGGTGATGGGCATAGTCAGTATAAGGAAAACATGACTATTCTTAGCATATAAGATAAACAGTAATTTAATTTAAAAAATAAAGAAAAAAGTGCATAGGGAAGGAGTATATTTGATATTTTTTTATTCCAAAAGAATATGAGAAATATATATGATACCCATATTTTGAAGAATATTAAAGAGAGAAGATGGTGTGTGTGATGAGAGAAAAGAAAGTCTGGTAAGCAACAGAGATAGAAAGAAAAAAGCCTAGCAAAATCTCTAGGATTTGGATGAGATTATTTGATAGATGTTTTATACTAAAAAGTCTAATGAAATCTATCGAAATCCTTCTTAAAAAAAAATCAATCAAAATTTGTATATTTTTTAATACCAAAAGACTTTTTATAAGTTATAAAAAATCCTAATTGAATACCATCGGGTTTTGTTGCCTTCCTTAAAAAATATTAAAATTCTTATTTGGATACCACAAGACTTATTTATGCTATTTAAAAATCTTGATTAAATACCACAAGACCTTTTTATAAAAAAAATTCTTTTAAAATCCTTTGAAGTCCTATACAATACACCCCCTTAAGATTTGATTCCTTATGCTATTCATTAATTTTTTTTATCTCTTTCTTCCTATCACATTATACCATCTATCATACCTAAATTTCTCTTTCTCCTTTCTCTCTCTCTCTCTTAGTCCCAATCATGACATTTTGAGTGCCTAGAGTGAAATAATATATGGTGACCCTTTTCTTGCTCATTTCTTTTTTGTTTTTGTTCATTCTTTTTCCATTGTTTTTGTCCATATGTCTATTTTATCCAGTTAAAATTTCAGCTCAAAACTCGAAGTATTCAAGCCATAGTGGAGTTAAGAAGATAATGTGCCAGAACTGACAACAACCAGAATTTTAACCTAGAAATCAAGAGTAATGTTTATGTTGCTTAAGGCTTGGATAGTTACAATTTGTGTTTGCTTATGCTCAATTGTCTTGGATAAAACAATTCAAGAGAGCTTAAGACTTATTTTGATTCACAAATCAAGCCACAACTCAACACCACAACTTAATTTCTTCATAGGCATCATATAGGAAACTTAGAAAATAAAAAAAAATGTTCAACAACAAGATTACTTCTTGGAATTGATTTAGAACATGTTATGAACTAAATAACATGCATGAATTAGACTCAAAATTAAAATGATAGGCTAAGAATTGCAAGAATAAATGAACAAATGTATCTAGAATTCAATCAACAAAATCAAAATTCAACACAAACTTAGAACATAGTGTGACAATTATTATGACTAAACATGACTCTAAGACAACATGAATGAAAGTGATTTACACTTAGATTTTTGTGTTTTCTTTTCTAATCAATATTTTGAAAGAAAAATGAGATCTAAAGGTTCACCACAAGAACATTATGACTGAAAAAATATAGAACCTAAAATCAACACAAAAACATAATTCAAGAGTAGATCTATAAAATTTGAACCATAGAAATGCAAGAACAAGTGTACATCTAAGATTTAATCGGTTTATTTTTTTGAATCTACTCTAAAAAACACCAAACCACAAGACAGTGGAGGAGATACATGAAGAAGATGATGAAGAACAAGGAATTAAAGTGAATTGACCAAACAAAAGATAGAGGAAGCAAAAGAACATCACCTAGATGAAAATGCTCTTGATACCACATGATGTAGCTCCAAGTAGAGCTTGTAGGCCTTGGATCTTCTTCATCAATGGAGTCCTTTGCTTCTTGAAGATCAATGGCAGTAGAATGGAGAAGGAGAAAAGGTGATTGGAGATGCCACTTCAAGGAAAAGATGAGTCAAGAACAAGCTCACCACCATAGAAGGCCATGGATAAGAGCTTGAAGGTAGGAGAAGATGAGTGAAGGGAGAGGGAGAGAGGGGGGCATGAATTTTATGCCTCAAATGAGATCTAAACTTTGAAGTCTAACTTCTCAAATGATCAAAGTTTAAAAATTGCACACACAAGGCCTTTATTTATAGCCTAAGTATCACATAAAATTGGAGGGAAATTTCACTAATTATGATTACTGAATTTAAGCTATGGTTTAGCCCACTAATTTAAGATCAAGTCCAAGATTCTCCACTAAGTGTGCTTAGGTGTCATGGGGCATGTGAAGCATGAAGGACATGCACGAAGTGTGACTATATGTGGCAATGAGGTGTAGCAAGCAAATGCTCACCTCCCCCTTAGGCCGGTTCGAAATTTAATTGGATTAGACTTCTCCCAATTCAATTAAATTTCTCTCCCAACACACATATCAAATATTCACGTCATGCATATGAAATTACAAAACTACCCCTACTACAAAAACTAGTCTAGGTGCCCTAAAATACATGAGCTGAAAAATCCTAAATTATTAGGGTACCCTCCTTACACTATGGAGCCCTAAATACAAGGCCCAAAAATAATGAAACCCTAATCTAATATGTACAAAGATAAGTGGGCTCATAGTTAACCCATGAGCCTAAAATTTACCCTAAGACTCATGAGAACCTTAGGACCTTCTCTTGTATCTCTGGCCCAATCTTCTTGGAGTCTTCTATCGAATGCTCTTGGGGGGTAGGATTCCATCACCCTACTGCTCCATCTCTAGTATATCGATGATAGATGAATTCAGTTTTCTGAATACCTTGCATTGGTGGGTCAGATATGTGTTGCACTTGGACAGTGTGCAGCAGACTACATGGAGTGGTTCTACATGATATCTCATGATGTAAACTTGCTTGAGAAGCTTTTAGGGAGGCTGGATCTTTGAGCTTTAATAAGGCCCTTCAATGGTGATTTTCAGTCATGGAGTTGCAGTGGAAGATAAAGGAGAAGAGGTAAGAGGAGACACCATCCACTAGAGAATAAGCCATGGAAGGAGAAGCATCACCACCAAGAGAGTGTCTTGGATAAGAAGCTTAGAGAGGAAGCTTCAATGGAGGAAGAGAATGAGAGAGAGAGAGGCGGGGGTGTGGGAATTAAAGGAGATTAGGGAGAGAAGTTGAACTTTGAAGTATGTCTCACAAGTTTCTCATTCATCAAAGTTATGACAAGTGTTACACATGTTTCTATTTATAGCCTAGCACATAGGAAGCTCCCTTGAGAAGCAAGGAAGGTAGCTTCCTTGGGAAGCTAGAGGAAGAAAGCTTCCTTGAGAAGCTAGGGGGGGGGGGGGTAACTCACACCCCTCCAATAGCTAAGCTCACCCCTATGCTAAAATACATGAAAATACACTAAGAAGCTTCCTTGATAAGCAAGGAAGGTAGCTTCCTTGGGAAGTAAGAAAGAAAGCTTCCTTGAGAAGCTAGAGGGGGGATAATCACACCCCTCCAATAACTAAGCTCACCCCATGGCAAAATACATGAAAATACAAAAAAATCCCTACTACAAAGACTACTCAAAATGCCCTGAAATACAAAGGTTAAAACCTTATACTACTAGGGTACCCTTAACTTGTACCCTTAATTTGTAGGGTACCCTACAAACCTAAAATGACCAAAATAAAAGGCCCAAAAGAAGAAAAAAACTATTCTAATATTTGCAAGGAAAAGTGGACCCAACCTTGGCCCATGGGCTCAAAAATCTACCAAGAGGTTCATGAGAACCATAATGCCTTCTTCAACAGCTCTAGCCTAATCCTCGTGGAGTCTCTTGCTCATGGCTCTGGTGACTGGACCCTTCCTAGGGAGGATTGCATCATTTGACTTATTTAGTTCATAACATGTTCTAAATCAATTCCTAGAAGTAGTCTTGTTGAACTTTTTTTGTTTTCTAAGTTTCCTATATGATGCCTATGAAGAAATTGAGTTGTGGTGCTAAGTTGTGGCTGAATTTGTGAATCAAAATAAGTCTTAAGCTCTCTTGAATTGTGTTATCCAAGACAATTAAGCATAAGCAAACACAAATTGTAACTATCCAAGCCTTAAACAACATAAACACTACTCTTGATTTCTAGGTTGAAATTTTGGTTGTTGTTAGTTTTGGCACACTATCTTCTTAACTCCGCTATGGCTTGAATACTTTGAGTTTTGAGACTAAATTTTAACTGGATAAAATAGACATATGGAAGAAAACAATAGAAAAAGAATGAACAAAATCGAAAAAGAAATGAGCAAGAAAAGGTGATAAAGATTAACGTCAAAATACACTTCTAGAACAACAACTAAAAATGTGTATGCTTTATTTTCTTGAAAATTGTTCATTATTTTGAGTTGTATTACAAGCCTATTTGAATTCTTGGAGTTTTTCATTTTTTAGAAGTGTTGCCAAAATTGACATAACTAGAATTTTGCTTTGAGTCTTGTTTTTAATTTGTCAATCTAATGTAGTGCCATTCTAGGACTTCCTCTGTGTTTCACCTTGGCTTGTGGTGCTGTCCTTTTGCTTTATTTTTCCTTGAATCTCTTTGAATTAATGTTATGTTAAATTTCCTTTTGGTTTAGCTTTCATTTCATCTTTTGGTTTTTTTTTTTTTGTGTTTAAGTGTTGCCTACAATAAAGATTAGAAAAGGAAATTGGTGCATTGCTTGAAGGAAGCTTTTTTAGTCTCGGAGGTACCATCCTAGGAGCACCATTGGATTTGAAGCAACCAAAGCCTCACCAAATTTTGAGTGAAACACTTAATAAAACAAACAAGCATTGAAGACAAATTTGAAGACCTTAATTGCTTTGTTAAATTTGTTGTAATAGAACAATTAAGTGCTGAATTTTTCCATTGCAATTCCTTGTATTTGAACATTCTTTGGGGGTCTATTGGGAGTCTCCAAAAGACCACCCAACCTCTATTTGTATGTAATAGCTTAGTGTAAACCGTGTAGACTAAGTGAAGAGCCAGTTGGGACCTCCAAAGGGTCATCCAAGCCTTCACATAGGAAATCGTCTAGCTTGCTTTAAATTTCCTTTACCTTCCATTGTCAAACCGCCTAGATAGCTGGCCTTTTACCAATTAGTTTTTACCTTATATTTCACCCCTCTTTTAGTGTTTATTTTGGCTAGTTTTAACCATAGTATCTTTTACCTTTTGTTTTTCGAATCCCCAACAAGAAAGGACCACAACTTAGGAACCGACACGAGTCTTCATTCTTCATCTAGTGTTAATGGTGAGGGTTCTACTCCTAAGGACCCCTTGTATACAATATTAGATGAGTTAAGATACCTTAAATTGTGGAAAGAAAAATTAGAGAGAAAAGAAAAAGGGAAAAAAAGAGTGGAAGAAATAAGTCAGGATGAAAGAGAGAAAATAAGAGAGGAAGAAAAAAGAAAAATAATGAAAGAAATGTGTCGCAACATGCCCTTTTGCGGGCGAGCGAAGGCGAGGCTCACGGGTGCGCTTTCCAAAGGAGGAAAGATGCGCGGAGTCGCCACCAACGTTTATTTGTGGAAAACGTCAGAAAAACCGAAGGAAATCGGTCGAAACGAAAATTCTAAGTTCAGGTGTTGTATTTACGTTTGAGGAAGGTATTAGCACCTCTCACGTTTGTCTCAAAGGACAACAACCTATTTTCTAGAATTGTGGAAATTGGGTTACCTTAACTTTTATTTCTTTTTATTTTTTGAGGTCGACAAAAGCGGGGCTCTTGCTCCTACGTACCCTCCATCAAAGAGGAAATCAGACCTACGTAGTTCTTCTTATGCGTGAATCAAGTGATTCTTTTTACTTGAAAGGTGATCATTTTAAGGCGTTGGACCTTAAAAAATGATCCATTTACTTGATAAGGAAAACTGAGATGATAAACTTTCAAACCCTTTTTTAGTGACTTTTTTGTGGACGAGCTTGACTAGGCGAGTTGATTTTAGCCTTAGTTTCACTTTAGTTATTAGTCAATTCGATTAAGAATGAAAAATCCCAAAGAGAAAACGTCCGATTGATTTTTTCGCTTCATTTTACTAAAAGGTATTTTGTGGATTATTATATTATTATTTTACCTCTTTTTTGATTTCCAACGTGGTTACGGCACGACCGAACGGTCGGAATTCATTTTAACCGAAATTAACGGATGATACAATTCAAATGATCGGTGGAAATTTATTTTATTTTTAGATTAGGCGAGAAAACGACTTAAATAAACGGTTAAAGCACGTTAAAAACGGAAGAAAAGAAAACTGAAAGTAAACGAAATTAAAGTGAAAGTACACAAAACAAGAAATGAATTGAAAGTCTCGGATTCGAAAACTTACCCGTTGAAGAACGAAGAACGAACGAAGAACGGATGAAGAACGGTGAAGAACGACGAAGAACGATGAAGAATTTCCATAGAATCGCTTACGGAAGCGTTACGGAAGCACTTCGACTCGATTTTTCTTCACGAAAATGTGTTTTTTTGTCCAAAATAGCCGAAATGCATAGCCAAAGGGGTCTTGAACATTTTGAAACAACTCCCCCCTCCCCTATTTATAGAAAAAAAGGGAGGTGCTTGCCGCCCAGAGACTTAATGAAGAAGATTTCTAAGCGCACCCGAATTACTAAGTTTACCCCCCTTTTCGTATTTTACGGAAAAGTTACGGAAGCCTTACGGAAGTGTTTTCGAATTTGATTTTCATCTTTTTTCTCTTCCCTTTCACCAATGTTAAGTGGAATATGCTTACCCAATGCTAGGCAATGACATTCATGGGGCTCCGAAAAAAGGGGAGAATTGAGGATTGCACTTGAGGGTCCACACTTAGGCAATCATGAAGCATAGCTCCAAACTCGAAGGTGGAGGACACATGAACAACGCTAGGCAATGACATTCATGGGGCTCCGAAAAAAGTGGAGAATGGAGGATTGCACTAGAGGGTCCACACTTAGGCAATCATGAAGCATAGCTCCAAACTCGAAGGTGGAGGACACATGAACAGCGCTAGGCAATGACATTCATGGGGCTCCGAAAAAAGTGGAGAATGGAGAATTGGTGAACAGCGCTAGGCAATGACATTCGCGGGGCTCCAGACTCGAAGGTGTAGGACACATGAACAGCGCTAGGCAATGACATTCATGTGGCTCTGAAAAAAGTGGAGAATGGAGGATTGCACTAGAGGGTCCACACTTAGGCAATCATGAAGCATAGCTCCAAACTCGAAGGTGGAGGACACATGAACAACGCTAGGCAATGACATTCATGGGGCTCCGAAAAAAGTGGAGAATGGAGAATTGGCGAACAGCGCTAGGCAATGACATTCGCGGGGCTCCAGACTCGAAGGTGGAGGACACATGAACAGCGCTAGGCAATGACATTCATGGGGCTCCAGAAAAAAGGTTTGTTGGCAGGACCGAACGGTCCACCGGGTTTTTCCACCTAAAAGGCAAACATGCTTTTTGCAAAGAAAAATAAATTATTCGCGAGAGCACCATATCTTAGAGAAACAATATACTTGTGCTAAGGGTAATCTTCCTTGTAACCGAGAATGAAGGGCAGGTTGTCAACTTTTAGCTTTTAAATGAACATGCAGGGGAAACATCGGGCTAAGCTGAAAATAAGTCACTCATAGTGTATAAAACTCACACAGGCAAGTGTTTTATCCTATTCCCAAACCATAACTGCACCATGACTCTATTTTGCACACGACTTCCTATCAAATCAAAGATCAAACGTATGATCACGGACCAATAGGATTTTCTCGAGGGTAGTGTTTTTGGAGAGGAAACTGGGTGTTTCGGTCTTTTCCTCTTTGTTCATGTGGGGTGGGATATCGCCAGTCGAGAATGATTTTGAGTGGCAATCTGAAAGGAAGAATCACCAAAAATGAGTTTTCCTTTGCCGGCAGTCACCTACCTTGCCGAAAATTTATCTGGTATGAAGATCTTCCGTTCTCTTTCTTTCATTGATCGAGAATTGCCTCTTTTCCCTTTTTACTTCCTTTCGATCTTTGATCGGGAATCCTTCTTTCCTTTCTTTTGTTCTTTTCTTTATTTTCATCTTTTTCTTTTTCTTTCTTTCCATTTCTTCCTTTTCTTTCTTTTCACTTCTCCTTCCCCATCCCTTTCCTTGGGAAATCGGGTTTTAGCATTCTATTCGCTCTCCCCTGAGGAGATTCCATTGTCCTTTGCTTCGGGGAAGGAATGAGGATTCTTTTTTATAGGCCAATGTTCAAAAAGGTCTAAGGTTGTGTTTCAATGGGGTCTTTTATCGTGGGAACCCAATCTTGATATTTGGGGCGAATCAAATTTGGGTGTCAAGGTGTCGATTTCGGGCTGAACTTCCATATTATTCCATAAGGCACGCGTGACAATGATGATTTGAAAACAACGTGCAAAATTAGTCATGGCTACAGCCAGGTGGGCACTCAAGCATCCCGTTTATGGCATTGTGATACTACGGTTGGGAATTTACACGAACAGACCCAACGTTTCCAAGTTATGTTCTTTCATCAGTTCAATGAATTCATCCATTCTTATCTCGGTTATTCCGGAAAATAAACTCTTAGCGTCAGTCCCTTGTTTCCAGAAGATACGTTTGCTCTTTACGAATGATTTATACTTCTTAACTATAACATGTCGACCTTCGCGGTCTTTCTTTCTTTTTCCTTTTTGTTTCATTTTATATATTCACAAAATTATACACCCATGGCCCTCTACAAGGAAAACTTTTCTTTGTACACCTACATTCTTACACATGACAAACTTTTTCTGTACACGCATTGGAATTCTTTCTCTTTACGTCAACCGGTCTATATACAAAACCCTATTTACGTTCAAAGATTTTTTTCGTTTTTCCCAACACACACCTATGGTTTATACAAAAGTTTCTTTATATACACTCGTTGCTCACACACACAAAGATTTCTTTTCACACATTATTTACACACGCAAAAATCCTTCTATACACATTTTCCTTCTACATTTATATATGAGAAACATTTTCCTTTTTCTTTATATAAGTGTAGACATTTATTCACAATGCTTCTTTCTTTTTATCATGATTTTGGTTCATTTTTTGATTTTGGACGACGTTCCTAAATGAAAAATTCTACGGGATTCCGGAATTTCAACAAACACTATTGACAACAACGAAACAAGTACTAACGTAACGACTCAAACGATATGTATGTACAAAACAAAAGTCAATCAAAACGAAACAAACGTTAGTCCCTCAAGTAATAGAAATAAGATAACATACAAATGATAAATGACGGAACATATGAATTTGGGGATCCCACGGTCATGTGGCTCCGCATGCCACCAGACCCTTGGGTCACGGTAACAAAAAGTGGGGTGGTCGACAAAAGCAGGGCTTTTGCTCCTACGTATCCTCAATTTGTGATGAGGAACTCAGACCTACATAGTTCTTGACAACTGTGAGACTAAAAATAGTCTCGGTGTTTTCTTCACCAAAATGCGAACATGCTTTAGTAAAGAGACAAAACTTCCAACTGATCAGAGCAACATATGCTTTTTGGATGAAAAACAATGTGTCTATCGGGGAAGGAGAGTATGCTGATGAAATTTTCTCATAACCGTAAATGAGATTTTGGATGTTAGCATTTCATTTCTAAACGATCATTTAGAGGAAACACTGGGTCCAACAAAGATAGGAGAAAATCACTCAAAGTGTATCAATCTCACACAGGTAAGTGTTTTATCCTAATTCCGAACCATAGATATGTCATGACTTGATTTTGCAAATCATTTCCTATCAAATCAAAGATTACATACGTGATCATGGATCAATAGGACTTATTTTGGGAATGGTTTTTAGGTGGGGAATTTGGCTTTGAGTGTTTTTTCCTTTTCCTTTTCTGTTTTTGTTTAGTGCGTGGCGAGAAAGTCGCTAGCGCACAGGATTTTGTTGGCAATCAAAGGGAGAGGACCACTTTAGGTCGTGGTTTCCTTTTTCTTGGTTACTTGGTGACAATTCTGTACTGTTCAGATATTGTTTGGTCCAAAGACCTTTCTGGATGTTTCTTTTTCTTTCGATCCTTGATCGGGAATTTTCTTTCCTTTTTTTGCTTTCTCCCACTCTTTGATTGGGAATTTTTCTTTTTTTTGCTTTCTTCCGATTCTTTTGATCAGAAATTTTTCTTTTTTTTGTTTTATCCCGAAGGCAAGGATCGACATTCTCACCCTAGGTCAAGGTTTATGGTAAGTTGGGATTCTGGCTCAAGGCTTGTAGAACGGCTGGTCATGATATATGTCAGGGTTTGGCCAGCGGTTCGGGGATAAAGGGGATGTCCTACATTATTTCCATGATACACATGCAACAATGATGATTAGGAAATTTTATGCAAAACTGGTCATGCATGCACCTATGTGGACACTCAAGCATCAAGTTGTTTATGGTCATCTGACACTAGGGCTCAGGATTCATTTTCCCTATTTAAGTCAACCCAGTGTTTCCAAAATATGTTCTTTTATCAATTTGTGCATTCATTCAAGTCCATTTTGGGCGTCCGGGAAAATTTTCACAGCATTCACCCTTCAGGTGTATACACATTCTTTCAAAAACTAGTTATGATCAGCAAATTTTTTCAAAGAAAAGTTGGAAGTCATCTCTTTTCAAAAGCATGTTGTTTTTTAGCTAGACAACTTTTTATTATTATTTTCTCTTTTTTTTTTATCATTTGTTTATTTCTTTTTCTTGTTTGTTTTCCATGAGGTATTTGCTACCTAAACATATGTATATTTTTGTGAGACATTTTGCTATATACATGCGTGTCCAAGGTATCTTGCTACCTAAACATACATATATATGTTTCGTGAGATATTTTTGCTATATACATGCATATCCAAGGTATCTTGCTACCTAAACATACATATATATACTTTGTGAGATATCTTTTTACTACATACATGCATATCTAAACATACATATATATATTTTGTGAAGTATTTTTGTTTACATATATGCATATCTTAGGTATTTTCACTACCTAATCATACATATATATATTTTGTGAGGTATGACTACCTTCCGAGCTTGTGCTTGTTTTATTTAAATTCCTAGGATCATGAGCAACTAGGTGTGTCCTACTATGACTTGAGAAACAAAAGTGATCAAATAACAAGCAGAGATTTAAAAGGTACTAGGTTGCCTCCTAGTAGCGCTTCTTTAACGTCTTGAGCTGGACGCCTGATGGCTTGTCGATCACGAACCTAGTACTTTGCTTACTTTTTGGCTTTGGACTTGGTCGCCTATTGGTCGGCCATGGGTCGTAAGCAACACTCTAAACTTTTTGTGGATGAGCTGAGGTGAACTCTAGAGGTGATGGCGGTGCGTCTGTTGCCCGCTGCCGACCATCCCCAGGCTGCTGTGGTATTTCGCCCTGTGCCTGCCTGGGGACGCAATACTTCTTGATGAAAGCTCGATTAGTAGGGGGCCTGATGCCCTTGCTGGAGGTGACAGGCACTCCGTAGAACTAACAGAGACCCGTAATTAGAGCTTGACAACTCCAAGACCCTGTTGGACTTCTTCGGGTCCACTGGGTGTCTTGTAGGCGCGATCCCTGCAAACAATAGATGAAATCAGAAATCAGTTGAGCGATGTGCATACTTACCTATGATGACGTGACCTTGCCGGGGGGAACGGGCACCCTGTAGGACTACAGAGGCCCGTAACCAGAGCTGGAAACCCCAGGGCCCTGTTGGACTTCTCCGGGTCCACTGGGTGTCTTTGTGGGTGCCATTCTTGCAAACAATAGATGGTATCAGAAATCAGTTGAACCATATGTATACTTACCTATGTCACGATGGCATGACCTTGCTGGGGGAACGGGCACCCGGTAGGACTGACAGAGGCCCGTAACCAGAGTTGGAAACCCCAGGGCCCTGTTGGACTTCTTCGGGTCCACTGGGTGTCTTGTGGGCGCGATCCCAACTGATACATCTGCAGGGGGAGATTGACATTGTGGTCGCTGGGCAGAATGTTGGTAAATAGCAACGTCATCCATGTAAGGGTGGTCATGTTGGTGCGCATGGTCCGCACTCGTCTTTTTGCAGCGGCACGGGGGAAATCTTGCCCCGGTATGCATAGTAGATGCGTGATAGCCTCCCTCTCTGGATGTGCTCGCACAGTTGGTCGCCGTCCAATATTAGGGGGGTAGCCCAGGAACCATTGAAAGGAAACCGTGGCCCCCGTAACTGGGAGCGCAAGTCTTGGTTAAGCATCTAAGGGCAAAGGACCTTATATTCTTCTAAGGTGTGGATATGGAGCACACTGAAAATGAGGACGCGTAGCCCTCTAAAGGCGAGGGCGTGCAGCCCTCTACAGGCGAGGATGTGCAGTCCTCTGATGGCGAGGACATATGGTCCTCTAAAGGTGATAGGTACTAGTACCCAAGGGTCCACCTTTATGAGAAAACAAGAGATCGGCCCATCGAGAAGGCCGGTCATCCAACAAGATTGGACACGAGATGTAGGAAATCTATGCACTTAACATGATTTTTAGGGATGCAGACGCATGCAACCTTTGTTGTGAAATTTGGTAATGCTGACCGCACATGAAACAATGCAATGCAATGGAAAGTTGTACAATGTTCAGGACATTCTTTCCCTATTTTGTGATTTTGATTTTGATTTAATTTTTTTGGAAAACACAGATTGACTGTCCTTTTGAAAAAGGTGATAATTCATGCAACCTTATCCTATCTTTTGCAAATCTCTCCGGGAACTCCCTCAGAGTGTATGTTCTGTTTGATTTAGTCACTTGACCATTTTGGAGTGACGGCAATGGAGCCGTTTGACGTTTAATCAATCTATTGAAATTCCAGGGTTTGTCTCCCCCCCTTTTTTTTCTTGTTTAAAAACATCGACGGGTGAGGACTTTTGATCTGCCCCTATGTTCACTTGAGGCTCATGCACGATGCCCCTTATTGCCCTAGTGTAAGGCTTTGAGGTACCAATTGTTATCTTTCATCATGACCTTGTAGCTGGGAACCTATTGGGTGAGAACTTCTAATCTGCCCCTAGGTTCGCTTGAGGTTTTTTGCATGGTGCCTTTCATTGCCCCAGTGTAAGGCTTTGAGGTACAATCGTTGTCTTTCGTCATGACCTTGTAGCAAGGAACCTATTGGGTGAGAACTTCTAATCTGCTCCTAGGTTCGTTTGAGGTTTATGCATGGTGCCTTTCATTGCCCCAGTGTAGGGCTTAGAGGTACCAATTGTTGTCTTGTTTTCACAACCTTGTCGTGAGGAAGAATGAAAGAAGCAGTTGATTCTTGCAAAAAGAATTTTCCAAGGACGAGAAATAGTTGAAGGATTTTTCAGTTGATGGATTTAAGTCAAATGACTCCTATGTAGAAGCAAGATGTTTTGATGTCTTGATGATGCTAAAGGATCAAGTGCTTCTAAGTTTTATTCAAGACAAGAATCCAAGAAAATCAAGATATATGATCAAGTTGATTTCTAGAATCTTTAGGAAGAAGTTTCCAAATTGAAAAAACAAAAGGTTTGACCAAAGAATTCTATCATTTCAAATTGAGATTTGCTCTCTGGTAATCGATTACCAGCAGCTGACAAATGTTTATAACAGTCACTAGAAATTTGAATTCAAAATTTATAACGTGTAATTGATTACACATGGACGGTAATTGATTACCAGCAGTTTATTGAACGTTTTAATTCAAATTTTTAAAACCAGTAATCAATTACACAAGTCTTGTAATTGATTACCAGAGGGGATTTTCAGAATATAATTTCCAAGAGTCACATCTGTTCAAATGGTTTATGAATGGCCATCAAAGGTCTATTTATATGTGACTTGGAAACACGAATTTAAAGAGAGCTTTTATTGCCCAAAAAGTTTCATCCTCTCAAAAGATTAAGAGAGTTTTTCTGAACTGAAATGTCTTATCCCCTCAAAAAGATTCCTTGGTCAACCACTTGCATATTTAATAAGGAACTTTGATTGATCTTCATTTTACAATCCATCTCTTTTAAGAGAGATTTCTTCTTCTCTTCTTCTTATTTCTGAAAAGGGATTAAGAGACCGTGGGTCTCTTGTTGTAGGGGATTCTTGAACACAAGGGAAGGGTTGTCCCTGTGTGCGTTGTTAATCCGTAAAGAGAGAGTGAAAGTTTAATTGGGGAATAATCTTCGTATCTTAATTCAACCCCCTTTTTTTTCTTAAGGTAACTGAGGCCATTTGTCCAACATCCTATTCTTGATAACTCACTTCTCTCTAAAAAGACAAACTTTCTGGAATGATAAAATGAGGTCACATGAACGTCTTGAAAACACAGTCAATCAAATGCTTTTTTTTCTTTTTCTTTTTGAACCCTCTTTTTTTATTTTGGAACTTATTTGTTTTGAACTTTACTCATTGTTTTACGGCACCCCCACCAATGTGCAAGACGAGTAATCTATGATTGAACGGTCTTGGAAGTCCAAACTCAGGAGCACAGGTCGCTTGAGCAAACTGACCAATGGCTTGCACTTGAAAATCCTGATGAGTCATTAGAGACATCTAACAACAGCTTTCAAAATTGCCCCATGTGTGGCATCTCTTGTCAATGTCAGGATTTACACGCGATTCTCCTCAAATTTCAGCCAGCCCGCATCAATTAGACCTTGCACCTTACGCTTTAGGGCCCTACAATGCTCAATGGAACGCCCCGAGGCTTCTTCATGACGAGCACACGTTGCGTTTGAGTCGTATCCTCGAAAAAATGGAGATTGAGGAAACCTAGCAGGGTTTATGGCTACCACTGCATTATCGAGTGGACATGGGAGCAAGTCAACATAGGACACCGGAATTTGGGTGAATTCTACAGGTTTTTTTTTGGCTGCAAAACTCATTTCTTGGCGGGTGTTTTTGGATTGTGCTAAAGGTGATGTTCGTCATTGGAAGTGCGGTAGACATACTTTGTGGTTTATTTAAGGATGGCCTTTGTCGATAATTGGGCGGTGGGTAAGGAGAAGGTTTGTTTATTGGCTGAGTAATGACATTGTTGGGTTGGTGGGAAACTTGGCTGTATAGGAATGGCAGTCACAGCATGGGCTTCTCTCTCATTCTCACCCTCTTCATTTGCCCTAGTTTTTTTTTTTTGCATTTATCAAAGCATGATGATCAAATTTGCCTCTTTTTAGACCCACTTTGATCCTTTCTTCGGTGAAGACCATATCATCAAAGCTTGAAGGTGTGTAGCCCACCATCTTTTCATAGTAGAATACTGGTAATGTGTATACTATCATTGTCATCATTTTTTTCTCCGTCATTGAGGTGCCACTTGAGCTGCCAGGTCTTTCCACCTTTGGGCGCATTCTTTTGAAAGATCCGTGCCCCCTTTTTGCACATGTTCTGTAGTTGCATCCTATCCGAAGACATTATACTGACACTGCCTAATGAAGGCAACCACTAGGTCCTTCCAAGAATGGACTCGGGAAGGTTCCAAGTTAGTGTACCAGGTAACAGCTACCCCAGTAAGACTTTCTTGGAAGGAATGTATCAGCAATTCCTCATCTTTTGCGTATGCCCCCATCTTCCGATAATACATCTTTAGATGGTTCTTGGGGCAAGTAGTCCCCTTGTACTTGTCAAAGTCCAGCACCTTGAACTTGGGAGGGGTGATGATATTGGGTACTAGGAACAACTCTCCTAGGTTAGCAAAGGCATAATCTTCACCTCCTTCAATGGCCCTGAGCCTTTCCTCTAGATGATCCAACTTTCCCATTTATGCCATAGCATGAGGGTTTTTCCTTGTTGTGGAATGCAAGAGGTGTAGCTGGGGGTGATACTGAGGGCTTTCCGAAGTGTTTTCAAGGGGTATACCACCAACTGCTTGCCCTTCAGTGGCATATTCAAGCCAAGGGTCGAAGTCGGCTAGATTGTGATGGGGAATTTCATGTGTCTCCCCCACGGTTTAAGAGACATGTGCATGATCAGTTCGGGGTTGTTGGCTCTCAATGGGTATAGGAGTGGAGTTATTGACATTCTTATTGGGAGTGTACACCACATTGGGTGGCGTATAGTTGAGAGGCAAGCCATATGGCGGGAAGGCGTGCTCGTTTTGAATTTGCACATCATGGGGGCCGCCCGTACTTCCCAAATCTTTGTCTACCATATCTAAGGTTGGATGATTCATTTGGTTGATGTCGAATGGGGACATCAGGTTCACCTTAGCAACAACGCTGGTAGCGGCAATTGCAACCGCATTGGCTTCCATTATCTTCTTCACGCTCATCATGGCCTCCATCATTGCGGCCATTTGCTCTTTCATGGCCTCCATGTCAGCCTCCATCTACTCTTGTACCTCCTCCGCTTTACCCATTACTCTAGCTCTAGCACGGGTTCGGTAAGGGCACCGTAAAGCATGTTTTTTTTTATAACAATGATTAAGTTCTTTTTTTTATTTTATTTTTCAAGGAAAGAATGTAATGAGCAATGCAACCAATGAAAAGTATGGATGTACACGAATGATGCATAGTTGAAGTATTGCGAATTTTTACGCAGGACATGGGGTTGAATCAATTTAGATTTTCAACATGGTCCATGACATCTTTGTCAAGGTGAAGCTGGAAGTAACAAGGATATCAACAATCCTAAACGTGTTTGGCAGTAGACGAAGCAATGATGTAAAACGATCCATCTTTTGCCCCAATTTTTGCAAGATGGTTACTTCCATGCTTCAACTTGACTCGATGAACCTTTTCGTAAAAGCGCGAGCTTGGTTCAACCCCATAACCCAGGGAATGGTAATTTTGATCACCAATACTTCAACAACATTTCATAGGGATGAAAGACTCGAGAATACGCATGCTATGCATGGAAAATGTAATTATGAGATTGAGATGCCCGAAGAGACATCCTTTCTTAATTAACCATGCATTAGGTACCATTCTCAATCATTTTGTTTTGTTGTTTGCGTTTTTTTTTAATTTTAGAAATGGGTTTATGATCCCAACATGGTTGGCTCATGGTACCTAACACATGCAACTAAGAATGCATCATGAATTTTCATGCTTCCCTTTTTTTTGTTTTTGTTTTGTAGAGGAAAATACAAGGATCATGTATGAGCAAACATGTAGAACAAAAAGTATGTTGAACGCATATGCATGATGATGCAATGACTCATGCAAAATGGGAATGTGATAACGGACAAATTCAGGAACGATATGTTCATTATGATGCCGAAGAGATGTTTATGCGGTGCATGATATGAATGCATTTACGGACACGAGGGCCCGGAAAATCATCTCTCCTTACTGCGCATTTGGGGGCGCAATGCCCCATGTGTGCAGTTAAGAAGACAATATGGATCTTTCGACTTCCCACGACAAAAGACGAGACCCACATACAACGCATGATTGACGGCATGATGCAGATGCGCAAAAGCGCAACAAGGGGATGCACAGAGTACGACAATATCCATAAATAATTACAAGCAAAGGCGTATATGACATTTAGGACTACATGCATGGCAGTGTTTAAAACGGCACGCAGTGTGTTTGCTCCGTGCCCCTATTTTAGGGACCTACAGGATAGTATCTAGGGGTCTCTAATAACTACTCCCAAAGATTCATAACTCACACGGTTGTTTTCTAGAGGTATCATCACTCAAGATAATAATATTGTGGCGGTATGGAATACCAGCGACAGCATATTATAAAGAGAGAAAGCTCTAGACGAGGTTTCACTATTATCAAGCAAGTCGAAGACCTAGCATGATCATAGATTCACCTCCACTCCTTAAATTCCCATGAACCCGGGTATAGGGCCCCCTTTTTTACTCAAACCCATGGGTGCTTAGTGTAAAAATGTGAAAAAAGACAGCAGTTATTTACACTTTACACAGTTCAATAAATGCACACACAAGGTTTCACAATTCCACAATTCCTTAGAATAGGCCTAACTCACAAAAAGGTTCCCAGTGGAGTCGCCAACTGTCGCAACATGCCCTTTTGCGGGCGAGCGAAGGCGAGGCTCACGGGGGCGCTTTCCAAAGGAGGAAAGATGCGCGGAGTCGCCACCAACGTTTATTTGTGGAAAACGTCGGAAAAACCGAAGGAAACCGGTCGAAACGAAAAATTCTAAGTTCGGGAGTTGTATTTACGTTTGAGGAAGGTATTAGCACCTCTCACGTTTGTCTCAAAGGACAACAACCTATTTTCTAGAATTGTGGAAATTGTGTTACCTTAACTTTTATTTCTTTTTATTTTTTGAGGTCGACAAAAGCGGGGCTCTTGCTCCTACGTACCCTCCATCAAAGAGGAAATCAGACCTACGTAGTTCTTCTTATGTGTGAATCAAGTGATTCTTTTTACTTGAAAGGTGATCATTTTAAGGCGTTGGACCTTAAAAAATGATCCATTTACTTGATAAGGAAAACTGAGATGATAAACTTTCAAACCCTTTTTTAGTGACTTTTTTGTGGACGAGCTTGACTAGGCGAGTTGATTTTAGCCTTAGTTTCACTTTAGTTATTAGTCAATTCGATTAAGAATGAAAAATCCCAAAGAGAAAACGTCCGATTGATTTTTTCGCTTCATTTTACTAAAAGGTATTTTTTGGATTATTATATTATTATTTTACCTCTTTTTTGATTTCCAACGTGGTTACGGCACGACCGAACGGTCGAAATTCATTTTAACCGAAATTAACGGATGATACAATTCAAATGATCGGTGGAAATTTATTTTATTTTTAGATTAGGCGAGAAAACGACTTAAATAAACGGTTAAAGCACGTTAAAAACGGAAGAAAAGAAAACTGAAAGTAAACGAAATTAAAGTGAAAGTACACAAAAAAAGAAATGAATTGAAAGTCTCGGATTCGAAAACTTACCCGTTGAAGAACGAAGAACGGATGAAGAACGGTGAAGAACGACGAAGAACGATGAAGAATTTCCATAGAATCGCTTACGGAAGCGTTACAGAAGCACTTCGACTCGATTTTTCTTCACGAAAACATGTTTTTTGCCCAAAATAGTCGAAATGCATAGCCAAAGGGGTCTTGAACCTTTTGAAACAGCTCCCCCCTCCCCTATTTATAGAAAAAAAGGGAGGTGCTTGCCGCCCAGAGACTTAATGAAGAAGATTTCTAAGCGCACCCGAATTACTAAGTTTACCCCCCCTTTTCGTAATTTACGGAAAAGTTACGGAAGCCTTACGAAAGTGTTTTTGAATTTGATTTTCATCTTTTTTCTCTTCCCTTTCACCAATGTTAAGGGGAATATGCTTACCCAAGGTTTTCGGAAATTTTACGGAAGTATTACGGAAGCCGCGGAAGCCCCGGAAACCATTTTTCAAAAACGTGGAGGAGATTGCCGCCCAATTGCTTCCTCCTTAAGCAACCCAACTTCCATAATGTTCCAGAAGGGCCTAGACTCGAATTGCTATTTACACCCTTATCTTGATAAGTTCACCCCACCTTCTTTCGTAATTTACGGAAAAGTTACAGAAGCCTTACGGAAGCATATATGACTTAACTTTCATCTTTTTTCTCTTCCCTTTCACCAATGTTAAGTGGAATATGCTTACCCAAGGTTTTCGAAAATTTTACGGAAGTATTACGGAAGCTGCGGAAGCCCCGGAAACCATTTTTCAAAAACGTGGAGGAGCTTGCCGCCCAATTGCTTCCTCCTTAAGCAACCCAACTTTCAAAATGTTCCGGAAGAGCCTAGATTTGAATTGCTATTTACACCCCTATCTTGATAAGTTCACCCCCTTTACCTCTTTTGGTGATTCTTTTTCCGTAACGTTACAAAACTTTACGAATTTCGTAACGATACTTATTTTCTTTCCGTAAGGTTACGGATCCTTATGGATCATGTATTTACTATTTTTTAGCTTTTGAAGAAGTTACGGAAACTCACGGATTGCGTAACAACACCTCCTTTTGTTTTCCGCCACATTACAGAATTTCACGGATCGCGTAAGCCTGCTTCCTTTTGATTTCTGGCATGTCTCGGGACTTCACATATTGTGAAACAAAGGATGCCAAGTATCTCAAAGCGGCCGATCAAAGGTTGCATATTATCAAGTAATAATCCCCGGACGAAATTAGGGTATGACAAAATGAAAAGAGAAAAATATGCCTCCTATAGTAGTCATGACTCTTGCAAGAGTTTAAGTGAAGAACTTAGTGACTATTATAGAGGGCGACATAGGTCACATACTAAACATCACTCCCAAAGAAGAGAAAAGGATAGAAGGCCTCAAGAGGTTAACATTAGCCTCCCATATTTCCATGGAAAAGATCATGTTGAGGCCTACTGATGTGTCATTATTTTCTCCTATTTCTTAACCTTTTTTGTCACCATTTTAATTAATGATTAGCCTTAATTGTCAAATTAATTATGCAGTTTTATCATTTGAGCCTACTTGACTAATTTTGTGTTTTTAATTTAATTTCAAGAGAATTATAAGAAATTGGGCTTGAATCTGGAATTGGGCTTGGACTTGAAGAGAGCAGACAATTTTATTTTATCAAACCTTATCTTATCTAGATTTTATTTCATCTAGATTTTGTTTCATCCAGATTTTATTCCATCCAATCGTATCTTATCTTGTCTAGATTTTATTCCATCCAATCTTATCTTATCTTGTCCATATTTATTTTATTTATGGGCTTGGACTTAAAACAGATTTGTAAGCTTTGGGGCTGAGGACCTATATAACAACACCAGGGTTTTAGTTTAGGGAGTTTTGGAGAGAGGAGAATAATTCTAGGATTTTAGAATTCCAGTTTTTACTGTTCATGCGCACTGTTCACGTAGAATAAAATTCGTTTTCTGAAATTTCGTTTCTGCTTCAATCTACAATTTTGTTTTCTGCTGATTAATGGAAGGCTAAGTCTCCAGCGTTGTTTTCTCTTGAGGATCAAGCATAGCTGTCTTTGAGGTTTTGTTATTACTATTGAATACTCATAAGTTTTTCCTCTTCACCAATTACTCTGTATTTGTTGCTATTAATCCATTCATTCTTAGTGCTTGATTAATTGTCTCTGCGCTTAATTTACGTTCATGCTTGATTAATTGTCTCTGCTAAAGGTTCATAATAGTATTTAGTTGTTTTGAGTCTAGCTCTATTGTTTAGTGTGTGTGTGTGTGTTGTTTTGTTTTGTGTAGTGTTTTGTTTCACATTTCAGTCGCGTCCCCTGTTTAGCGCTTCCCTGTTTTAGTTGCTCACAAAATTGTGACTGATTTTGTGTAATGCTGATTTTTTTATGTAATGCTGTGAACAGTGTTTTGCGACTGAACTAGCGACTGATTTTGCAATTTAATTGGCGATTTTTGTTTTGATAGTTAGATTTGTTATTTTTGGCTGATTTTTTTGTGTGGTAATTTCTTTTGGTCCATATTTTGTGTGAAAAATACCAGAAGCACTTGGTGTGGCTGAATTTGAGAGAGGAAAAAATTTTGGGGACTTGTTTTTAGCAAAACTTAAAACGGCCATAACTTTTGTTCCGGTTATCAAAATGACTATTATTATATATGCATTTGGAAAACTTGAAAAACGGCCATAACTTTTGCTCCGGTTATCAGAATAACTTTTGCTCCGTTGCCGTTTTAAACTTGAAAAATCAGTCGTTTACTAAGTTTTTTTTTTAGTATTATTGTCTTATTTTTCTAAACTTTCCTTAGGCAGTTTTCATAGTTAGACTTTTAATTTTTGTCTAGAAATTTTTGTGCTATCTTTTCATGATTTTAGGATGTTGCTCACAAAATTTCAGCTCATCTAGATATCGTTTGACTATAGTTGTAGTTTTAACCCTCCCCTGGTGTTTGTTTAAGAAACACATGATTAGCCGCATATAGTGCATGACTAGGGGCAATCTAGGTGATTTACAACCCTTTGATCCTGAAATAGATAGAACCTTTCATAGATTAGTTAGGCATAGTGTACATCCTGGTCATTCTGAGTATTCTGTTGCTGGTGATTTTGAATATTTTGATTTTGAGCATTCGACTACTAATTTTCATACTGAGAACATGGCTCAACCTCCACCTCATGAGAGGACTCTTAGGGAGATGGCTGCACCTGATTTCACTTATGAAAGCTTGTGCATTCAATATCCTGATGGGGGTATTCCGTATGTTCTCAAGACTGGACTAATACATTTGCTGCCCAAGTTTCATGGTCTTGCAGGTGAAGATCCTCATAAGCATCTTAAGGAGTTCCATATTGTTTGTTCCACCATGAAGCCCCCTGATGTCCAAGAAGATCATATCTTTCTAAAGGCTTTTCCTCATTCTCTGGAGGGAGTGGCAAAAGATTGGCTATACTACCTTGCTGCCAGATCCATTTTCAGCTGGGATGACCTTAAGAGGGTGTTCTTGGAGAAATTCTTCCCTGCATCTAGGACCACTACCATCAGAAAAGACATTTCAGGCATCAGGCAACTTAGTGGAGAGAGCTTGTATGAGTACTAGGAAAGATTCAAGAAATTGTGTGCAAGCTATCCTCACCACCAGATTTTTGAGCAACCCCTTCTTCAATATTTCTATAAGGGACTTAGCAACATGGAGAAGAGTATGATTGATGCTGCCAGTGGTGGAGCTCTTGGTGATATGACCCCTATTGAGGCTAGGAATTTGATTAAGAAGATGGCTTCCAACTCCCAACAATTCTGTGCAAGAAATGATGCTATTGTCCTTAAAGGAGTCCATGAGGTGGCCACAGATTCATCTTCATCTACTGAAAATAAAAAGCTTGAGGGAAAACTTGATGCCTTGGTCAACCTAGTAACTCAGCTTGCCATGAATCAGAAATCTACACCTGTTGCAAGAGTCCATGGTCTATGTTCTTCTGCAGATCACCATACAGATCTTTGTCTTTCTTTGCAACAATCTGGAATCAATGAGCAACCTGAAGCTTATGCTGCAAACATTTATAATAGACCCCCTAAGCAGCAAAACCAACGACAGTAGAATAATTATGATCTTTCAAGCAATAGATACAATCCAGGTTGGAGGAATCATCCAAATCTGAGATGGGCAAGTCCTCCACAACAACAATAGCCTTCCCTTCTTTCCAGAATGTTGCTGGTCCAAGCAAGCAATATGTTCCTCCTCCAATACAGTAGCAGTCACAACAAAGACAACAAGCAACTGAGGCTTCTCCTCAACCATCCTTAGAAGAGTTAGTGAGGCAAATGACCATCCAGAATATGCAATTTCAGCAAGAGACAAGAGCCTCCATTCAGAGTCTGACAAATCAGATGGGGCAGATGGCTACTCAGTTGAACCAAGCTCAGTCCCAAAATTTTTGACAAATTGCCTTCACAAATTGTGCAGAATCCGAAAAATGTGAGTGCTATCACCTAGAGGTTTGGCAACCAAATTCAAGTGCCTCCACCAGTAGCAGCACCTGCACCTGAACCTGTCAAGCTTCATTCTACGCCTGAAAAAGAGGATGAGATAGTTGCACAAAAGAGAAAGCTTGCTAACAAAAATTTTCATTCAGGTGGACCTTCCTCTAGTAATTCTGACTTACCACAGCCTCTTATCCCTCTTCCATTCCCACCTAGAGCAATTCCAAACAAAAAAATGGAAGAAGCGGAAAAGGAGATCTTGGAGACCTTTAGGAAAGTAAAGGTGAGCATACCTCTACTAGATGCCATCAAGCAAATTCCAAGATATGCCAAGTTTCTAAAGGAGTTGTGCACCCACAAAAGGAAGCTCAAAGGCAATGAAAGGATTAGCATGGGCAGAAATGTATTAGCATTGATAGGTAAATCTGTTCCTCACATTCCTGAGAAATGTAAGGACCCAGGTACTTTCTGTATACCTTGCATTATTGGGAACAATAAATTTGAGAATGCCATGCTAGATCTAGGAGCATCAGTTAGTGTCATGCCTCTGTCCATTTCAATTCTTTATCTCTTGGACCTTTGCAATCTACAGATGTGGTGATTCATTTGGCAAATAGAAGTGTTGCTTACCTCGCAGGTTTCATAGAGGATGTGTTGGTTGGGGTTGGTGAACTTATTTTTCCTGTTGATTTTTATGTTCTTAATATGGAAGAGGGATTTTCCCATGGTTCAGTTCCAATTATTTTAGGCAGGCCATTTATGAAAACAACCCGAACCAAGATAGATGTTTATGTTGGCACATTGTCTATGGAATTTGGTGATATTGTTGTTCATTTTAACATTCTTGATGCCATGAAACATCCATCTTAGGATCATTCTATTTTCCGTGCTGAGATAATTGATCAGATTGTTGATGATTATATGGTTGATTTTGATTCTGTTCTTCATGGTAGGAAACATCCATTTTTATCTGATCTGCATACTTGACATTCCTTATGCATTGAATCTGAATCTGAGTTTGAATTTGATCATGTATCTAATTTTTATGCTGAGAATGAATCTGAATTTGAGTATGGTTCTGATTTTCTGGGTGTAGTACCTCTTGATGTTGATTTTTTAGAGTCAGAATGCACTAACCATGTTGCAGGAAGTACATATACTTCTGGCTTGCTTTATGAGGTACAACCTGAGGAACCTTCTTCTTCTACTACCCTGGTTCCTCCCATTGCTTAGCCACCACCCACACCAGAGTTGAAGCCCTTACCAACATCCCTCAAATATGCTTACTTGGAGGACAAGGAAAAATTTCCAGTGATCATCTCTGCCTCCTTTGCTGCTGAGCAAGAGGAGAAGTTGTTGCTAGTTCTCAAGAAGCACAAGAAAGCCATTGAATGGACTTTAGCAGACATTAATGGTATTAGCCCATCTACCTGCATGCATAGGATACGTTTAGAGGATGGAGCTAAGCCAGTGAGGCAGCCACATCGGTGACTCAACCCCGTCATTCTAGATGTGGTGAAAAAGGAGGTGACCAAGCTCTTACAAGCTGGAATCATCTACCCCATTTCTGACAGCAAGTGGGTGAGTCCAGTCCAAGTGGTTCCTAAGAAGACAAGCCTCATAGTAATTAAGAATGAAAGGGATGAGCTTATCCCCACAAGAGTGTAGAACAGTTGGCGAGTCTGCATTGATTATAGGAGGATGAACCAGGTAACTAGAAAAGATCATTTTCCCCTGCCTTTTATTGATCAAATGCTTGAGCGCTTGGCAGGTAAGTCTCATTACTGTTTTCTTGATGGTTTTTCTGGTTATTTACACATTCATATTGCTCTTGAGGATCAAGAAAAGACCACATTCACCTGTCCCTTTGACACTTTTGCCTATAGGAGGATACCCTTTGGCCTATGCAACGCCCCTGGTACCTTCCAGCGGTGTACGCTTAGCATTTTCGGTGACTTTTTAGAGAGTTGCATAGAGGTGTTTATGGATGATTTTACTATTTATGGATCCTCTTATGATGCATGTTTGGATAGTCTAGATAGAGTTCTTAATAGATGCATTGAAACTAACCTCGTGCTGAATTTTGAAAAATGTCACTTCATGGTAAAACAAGGTATAGTTTTAGGGCATATCATTTCCAGTAGGGGCATAGAGGTAGACCCTGCAAAAATAAATGTTATTTCTCAATTGCCTTACTCTTCTTGCGTGCAAGAGGTTCATTCTTTTCTTGGTCATGCAGGGTTTTATAGGCGCTTTATCAAGGATTTTAGCAAAGTGGCCCTTCCACTATCCTATCTGCTGCAAAAGGAGGTGGAGTTTGATTTTGATGACCGGTGCAAAAAGGCTTTTGATTGCCTCAAGCATGCGGTGACTACCACCCCTATCATTCAGGCACATGATTGGACAACCCCATTTGAGCTAATGTGCGATGCATCCAATTACGCATTGGGGGCTGTCCTTGCTCAAAAGATTGATAAGCTCCCTCGGGTGATCTACTACGCTTCCAAAACTTTGGATGCTGCCCAAGAAAATTACACTACCACAGAGAAAGAGCTATTAGCGATTATTTTTGCTCTTGAGAAATTTCATTCATATTTACTTGGTACTCATGTTATTGTTTATACTGACCATGCAACTATGAAGTACCTGTTGAAGAAGGCTGAATCAAAGCCTAGATTGATCAGGTGGATGCTTTGGCTCAAAGAGTTTGATTTGGAAATCCGTGATCGGAGTGGTGCACAAAACCTCGTGGCTGACCACTTGAGTAGGATTGAGCGTGTGTTTGAGGACTCACCCATTCGGGATGATTTTCCGGATCACCACTTGTACATTCTGTATAGTATTTCTAATTCTTTCCCCACTCCTTGGTTTGCTAGTATTATGAATTATTTGGTTGCTTCTGTTTTTCCTCCCTTAGCATCTAAAGCTCAAAATGATAAAATTAAGAGCGATGCTAAGCATTATATTTGGGATGAACCCTATTTGTGGAAGTTGTGCAGTGACCAGGTTATTAGGAGATGCATTCCAGACCATGAGATCGACTCGGTCCTGTAATTCTATCATTCTTCTGCACCAGGTGGCCATCTTTGCATACAGAGGACAGCTCGCAAGGTTCTTGACTATGGTTTCTATTGGCCCACTATCTTCAAGGATGCGTGGAGAATCTGTAGCACTTGTGAGCCTTGTCAAAGAGCAGGTGGCTCACTTTCATGGAGACAACAAATGCCTCAACAACCCATGTTATTTTGTGAGGTATTTGATGTCTGGGGTGTAGATTTTATGAGGCCTTTCCCTGTCTCTTTTGGTTTTGTTTATATTCTCCTTGGTGTTGATTATGTTTCAAAATGGGTGGAAGCCAAACCCTCCCGAACTAACGATGCTAAGGTTGTTGTGGATTTTGTTAGATCTAATCTATTTTGCAGGTTTGGAGTCCCTAGATCCATTGTCAGTGATCAAGGCACCCATTTTTGTAACAGATCCATGTATGCCTTGCTTAAAAAGTATGGGGTCGTACACAAAATTTCCACACCTTACCACCCCAAACTAATGGGCAGGCAGAGATTTCAAATAGGGAGATAAAAAGGATCTTGGTGAAGATTGTGCAGCCGAACAAAAAGGATTGGAGCACCAGGTTGGATGATGCTCTTTGGGCGCATAGGACTGCCTACAAAGCACCCATAGAAATGTCTCCTTATTGGGTTGTCTTTGGCAAGGCATGTCATCTTCCTGTAGAGATAGAGCACAGAGCCTATTGGGCTGTAAAGACCTGCAACTTCTCTATTGATTAGGCTGGAGAGGAAAGGAAGTTGCAACTAAGTGAGCTAGATGAGATCCGTTTAGAAGCCTATGAGAATTCCAAATTCTACAAGGAGAAGACCAAGAAGTTCCATGACAACCTGATAACTAAGAAGAACCTCATGGTTAGACATAAAGTTTTATTGTATAACTCTAGGCTCGGACTCATGAGTGGTAAGTTGAGGTCAAAGTGGATTGGTCCTTTTGTGGTGACTAATGTTTTTCCTTATGGTTCAGTTGAGATCAAAAGTGAATCCATAGATAAGAGCTTCAAGGTCAATGGACACCGGCTGAAACGATTCCTCATAAATCCCTCCTTAGTGGATGTAGTGGTGGAGGAGACCTCCTTACTTCACCCTACTTCTCTTCCGCCATGACTTAGGGAGTTTTCTTTTTCTGTCTCCTTCTTTGCTTTTATTGCACTTGTCCAAATTTATTGATTGTTTTGATCCCTCTTGATCTTGTGATTGTGCTACATACAGGACAATGTGTTGTTTAAGTGTGTGTGTGGGGGGGGGGGGGGGGAGATTGTTCTTTAATTTTGTTAGGTTTTCTAGTTTAATTTTGTTATTTTGGTTTTATAATTTTGTTATTTTGGTTTTATGTTTTGTGTACAAAATTGCATGTTTCTCTTTGAATTATAGGTTATGTACAGGTAATGGGTAATTGTTTTTGAAATAAGAGTTTCTTAGCATTTTGTGAATTGAAATCCTTGTTTTTCTCTACATGTCAAGTTAGTTTTGAAAGTTCGAATTGAAAGTGATAGATTTACCCTTGGTGAGAATTTGAGCCATCATCATCTATTTTATTCGGTGTGTTTTGCCCCATTGATTGCTTGCATAGTAGCCTTGGCTTGACTCTTGTTGATACTTCTTGCTTCGCATGCATGTTGGGAGATGATTTAGGCATTTTGTTCTTATAAGCCTCTAGCCAAATGAGCCTACCTTGAATTAATTCCTTTGATAGCCCCTTTGAGCTTATGTTCCCCTTTCTTTGTTTTTAAGCTCATTACAAGCCTTAAGTGAAAAACCATGATCTCACCCTACCCTTAAGGAATTTTGGAGTTTTGGAATTGTTTTGGGAATAAGTGTGGGGGTGGATGCTTCATTGGATGATATGTTTTTGTTGGCCATGCTTGATGATGTATTTAGGCCATGCTTGATGTATATACATATATTGCCTAATTGTTGCTTTATTTTTCAAATGCTTTCAAATGCTACTGTTCACGTTAAAAAAAAAAACAGAAAAAATAGAAAAAAAAGAGAATGAAGTTTAATAAATGAGGTCTTGGTTTGAAGACTTGGATTGGTTTAAGGACTTGGTTGATTTTATTTTGGGTTACTTTTTATGCTTAATTTATAATTTTGGTTTTGGGGTTTACTACTTTTACTTAGTTTCCACTTATTCCTCATTGCTCCTCTATTCCTTTGGGGTTTTAGCTACTTATCCCATAATTTCCTCTACCTTGTCCTTGGCCCCATTACAACCTTAAAAGACCTTTTGATCCTCATATGCATGTGTTTGTGGTGTGGTTGTCAATTTTAGAGTCTTGCCAAGTCTATGTGGTGTTTATTTTCATGGGTGCTCTGAGAGTAAACAGTAGCCTAGGCACTTGAGAGATAGAGTGCATATCTTATGAGGCTTTATCACTTTTCATTCTTGAGCTGATTGACTATCTTGCCATGTTTGAGATGCTTGGATGATTTTCATGACTGTCTTGATTCTTTAACTCTCCACGTGTTGGATGTTGCCCATTCCTTTCATTCCTTGAGATTAATTGAGAAATATGTAATTGTTTTTGTGTTTGTTTGTTTCTCTTTAATGTCTCTGGATTTGTTCCTTGCTTTGCTTTTTGATTTTGCCCAGGAGTGCAAAAGGCTAAGTGTAGGGGGATTTGATGTGTCATTATTTTCTCCTATTTCTTAACCCTTTTTGTCACCAATTTAATTACTGATTAACCTTAATTGTCAAATTAATTATGCAGTTTTATCATTTGGGCCTACTTGAGTAATTATGTGTTTTTAATTTAATTTTAGGAGAATTATAAGCAATTGGGCTTGAATCCAGAATTGGACTTGGACTTGAAGAGAGCAAACAATTTTATTTTATCTTATCTTATCCAGATTTTATTTCATCTAGATTTTATTTCGTCCAGATTTTATTCCATCCAATCTTATCTTATCTTGTCCAGATTTTATTTTATTTATGAGCTTGGACTTAAAATAGATTTGTAAGCTTTGGGGCTGAGGACCTATATAACAGCATCAGGGTTTTAGTTTAAGGAGTTTTTGGAGAGAGGAGAATAATTATAGGATTTTAGAATTCCAGTTTTTACTGTTAATGCACACTGTTCACGTAGAATAAAATTCATTTTCTGAAATTTAGTTTTTGCTTCAATCTACAATTTCATTTTCTGATAATTAATGGAAGGCTAAGTCTCCAGCGTTGTTTTCTCTTGAGGATCTAGCACAGCTCTCTTTGAGGTTTTATTATTACTATTGAATACTGATCAGTTTTTCCTCTTCACCAATTACTCTGTATTTGTTGCTATTAATCCATGCATGCTTAGTGCTTGATTAATTGTCTTTGCACTTAATTTACATTCATGCTTAATGATCAGTTTCATTCATGATTAATTGGTGTATGTGTTGCTTAATCACATAATGACAACCTTATGTTAATTTTTGCTTAGTAATTTAATTTAGGGTTGGATTAAGTGGTTGAACTGATTAAAGATAAATTCTCGTAACCTAGGATAAGAGACTTGCTTGTGAATCAAGGGGAAACAACGTGTTTTAAGTTTTCTATTTCTTTAATTCGAATTTGCTCGCTATTTAATTTACAAAAGCAAACAAACCCCCCTAATTCATTACTGATTTATTACTGTCTGTTATGAACGTTTGGTTGACCATTACTCGTTGGGAGACGACCTAGGATCACTTCCTAGATACTGCATTTTTAATGTTTATTTGATTCGGGTACGACCTCGATCAACTACCTAGATTGGGAAATGAAGGTTGAACAACTCTTTGCTTGCCATCATATTAGTGAAGAGAGAAAAGTTCCATTGGCTACCCATAGCTAATAAGGGTATGCCTTCTATTGGTGGACTTCCCTTGTTAAAGAAAGAAGGATTCATGGGGATCCTCCAGTAGAGTATTGAAATGATCTTAGGAGTGCCCTTAGGAAGAGGCACATTCCCTCCTACTATGAAAGAGAGCTTATGGACAAGCTCCAAAGGCTTAGACAAGGGAGTATGAGTGTTGAAGAATATAGACAACAAATGGAACTACTCCTTTTAAGAGTTGGACTTAAGGAGGAGGAAAGAACAAGCATAGCTAGGTTCCTTAGTGGGCTTAATATGGAAGTGAGGGACAAGATTGAACTTCTTCCATATAGGGACGTAGATGAGCTAGTCCAACTATGTATAAGAGTGGAACAACAACTTAAAAGGAAGCCTTCTTCCAAATCTTATGGCTTTCACTCTTATCCAAGGAAGGACCAAGCCCAAGGAAGTTTGGAGGCTGCACCTTCAAAACCCAAGGAAGATAAGGGTAAGACCATAGAGAAACCCACCCCTAAGACTTGTTCCCAAGCAAGGACTAGCAACATTAATTGCTTCAAATTTCTTGGGAGACGTCACATTGTCTCTTAATGCCAAAAAAAAAACCATGATTATGAGGGGTCAAGACATTTATAGTAGTCAAGAAGAGACTACTTCTTCCCTTTCCTCTATTGGAAGTAAAGAGGAAAGGAAGATAAAGTAAGAGGTGAAGAGTATAGTGAGGAAGTCTACCCTCATGAAGAAGGTGACCTCCTAATGGTTAGAAGGCTCCTTGGAGGTCAATCTTGTGATCTATCCCAATCCCAAAGAGAGAACATCTTTCATACAAGATGCAAAATTTTAGATAAAACTTGTTCTCTCATTATGGATAGTGGATCTTGTTGGACAAGTGGCCTCAATAACTTAAGAGGGGGGGGGGGGGGGATGAATTAAGTTTCAAAATTTCCCACTAACAAACTTTTAATCCCCTTCTAAATGATAAGCTCAACATGCAAAAGAAGCAACAATCAATTTAATAATGTTCTTTAAACATGCAAGACAAAATTGATTGCAATAACATAAATGATATAAGGGAAGAGAGAAATGCAAACTCGATTTATACTAGTTCTGCCACTTCTCGTGCCTATGTCCAGTCCTCAAGCAATCCACTTGAGATTTTCCACTATCTCTATAAATCCTTTACAGACTTTGAACACACCTTGGAATCCCTCACCCTTGTGCTCAAAGATTCTCCAAGAGACAACCCGTCTCTTGATTACAATTCTCACAATCCAAGAGACAACTAGTCTCTTGATTACAACTGACTTTCTGAGATGAACATAAAGATTTCTCTCCTTTAGAGTGGATGATACAAATTGAAGTTCCTAGAGGAATTTCTCTCTTTTAGAGATGATAATACAATTTGAAGTTCTTGGATGAATTCTCAATAGATTTGCAAGCGTTTGCCCAAGAGTTGTTGAGAGAGAATTTGGAAAATATGTTCTCTTAGGATATCTCTCTCTTAATTTTTGAAGTCAGACACACATATACATAGGCCCACCGTGCCTTTTCAAAATGGTTCAAATTGAATTTCAGGAGTTCCGTTACTGGTAATCGATTACACATTAATGGTAATCGATTACAACTTTTAAATTAAAATTTCAAAACCCTTCTAAAAGCTGATTTTCAAAATTGTCTTCTGGTAATCGATTACACTGCCTGGTAATCGATTACAGAGCCTTGGATGTTGGAAACAATGTGTTTTGAGGCAAAAGCTTGATCAACCAATGAGATTGTTTGAGGCCTTATCTTTTTCTTGATCTTGTTTGCTTGACCTTGAATTAATCTTGAAGCAATGCTTAACCTTTGAATATTTGTTGAAGTAACTAACGTTGTCAGCTACTCCCTTCTCAGAGATGTCAGCGACTTTTGGCCGAGACTACGAAAAAGTCTCATTTGTTATCCGTAAGACTCAAAGCACGATAGCTAGCAGTGACTAACGTCGTCACCTGCACCCTTCCCGGAGATGTTAGCGTCTTCCGGCCAAGACTACGAAAAAGTCTCATTTGCTATCCGTAAGACTCAAAGCACGATAGCCAGCGGTGACTAACGTTGTCACCTGCACCCTTCCCGGAGATGTTAGTGTCTTCCGGTCGAGACTACGAAAAAGTCTCATTTGCTATCTGTAAGACTCAAAGCACGATAGCAAGCAGTGACTAACGTCATCACCGACACCCTTCCCAGAGATGACAGCGTCTTCCGGCTGAGACTACAAAAAAGTCTCATTTGCTATCCGTAAGACTCAAAGCACGATAGCAAGCAGTGACTAACGTCGTCACCTGCATCCTTCCCGGAGATGTCAATGTCTTTCGGCCAAGACTACGAAAATGTCTCATTTGCTATTCGTAAGACTCAAAGCACGATAGCAAGCAGTGACTAACATCGTCACCTACACCCTTCCCAGAGATGTCAGCGTCTTCCGGCCGAGACTACGAAAAAGTCTCATTTGCTATCCGTAAGACTCAAAGCACGATAGCAAGCAGTAACTAAGGTCGGCACCTGCACCCTTCCTGGAGATGTCAACGTCTTTCGGCCGAGACTACGAAAAAGTATCATTTGCTATTCGTAAGCCTCAAAGCACGATAGCAAGCAGTGACTAACGTCGCCACCTACACACTTCCCGGAGAAGTCAGCGTCTTCTGGCCGAGACTACGAAAAAGTCTCATTTGCTATCCGTAAGACTCAAAGCACGATAGCAAGCAGTGACTAACGTCGTCACCTACACCCTTCTCGGAGATGTCAGCGTCTTCCAGCCGAGACTACGAAAAAGTCTCATTTGCTATTCGTAAGACTCAAAGCACGATAGCAAGCAGTGACTAACATCGTCACCTGCACCATTCCCGGAGATGTCTGTGTCTTACGACCGAGACTATGAAAAAGTCTCATTTGCTATCCGTAAGACTCAAAGCTCGATAGCCAGCGGTGACTAACGTCGTCACCTGCACCTTTCCCGGAGATGTTAGCGTCTTCCGGTCGAGACTACAAAAAAGTCTTGTTTGCTATCCGAAGACTCAAAGCACGATAGCTAGCGGTGACTAACGTTGTCAGCTGCACCTTTCCTGGAGATGTCAGCGTCTTCTGGCCGAGACTACGAAAAAGTCTCATTTGCTACTCGTAAGACTCAAAGCACGATAGCAAGCAGTGACTAACGTCCTCACCTACACCCTTCCCGGAGATGTCAGCGTCTTCCAGTCGAGACTACAAAAAGTTTCATTTTCTATCCGTATGACTCAAAGCACGATAGCCAGCGATGACTAACGTTGTCACCTGCACCCTTCCCGGAGATGTCAGCGTCTTCCGGCAGAGACTATGAAAAAGTCTCATTGCTATCCATAAGACTCAAAGCACGATAGCAAGCAGTGACTAACGTCGTCAGCTGGACTTTTCCCAGAGATGTCAGCGTCTTACGGCCGAGAATACAAAAAAGTCTCATTCGCTATCCGTAAGACTCAAAGCACGATGGGAAGCAGTGACTAACGTCGTTTTCTGCACCTTTTGTCATCTTGACCCGTGAAGTCAGGTGACATGTGGGGGTACCGTATGGTTATCCGCATCTTTCGTCAACCAGGGGCGAACAAGCCCGTTGACACACCGAGACGTACATCGTCTTCTGCACATTTTGTTATCCCGGGGAAAACAAGCCTGATGACATGCGGGGGGTGTCGTATGGTTATCCGCATCTTTTGTCAATCAGGGCCAACAAACCCGTTGACACGTGGAGATTAACGTCATCTTCCACGCTTTTTATCATCCCAACCCGTGAAGTCAGGTGACGTGTGGAGATACACAGGTGATTATCCGCCCAAACGATTGTTGTTAACCTAGCCCGTGAAGTTAGGTGGCAAGCGGAGACACCCAAGTGGTTATCCGTACAAACGGTTTCTGTCATCTTGACCCATGAAGTCAGGTGACATGTGGGGGTACCATATGGGTATCCGCATCTTTCGTCAACCGAGGGGTTACGAATTCAACGGTATCAGGATGATGTTGGTCGTCTGATTTTGATTATTCTCAATAAATTTGCCGGTTTTTACTCTCGTCGTCCGGAGACATTCAAGCCAGACGACGCACGAGGTTCTTCTCTGCTGGGCTGGGGCAATCGAGTGCGATGGCATGGGGAAGTGTCATGGTTGTCCCATTTAAAACAAATTGAAGTTATATTTGCACACTTGATTAAAGACTGTTGTCCCTTGTGACGGACGCGTGGGGTGCTAATACCTTCCCCGTGCGTAAATACAACTCCCGAACCTTTCACACTTAAAGTTCATAGACCATACCTTTCTGGTTTTTCCGACGTTTTCCTCGAATAAACGTTGGTGGCGACTCTGCACATTTTCCTCCCTTAGAAGACGCACCCGTGAGTCCCGCGTCACCCTCCTACCGAAGGGTAGGTTGCAACAACTCTTAAGGTGGTTTTTTGCTTGCTTCTTGACTCAAATTCTTCAAGGGATGGTAGCAATCCTCCTTTCGAATTACCTATATGGCAACTCACAAACAAGGAAACAAAGAGACAAGCAATAACCAAAGACCCAAAAAATGAAATGAAAGCTAAACCAATAGAGTTTTAACAAGACAAATTTTCAGGGATTTTTCAACAATTAAAGCAATGAAAAGCAGATAAAAGCAAGCTGGGACTCAAAGAGAAACTTAGAATGGCTCTAGAGTAGAGTAAAAAAACTAAAATAAAAAGACTCGAGAAACCTCTAGTTTTGGAATTTTTTTTTCACACTAATTTTCAATTGAAATTTCAGAACTAGGATTGGTATAAAATAGGCACCAATTATGGAACAAATTTTGAGCCAAAACAACAAGCACACTTCCCTTTCACTTTTTTTTCTTGGACACTGATTTTTCTGCCAACTTGTGTAATTTTTCTTATTTTTTCCTTTAATCCAAATCACTTGGTTCTTTTTTCATAATTTTTTTCTAGATGTCTAGAAAATTCAGTAAAAATTTCAGCTCAGAACATGTAGTGACCAATTCCAGTAATTTATACAAGATTGTATGTTCAAGCTGCCAGCACCAGCGATTTCAACCTAGAAATCAAGAGTAGTGCTTATGTTGCTTAAGGCTTGGATAGTTTCAATTTGTGTTTGCTTATGCTCAATTATCTTGAATAACATAATTCAAGAGAGCTTAAGACTTATTTTGATTCACAAATCCAGCCACAACTCAGCACCACAACTCAACTTCATCATAGGCATCATGTAGGAAACTTAGAAAAAAAGAAGAGTTCAACAACAAGACTACTTCTAGGAATTGATTTAGAACATGATATGAACTAAATAACATGCATGAATTAGACTCAAAATTAAAAAGATAGGCTAAGAATGACAAGAATACATGAACAAATGCATCTAGAACTCAATCAACAAAATAAAAATTCAACACAAACTTAGAACATAATGTGACAATTACTATGACTAAACATGACTCTAAGACAACATGGATTAAGTGTTTACACTTAGAATTTTGTGTTTTTTTTTTCTAATCAATATTTTGGAAGAAAATTTAGATCTAAGGTTCAGCACAAGAATATTATGAATGAAAAATGATTGAACCTAAAATCAACACAAAAACATGATTCAAGAGTAGATCTACAAAATTTGAACCATAGAAATGCAAGAACAAGTGTAGATCTAAGATTTAATCGATTTTTTTTGAATCTACTCTAAACAGCACCAAACCACAAGACAATAGAGGATATACATGGAGAATAAGATGAAGAACAAGGAATTAAAGAGAATTCACCGAAGAAAAAGATAAAGGAAGCAAAAGAACATCACCTAGATGAAGATGCTCTTGATACCACATGATGTTGCTCCATTGGAGCTTGTAGGCCTTGGATCCTCTTCATCAATGGAGTCCTTTGCTTCTTGAATTTTAATGGTAGTGTAATGGAGAAGAAGAGGAGTTGAGAGGAGACGCCACTTCAAGGAGAATATGAGTTAAGAAGAAGCTCACCACCATAGAAAGCCATTGATAAGAGCTTGGAGGTAGGAAAGAGGGAGCACGAAATTTGTGCCTCAAAAGAGGTCTGAACTTTGAAGTGTAATTCTCAAATGATCAAAGTTCAAAAAATGCACACACATGACTTCTATTTATAGCCTAAGTATCACACTAAAATGGAGGGAAATTTGAAATTCAATTCAAATTTCACTTGAATTTGAAATTGAATTTGTGGAGCCAAATTTTGGAGCCAAAATTTCTCTAATTATGATTAGTGAATTTCAGTTATGGTTCATCCCACTAATCCAAGATCAATTCCAAGATTCTCCACTAAGTGTGCTTAGATGTCATGACGCATGAAAGCATGAAGGACATGCACAAAGTGTGACTATATGATGTGGCAATGGGGTGTAGTAAGCAAATGCTCACCTCCCCCTCTAAAATTTAATTGGATTGGGCTTCTACCAATTCAATTAAATTTATTTCCTAAAACACACATTAAATATTCACTTAGTGCATGTGAAATTACAAAACTACCCCTAATACAAAAACAAGTCTAGGTGCCCTAAAATACAAGGGCTGAAAAATCCTATATTTCTAGGGTACCCTACCTACATTATGGAGCCCTAAATAAAAGGACCAAATATAATGACATCCTAATCTAATATGTACAAAGATAATTGGACCCAACCTTGGCCCATGGGCCCAGAAATCTACCCTGAGGTTCATGAGAACCTTAGGGCCTTCTTCAGCAGCTCTAGCCTAATCCTCTTGGAGCCTCTTGCTCATGGCGCTAGTGACTTGTCCCTTCCTAGGGAGGATTGCACCATTATTAAGCTATAGAGGGGACAACATCCACCAAGTAATAGCGAGTACAAATTCTCAACCAGAAGTCACAAAAACAAGTTAGAATACAAAATTAATAATACTTAGAAAGACAAAGCATGTCCATTCTTATTTGTTCTCGCCAACAAACACATTCAAAATGCAATATGAAAAGGAAAATTGGATATATATATATATATATATATATATATATATATATATATATATATATATATATATATATATATATATATATATAGAAGGAGATACCTGAATCATAAATGCACACATAAAAGAATAACAAGAAATGTGAAAAAGAAGAATTTTTACTACAAAAGATTAATATAAATGTGTTATATTTTAAATTTAAAAACTCTACTATGTAATCATTATTTGAAGGTAAAAAAATCTTGTAACCAATATCTAAAACAAAATATTATTTAAAACTAAAAAATAATAAATGAGACAATCATGGATGACAACCATATAGATTGCATCTCTCTTTTACAAAGAAAAGAAAAAGTAGTGCAAAATTTCATTTTCTTATACCTGTAGCCACAAGACAAAGTCATTGCGGTTCAAATTCAAAGGCGTGCACATATGTAGATGAGAAGAGCAAACAATGGAAACCTTGATTTTCTAAATATTACATTGCAGTAAACAAAAAAATCAGAGTAGATATGATTCTTCTAGTGAGAATGAATTTACCTCAGCCAAATGAGATAAAAATGCCATAGCCTGGATGTTCTTTCCAAGTCTCATCTCAAAAATATACCATTTTAACCTTGAAAGACACCACATGCATTAAGATTAACAACCCATAATAGAAAAACAAAAAACAAAATAAAGCAAAACCAAAAATATCATGAGGAAGTTGTTTGAGATTGCTCAAGAAGCTGCATAACAATTAACTACCCACTAAAAATCTTTTGATTGATATTCTTTTATAGAACCTTTAAATATTACATGATATACCTCAAAGAATAAAGTTAACAGTTACTTCAAGATCATCACTTGTCAGTTGGCCGAGAGCTTCAGCTTGGAACTCCATTAAATGACACAGATGAGGATATCTACAATTGGCTGAAATCAAAATACAATGATACATTAAATAACAACAAAAGGCTTTATATTCTAAGAATAATTAAGAAGAAACAAAGATTTTTTGATATATTGTCATAGTGATCTAAGTTAACTTACCAAATTAAATGATGTGGATGAATAACCATGCCATCAATTCGGTATGTATGGAGAATTTCTCTAGCAACACCGGCATTTGATTGTAAAATGAAGAACTCAAATCCATTGATGGTAGATAATATCAAAATCATGAGGAATGACACAAATTATAATTGTGAAATGAATATATAACAATTAATCATACTTGTTGACTTTCCACCAACAAAAACTTTGTAAAGCTAATCAACATCCTCTTATCAACTTCAATGTAATCTGAGAAGACAATTACAATGTACATAGTAGAAATGAAATAAACCATAAGTTATGTCATACCCTCATTTCATTCGGGGACGATCATTCACCAACATTTGGATTCTTGCCAGCCGAATTGAGCTGCTTAACACTAATTGTCGTGCAATCCGTAAGGTTTTGTGACGTTTCGGAAGGAAATGTGAAAAATATTCAAAAGGAGGGCAAGAGGGTGCTGCAATCTAACCCCGCAAGGGCATTGGATAGAAGACTCCAAGTAGATTGGGCCAGAGATGCAAGAGAAGGTCCTAGGGTTCTCATGAGCCTTAGGGTAGATTTTGGGCCTATGGGCTATGTTTGAGCCCGCTTATTTTTGTACATATTAGATTAAGTTTGAGCCTTAGGGAGAAGCCCAATCCAATTAAATTTTAGAGGGGGAGGTGAGCATTTGCTTGCTACACCCCATTATTACATCATATAGTCACACTTTGTGCATATCCTTCATGCTTTACATGCCTCATGACACCTAAGCACATTTAGTGGAGAATCTTGGACTTGATCTTGGATTAGTGGACTGAACCATAGATAAAATTCACTAATTATAATTAGTGAAATTTTGGCTCCAAAATTTGGCTCCACAAATTCAATTTCAAATTCAAGTGAAATTTGAATAGAAATTCAAATTTCCCTCCATTTTTGTGTGACACTTAGGCTATAAATAGAGGTCATGTGTGTGCATTTTTTCAACTTGTATCATTTGAAAATTAAACTTCAGATTTCAGAGCTCTTTTAGAGCACAAAATTTCATTCTCTTCTCTTCATCTCCTTCTTCCTCCAAGCTCTTATCCATGGTCTCCTATGGTGGTGAGCTTCTTCTAGACTCATCTTCTCCTTGAAGTGGCATCTCCTCTCTCTCTTCCTTCTCCATTCTGCTGCCATTCATCTTCCAAGAAGCAAAGGAATCCATTGAAGAAGAAGATCCTAGGCCTACAAGCTCCAATGAAGCTTACATCTTGTGGTATCAAGAGCATCTTCATCTAGGTGATGTTCTTTTGCTTCCTTTATCTTTTTGTTCGGTGAATTCTCTTTAATTCCTTGTTCTTCATCTTTTTCTCCATGTATATCCTCCATTGTCTAGTCATTTGGTGCTATTTAGAGTAGATTAAAAAAAAAACGATTAAATCTTAGATCTACACTTGTTCTTGCATTTCAATGGTTCAAATTTTGTAGATCTACTCTTGAATCTTGTTTTTGTGTTGATTTTAGTTTCTTTCAATTTTCATTCATAATATTCTTGTGCTGAACCTTTAGATCTAAATTTTCTTCCAAAATATTTATTAGAAAAAAAACAAAAAATTCTAAGTGTAAATCACTTAATCCATGTTGTCTTAGAGTCATGCTTAGTCATAGTAATTGTCACATTATGTTCTAAGTTTGTGTTGAATTTTTATTTTGTTTTTTGAATTCTAGATACATTTGTTTATGTATTCTTGTCATTCTTAGCCTATCTTTTGAATTTTGAGTCTAATTCATGCATGTTATTTAGTTCATAACATGTTCTAAATCAATTCCTAGAAGTAGTCTTGTTGTTGAACTCTTTTTTTTTGTTTTCTAAGTTTCCTACATGATGCCTATGATGAAGTTGAGTTGTGGTGCTGAGTAGTGGCTGGATTTGTGAATAAAATAAGTCTTAAGCTCTCTTGAATTGTGTTATTCAAGATAATTGAGTATAAGCAAACACAAATTGTAACTATCCAAGCCTTAAGCAACATAAACACTACTCTTGATTTCTAGGTTGAAATCGCTGGTGTTGGCAGCTTGAACATACGAACTTGTATAAATTACTGGGAATTGGTAACTATGTTTTTTGAGCTGAAATGTTTACTGCTTTTGTGTGCTTTTCATTGCTTTAATTGTTGAATAATCCTTTAAAATTTGTCTTGTTAAAACTCTATTGGTTTAGCTTTCATTTCATATTTTTTGTTCTTTGGTTATTGCTTGTCTCTTTGTTTCCTTGCTTCTGAGTTGCCATATAGGGAATTGGAAAGGAGGATTGGTACCATACCTTGAAGAAATTGAGTCAAGAAGCAAGGGGCCAACCACCTTAAGAACTATTGGACTAAGAAGCACTCCAAATTGAGTGAAACACCAAAGAGAGAATACCCACCACAATTGAGGACTTTTTTTTGTAATTTTGTAATTGGCAATTTGCTTTGCTTTCAAATTTTGTAACAAAAGGCCTTTCATTGGAAGTAAGTTGGGAGCCTCCAATAGGTTACCCTACTTCCATTTGTGGGTAATAATTTTAGGCAATTTTCCCTTAGGATAGTGAGTGTTTTGTTGGGAACCTTAAATGAGGTCATCCAAACATTCTTAGGATTTGCCTAGTTTGCATTTCTTGCACTTTAATTTCTTGCTTACTTTTATAGCTTATTTCCTTTACCTTCCATTGTCAAACCGCCTAGATATCTTGCCTTTTACCAATTAGTTTTTACCTTATCTTTCACACCTCTTTTAGTGTTTATTTTGGCTAGTTTCAGCCATGGTTTCTTTTACCTTTTGTTTTCAAATCCCTAACAAGAAAGAACCACAACTTAGAAACCAACATGAGTCTTCATTCTTCATCTAGTGTTAATGGTGAGGGTTCTACTCCTAAGGACCCCTTGTGGAAAGAACAACAAGAGAGAAAAGAAAAAGGAAAAAAGAGTGGAAGAAATAAGTCAAGATGAAAGAAAGATAATAAGAGAGGAAGAAAGAAGAAAAATAATGAAAGAAATGAAAAGAGAAAAACTTGCCTCCTATAGTAGTCATAACTCTTGCAAGAGCCTAAGTGATGAACTTTGTGACTATTATGAAGGAAGGCATAGGTCACATCTTAGACCTCACTCCCATAGGAGAGACAAGGAAAGAAAGCCTCAAGAGGCTAACATTAACCTCCCATACTTCCATAGGAAGGACAATGTAGAGGCTAACATAGATTGGGAAATAAGGGTAGAGCAATAACTTAAAAGGAACTCTACTTCAAAATCTTATGGCTCTAAATCTTACCCAAAGAAAGACCAAGGTCAAGGCATCTTAGGGGTGACTCCTTCTAAGCCCAAAGATGATAAGGGGAAGACAATAGAAAAACAACCCCTTAAGGCTAGTATGCAAGAGAAGACTAGCTCCATGAAGTGCTTTAAATGTCTTGGAAGAGGACACTTTACTTCTCAATGCCCCACCAAGAAAACCATGATTATGAGGGGCCAAGACATTTATAGTAGCGAAGATGAGGCTAGTACTTCACCTTCCTCTAGTGAAAGTGAAGAAGCAAAAGGGAAAGAATCTAGTGAAGAAATCTACCCCCAAGAAGAAGGGGGAGTGTAAGGAGGTAAGTGTCTCCTCCATGAGGTTAGCTAAGAAGGAAAGACATTTTGAAATAAAGACAAATATTAAAGAAATTTACCCTCTTAGACAACCTCCACATTTTCTCCTTTGTAAAATGACACTTGTTAGCATTGCCACACCTCTTGGGCTTGAGTTTATTCCTCAAGTAAACCCTTGTGCTTTGCTGGTGCCCAAAATAGGTATTATTAGACACCAAATCCCTATGATAGGTGGTATGATGAATGTGTTGAGTGGTGCAACCCTCTTTTGTAAAATCACTCATGCACCCAACATCTTCATGATTTGTGTACATAGGGACTCATTAGGTAGGTTTGTTCTTATTTTTTGTTTCAATACAAACTTAGGTGCTCATATGGGACACCTTAGGTTTGTCATAATTTTTTGTAGGAATAATGAACATGAAAATAAAGAAAAAGGTATGTTTTATTCCATTACTTTCCTTAACTTTTTAAATAGTGATCAAGGGCTTCCCATGGACCGTAAGAGAATAAAGGTCATTCCTGAGTGGCCTACTACACCATGTATAAGGGAAATTTGGGGCTTCAATGACTTAACAAACTTTTACAAAAGGTTTGTCCTATAGTTTTCTATACTTGTAGCACCACTCATTGAGTTGGTGAGGAACTATGTTCTCTCATGGGAAGATGGTCAGGAAAGGGGTTTTTAGTCCTTACCCTACTCTAACAAACCCAACATCACTAATACATATGTTTTTATTCTTTTTACAGGTGTTGAGGAAAAAAGCCCAGAGTTTCAAGAACCTCGGCATTTGAGGTCAAATCCTTTTCAAGGGGGAGGGAATGATGCAATCCTAACCCGCAAGGGCATTGGATAGAAGACTCCAAGTAGATTGGGCCAGAGATGCAAGAGAAGGCCCTAGGGTTCTGATCAGAGCCGTATCCGAATCAAATAAACATTAAAATGCAGTATCAAGGAAGTGATCCTAGGTCGTCTGCCAGTGAGTAATGATCAAACAAACGTTCATAACATATAATAATAAAACAGTAACGAAATGGGGGGGGGGGGTTTGTTTTTTTTGTAATTTAAACAACAAGCAAACTTGAATTAAAAAAATAACAGAAATAAAACATGTTGTTTCCCTTTGATTCAAAAGCAAGTCTCTTATCCTAGGTTACGAGAATTTATCCCTAATCAGTTTAACCACTTAATCCAACCCGAAATTAATTTACTAAGCTAAAATTAACACAAGACTGTCATTATGTGATTAAGCAACACATACACCAGTTAATCCCTCTCACATGTCCATTAAGCATGAACGTTAATTAAGCACAGAGACAATTAATCAAGCATTAAGCATGCATGGATTAATATAAGCAACAAATACAGAATAATTGGTGAAGGGAAAAAACTGATCAGAATTTAATATTAATAACAAAACCTCAAAGAGAGCTATGCTTAATCCTCAAGAGAAAACAACACTAGAGATTCAGCCTTCCATTAACAGCAGAAACGAAACACAGCAACTGGAAACTAATTGCAACACAGAAATGAAAATGAATTTGCAATTGGAAATGAAATGTAGAAACAAATAGGAAATCAAAGGCAGAAAACAAACTGAAATTAGAAGACAAAAATGAAAATGAAACTGGAATTAAAAGCAGAAAATGAAACTGGAATTAAAAGCAGAAAACGAAACTGGAATTTGAAGCAGAAAACGAAAATGGAGTTGCTACGTGAACAGTACCATGCATGTGAACAGTAACATGAAAAACTGAAAATGAAACCCTACCACATCCCCCATGAACAGTAACTGGCCATCTAAAACCCTAGCAGCTGGGCTCACTAAAGGTCACAAGGCCCTAAAGCTTACAAATATGATTTTTGGGCCCAATAAGGTCTGGTGGCCCAATTGCAAATAATACAGCCCAAAAACGAAATAAAATAAAACTGGACGACAAATAAAATTGTCTGCTCTCTTCAAGTCCAAGCCGGTTCAACCCAATTCTGGATCCAAACCCAATTGCTTATAATTCTCCTGAAATTAAATTAAAACACAAAATTAGTCAAGTAGGCCCAAATGATAAAACTGCATAATTAATTTGACAATTAAGGCTAATCAGTAATTAAAATGGTGACAGAAATGGGTAAAAAATAGGAGAAAATAATGACACATCAAATTCCCCCACACTTAGCCTTTTGCACTACTGGGAAAAATCAAGAAGCAGAGCAAGGAACAAATCCAGAGACATTAAAGAGAGACAAACAAACACAAAAACATTTACATATTTCTCAATGAATCTCAAGGAATGAAAAGAATGGGAAACATCCAACATCTAAAGAGTTAAAGAATCAAGACAGTCATGAAAATCATCCAAGCACCTCGAACATGGCAAGATAGTCAATCAGCTCAAGAATTGAATGAAAAGTGATAAAGCGTCAGAAGATATGCACTATATCTCTCAAGTGTCTCGGCTACTGTTTACTCTCAAAGCACCCATGAAAACAAACACCACATAGACTTGGCAAGACTCTAAAATCGACAACCAAACACCACAAACACATGCACATGAGGATCAAAAGGTCTTTTAAGGTTGAAATGGGGCTAGGGACAAGGTAGAGGAAAGTATGGGATAAGTAGCTGAAACCCAGAGGAATAGAGGAGCAATGGGGAATAAGTGGAAATTAAGAAAAAGTAGTAAACCCAAAACCAAAATTAAAAATTAAGCATAAAAAGTAAACCCAAAACCTCCAATATCAACAAAACTAATCAAGTCCTCAAACCAGTCCAAGTCCTCAAAACAAGACCTCATGTATTCAACTTCATTATTTTTCTGTTTTTCTCTTCTTTTTTTTTTAAACAGTAGCATTTGAAAGCATTTTGAATATTTGAAAAATAAAGCAACAATTAGGCAATATATGTATATACATCAAGCATGGCCAAAAAAAACATATCATCCAATGAAACATACCTCCCCACACTTATTCCCAAAACAATTCCAAAGCTCCAAAATTCCTTAAGGGTAGGGTGAGATCATGGTTTTTCACTTAAGGCTTGTAATGAGCTTCAAAACAAAGAAAGGGGAGCATAGGCTCAAAGGGGCTATCAGAGGAATTAATTCAAGGTAGGCTCATTTGGCTAGAGGCTTATAAGAACAAAATGCCTAAATCATCTCCCAACATGCATGTGAACCAAGAAGTATCAACAAGAGTCAAGCCAAGGGTATTGTGCAAGCAATCAATGGGGCAAAACACATCGAATAAAATAGATGATGATGGCTCAAAATCTCACCAAGGGTAAATCTATCACTTTCAATTCAACCTTTGAAAACTAACTTGACATGTAGAGAAAAAAAAGGATTTCAATTCACAAAATGCCAAGAAATTCCTATTTCAAAAACAATTACCCATTACTTGTACATAACCTAGAATTCAAAGAGAAAAATGAAATGTTGTACACAAACATAAAACCAAAATAACAAAATGAACCTAGAAAACCCCAAACAAAGAACAATCTCCCCCCCCCCTCCACACTTAAACAACACATTGTCCTCAATGTAGCATAATCATAAGATCAAGAGCAATCAAAACAATCAATAAATTTGGACAAGTGCAATAAAAGTAAAGAAGGAGACAAAAAAAGAAAACTCCCTAAGTCACGGCGGAAGAGAAGTAGGGTGAAGTAAGGAGGTCTCCTCCACCACTACATCCACCAAGGAAGGATTTGTGAGGAATGGTTTCAGCCGGTGTCCGTTGACCTTGAAGCTCTTATCTGTGGATTCACTTTTGATCTCAACTGTAACATAAGGAAAAACATTAGTCACCACAAAAGGACCAATCCACTTTGACCTCAACTTACCACTCATGAGTTTGAGCCTAAACTTATACAATAAAACTTTCAGTCCAACCACGAAGTCCTTCTTAGCTATCAAGCTGTCATGGAACTTCTTGGTCTTCTCCTTGTAGAATTTGGATTTCTCATAGGCTTATAAACGGATCTCATCTAGCTCACTTAGTTGCAACTTACTTTCCTCTCCAGCCTGATCAATAGAGAAGTTGCAGGTTTTTATAGCCTAGTAGGCTCTGTGCTCTATCTCTACAGTAAGATGACATGCCTTGCCAAAGACAACCCGATAGGGAGACATTCCTATGGGTGCTTTGTAGGCAGTCCTATGTGCCCAAAGAGCATCATCCAGCCTGGTGCTCCAATCCTTCTGTTTGGCTGCACAATCTTCTCCAAGATCCTTCTTATCTCCCTGTTTGAAATCTCAGCCTGCCCATTAGTTTGGGGGTGGTAAGGTGTGGAAATTTTGTGCACGAACCCATACTTTTTGAGCAAGGCATACATGGATCTGTTACAAAAATAGGTGCCTTGATCACTAACAATGGCTCTAGGGAAAAACAGATTAGATCTAACAAAATCCACAACAACCTTAGCATCGTTAGTTCTGGTGGCTTTGGCTTCCACCCATTTTGAAACATAATCAACAACAAGAAGAATATAAACAAAACCAAAAGAGACAGGGAAAGGCCTCATAAAGTCTATACCCCAGACATCAAACACCTCACAAAACAACATGGGTTGTTGAGGCATTTGCTGCCTCCATGAAAGTGAGTCGCCTGCTTTCTGACAAGGCTTACAAGTGCTACAGATTCTCCACGCATCCTTGAAGATGGTAGGCCAATAGAAACCGCAGTCAAGCACCTTGCAAGCTGTCCTCTGTATGCCAAGATGGCCACCTGGTGCGGAAGAATGACAAAATTGCAAGACCGAGTCAATCTTATGGTCTGGAATGCATCTCCTAATAACCTGGTCACTGCATAACTTCCATAAATAGGGGTCATGCCAAATATAATGCTTAGCATTGCTCTTAATTTTATCAGTTTAAGCTTTAGATGCTAAGGGAGGAAAAACAAAAGCAACCAAATAATTCACAATATTAGCAAACCAAGTAGTGGGGAAGGAATCAGAAATATTATACAAAATGTACAAATGGTCATCTGGAAAATCATCTCGAATGGGTGAGTCCTCGGACGCACGCTCAATCCTACTCAGGTGGTCAGCCACAAGGTTCTGTGCACCGCTCCGATCACGGATCTCCAAATCAAACTCTTGGAGCCAAAGCATCCACCTAATCAATCTAGGCTTTGATTAAGCCTTCTTCAACAGGTACTTCAAAGCTACATGGTCAGTATAAACAATAACACGAGTACCAAGCAAATATGAACAAAATTTCTTAAGAGCAAAAGCTATCGCTAATAGCTCCTTCTCTGTGGTAGTGTAATTTGCTTGGGCAACATCCAAAGTTCTAGAAGCGTAGTAGATCACCCGAGGCAGCTTGTCAATCTTTTGAGCAAGGACAACCCCCAATGCATAATTGGATGCATCGCACATCAGCTCAAACGGGGCTGTCCAATCAGGTGCCTGAATGATAGGGGTGGTAGTCAACGCACGCTTGAGGCAATCAAAAGCCTATTTGCACCGATCATCAAAATCAAACTCCACCTCCTTTTGCAGTAGATTGGATAGTGGAAGGGCCACTTTGCTAAAGTCCTTGATAAAGTGCCTATAAAACCCTGCATGGCCAAGAAAAGAATAAACCTCTCGCACGCAAGAGAGGTAAGGCAATTGTGAAATAACAAATATCTTTGTAGGGTCTACCTCTATGCCCCTACTGGAAATGATATGCCCTAAAACTATACCATGTTTTACCATGAAGTGACATTTTTCAAAATTCATCATAAGGTTAGTTTCAATGCATCTATTAAGAACTCTATCCACACTATCCAAGCATGCATCAAAAGAGGATCCATAAAAAGTAAAATCATCCATAAACACCTCTATGCAACTCTCTAAAAAGTCACTGAAAATGCTAAGCATACACCGCTGGAAGGTACTAGGGGTGTTGCATAGGCCAAAGGGCATCCTCCTATTGGCAAAAGTGGCAAAGGGACAGGTGAATGTGGTCTTTTATTGATCCTCAGGAGCAATATGAATTTGTAAATAACCAGAAAAACCATCAAGAAAACAGTAATAAGACTTACTTGCCAAGCGCTTAAGCATTTGATCAATGACTGGCAGGGGAAAATGATCTTTTCTGGTTGCCTGGTTCAGCCTCCTCTAATCAATGCAGACTCATAAGTTGTTCTGCACTCTTGTGGGGATAAGCTCATCCCTCTCATTCTTGATCACTGTGAGGCCTGTCTTCTTAGGAACCACTTGGATTGGACTCACCCACTGGCTGTTAGAAATGGTGCAGATGATTCCAGCTTGCAAGAGCTTGGTCACCTCCTTTTTCACCACATCTTGAATGATGGGGTTGAGTCACCGCTGTGGTTGCCTCACTAGCTTAGCTCTATCCTCTAAAAGTATCCTATGCATACAGGTAGATGGGTTAATACCAGGAATGTCTGCTAAAGTCCATCCAATGGCTTTCTTGTGCTTCTTGAGCACTAGCAACAACTTCTCCTCTTGCTCAGCAGCAAGGGAGGCAGAGATGATCACTGAAAATTTTTCCTTGTCCTCCAAGTAAGCATACTTAAGGTTTATTGGTAAGGGCTTCAACTCTGGTGTGGGTGGTGGCTGAACAGTGGGAGGAACCAGGGTAGGAGAAGAAGAAAAGGGTTCCTCAGCCTATACCTCATAAAGAAAGTCAGAAGTATATGTACTTCCTACAACATGGTTAGTGCATTCTGACTCTAAAAAATCAACATCAAGAGGTACAACACCCAAAAAATCAGAACCAGACTCAAATTCAAATTTACTCTCAACATAAAAATCAGATACAAGATCAAATTCAAACTCAGATTCAGATTCAATGCATGAGGAATGACAAGTATGCAAATCAGATAAAAATGAATGTTTCCTACCATGAAGAGAATTAAAATCAAACATATAATCATCAACAATCTGATCAAGTATCTCAACACGAAAAATAGAATGATCCTCAGTTGGATGTTTTATGTCATCAAGAATGTTAAAATGAACAATAATATCACCAAATTCCATAGACAATGTGCCAGCATAAACATCTATCTTGGTTCAGGTTGTTTTCATAAATGGTCTGCCTAAAAAAATTGGAACTGAACCATGGGAAAATCCCTCTTACATATCAAGAACATAAAAATCAGTAGGAAAAATAAGTTCACCAACTCGAACCAACACATCCTCTATGAAACCTGTGGGGTGAGCAACGCTTCTATTTGCCAATTGAATCACCACACCTGTAGGTTACAAAGGTCAAAGGGATAAAGAATTGAAAATGGACAGAGGCATGACACTAACTGATGCTCCTAGATCTAGCATGGCATTCTCAAATTTGATGTTCCCAATAATGCAAGGTATACAGAAAGTGCCTGGGTCCTTACATTTCTCAGGAATGTGAGGAACAAATTTACCTATCAATGTTGACACATTTCTGCCCATGCTAATCCTTTCATTGCCTTTAAGCCTCCTTTTGTGGGTGCACGGCTCCTTTAGAAACTTGGCAAATCTTGGAATTTGCTTAATGGCATCCAGCAGAGCTATGTTCACCTCTACTTTCCTGAAGGTCTCTAAGATCTCCTTATCCACTTCTTCCATCTTTTTATTTGGAATTGCTCTAGGTGGAAATGGAAGAGGAATAAAAGACTGCTGCAAGTCAGAACTACTAGGAGAAGGTCCACCTGCATGAAAATTTTCGTTAGCTCCCTCATGATCAGGAAGCTTTCTCTTTTTTGCAACTAGCTCATCCTCTTTTTCAGGTGTAGAATAAAGCTTGACAGGTTCAAGTGCAGGTGATGCTACAAGTGGAGACTTCAATTTGCTTGCCAGACCTCAAGGTGATGACACTCACCTTTTTTGGATTATGTACCGTTTGTGAAGGAAATTTGTTAGAATTTTGGGACTCAGCTTGGTTCAACTGAGTAGCCATATGCCCTATCTGATTTGTCAGACTCTGAATGGAGGCTCTTGTCTCTTGCTGAAATTGCATATTCTATATGGTCATTTGCCTCACTAACTCCTCTAGGGAAGGTTGAGAAGGGGCCTCAGTTGCTTGTTGTCTTTGTTTTTGCTGCTGCATTGGAGGAGGAACATATGGCCTGCTTGGACCAGCAACATTCTAGAAGGGAGGGGCAGGCTGTTGTTGCTACTGTTGTTGTTGTTGTGGAGGATTTGCCCATCTCAGATTTGAATGATTCCTCCAACCTGGATTGTATCTGTTGCTTGAAAGATCATAATTATTCTGCAGTCGTTGGTTTTGCTGTTGAGGGTGTCTATTATAAATGTTTACAACATAGGCTTCAGGTTGCTCATTGACTCCAGATTGCTGCAAAGAAGGACAAAGATCTGTATGGTGATCAGCAGAAGAACATAGACCACAGACTCTTGCAACAATAACGAGTGCATTTGCATATTTCTGATTTATGGCAAGCTGAGTTACCAGGTTGCCCAAGGCATCAAGTTTTCCCTCAAGCTTCTTATTTTCAGAAGATGAAGATGAATCCGTGGCCACATCATGGACTTCTCTAAGGACAATAGCATCATTTCTTGCACTGAATTGTTGGGAGTTGGAAGCAATCTTCTCAATCAGATTCCTAGCCTCAACAGGAGTCATATCACCAAGAGCTCCACCATTGGCAGCATCAATCATACTCCTTTCCAAGTTGCTAAGTCCCTCATAGAAATATTGCAGAAGGAGTTGCTCAGAAATCTGGTGGTGAGGACAGCTTGCACACAATTTCTTGAATCTTTCCCAGTACTCATACAAGCTCTCTCCACTAAGTTGCCTGATGCCTGAAATGTCTTTTCTGATGGCAGTGGTCCTAGATGCAGGGAAGAATTTCTCCAAGAACACCCTCTTAAGGTCATCCCAGCTGGAAATGGACCTGGGAGCAAGGTAGTACAACCAATCCTTCGCCACTCCCTCCAGAGAATGAAGAAAAGTCTTTAGAAAGATATGATCTTCCTGGACATCAGGGAGCTTCATGGTGGAACAGACAATATGGAACTCCTTAAGATGCTTATGAGGATCTTCACCTACAAGACCATGAAACTTGGGCAGCAAATGTATTAGTCCAGTCTTGAGAACATATGGAACATCCTCATCAGGATATTGAATGCACAAGCTTTCATAAGTGAAGTCAGGTGCAGCCATCTCCCTAAGAGTCCTTTCACAAGGTGGAGGTTGAGCCATGTTCTCAGTATGAAAATTAGCAGCCGAATGGTCAAAATCAGAATGTTCAGAATCACCAGCAACAGAATGCTCAGAATACTCAGAATGCTCCAAATGATCAGGATGCACACTATGCCTAACTAATCTATGAAAGGTTCTATCTATTTCAGGATCAAAGGATTGTAAATCATCTGGATTGCCCCTAGTCATGCACTATATGCAGCAAATCATGTATTTCTCAAAAGCACCAGGGGTAAAAAGGGGGTAAAACTAGGGGTAAAACTACAACTATTTGTGATCAACACCCTAAAATCATGAAAAGAGAGCACAAAAATTTTCAGACAAAAATTCAAAGTCTAACTATGAAAACTGCCTAAGAAAAGTTTAGAAAAATAGGACAATAATACTTTAAAAATAAAAAAAAAAACTTAGTAAACAACTGATTTTTTAAGCATTGAGAACCACAACCGATGCTAGTAGGTTAGGGTTGCATGGGAAATTTTTTTCTACCCCAAATTCATATATAATAATAGTCATTTTGATAACCGGAGCAAAAGTTATGGCCGTTTTGAGTTTTGCTAAAAACAAGTTCCCAAATTTTTTGTATCTCTCAAATTCAGCCACACCAAGTGCTTCTGATATTTTTCACACAAAATATGGATCAAAAGAAACTACCACACAAAAAATCAGCCAAAAATAACAACTCTAGCTATAAAAAAAATCACCAATTAATTAGCAAAATCTAACACTATTCATAGCACTATTCACAACACTCTTCACCTCGGAACATCGGGGAACCACAAAATTTCGCCCCTAAACAGGGGACAAGACTGAAAAACAACAGAAAACACTACACAACACTATACACCTGAAACTCACAAACAACACTAAACAACAGAACTACACATAAAACAACTAAACACTGCAAATTAATCACATGACACAGATTTTATAAAAACACACAGAATGATCAAACAAACGTTCATAGCATATAATAATAAAACAGTAATGAAATGGGGGGGCGGTTTGTTGTTTTTGTAATTTAAGCAGCAAGCAAACTTGAATTAAAAAAATAACAGAACTAAAACATGTTGTTTCCCCTTGATTCAAAAGCAAGTCTCTTATCCTAGGTTACGAGAATTTATCCCTAATCAGTTCAACCACTTAATCCAACCCGAAATTAATTTACTAAGCGAAAATTAACACAAGACTGTCATTGTGTGATTAAGCAACACATACACCAATTAATCCCTCTCACATGTCCATTAAGCATGAATGTTAATTAAGCACAGAGACAATTAATCAAGCATTAAGCATGCATGGATTAATATCAGCAACAAATACAGAATAATTGGTGGAGGGGAAAAACTGATCAGAATTTAATATTAATAACAAAACCTTAAAGAGAGCTATGCTTAATCCTCAAGAGAAAACAACACTAGAGATTCAGCCTTCCATTAACAGCAGAAACGAAACACTGCAACTGGAAACTAATTGCAATTGGAAATGAAATGCAGAAATGAATAGGAAATCGAAGGCAGAAAACGAACTGAAATTAGAAGACAAAAATGAAAACAAAACTGGAATTAAAAGCAGAAAACGAAACTGGAATTTGAAGCAAAAAATGAAAAGGGAGTTGCTACGTGAACAGTACCATGCGCGTGAACAATAACACGAAAAACTGAAAATGAAACCCTACCACATCCCCCATGAACAGTAATCGGCCACCTAAAACCCTAGCAGCTGGGCTCACTAAAGGTCACTAGTCCCCAAAGCTTACAAATATGATTTTTGGGCCCAATAAGGTATGGTGGCCCAATTATAAAAATACAGCCCAAAAATGAAATATAATAAAACTGGACGACAAATAAAATTGTCTGCTATCTTCAAGTCCAAGCCGGTTCAGCCTAATTCTGGATCCAAACCCAATTTCTTATAATTCTCCTGAAATTAAATTAAAACATAGAATTAGTCAAGTAGGCCCATATGATAAAAGTGCATAATTAATTTGACAATTAAGGCTAATCAGTAATTAAAATGGTGACAAAAAGGGGTAAGAAATAGGAGAAAATAATGACACATCAGATTCTGATGAGTCTTAGGGTAGATTTCGGGCCCATGAGCTAAGTTTGAGACCGCTTATCTTTGTACATATTAGATTAAGGTTTTATTATTTTTGGGCCTTGTATTTAGGGCTCCATAAAATAGGTAAGGTACCCTAGAAATGTAGGATTTTTCAGCCCTTGTATTTTAGGACACCTAGACTACTTTTTGTATTAAGGGTAGTTTTGTAATTTCACATGCATTAAGTGAATATTTGATGTGTGTGTTGAGAAATAAATTTAATTGAATTGGGAGAATCTTGGACACCTAAGCACTTTGTGCATGTCCTTCATGCTTTACATGCCTCATGACACCTAAGCACAGTTAGTGGGGAATCTTGGACTTGATCTTGGATTAGTGGGCTGAACCATAGATAAAATTCACTAATCATAATTAGTGAAATTTTGGCTCCAAAATTTGGCTCCACAAATTCAATTTCAAATTCAAGTGAAATTCAAATTTCCCTCCAATTTTGTGTGATGCTTAGGCTATAAATAGAGGTCATGTGTGTGCATTTTTTCAACTTGGATCATTTGAAAATTAAACTTTAGATTTCAGTGCTCTTTTAGAGCACAAAAATTCGTGCTCTTCTCTTCCTCTCCCTTCATTCATCTCCTTCTTCCTCCAAGCTCTTATCCATGGTCTCCTACGGTGGTGAGCTTCTTCTAGACTCATCTTCTCCTTGAAGTGGCGTCTCCTCTATCTCTTCCTTCTCCATTCCGATGCCATTCATCTTCCAAGAAGCAAAGGAATCCATTGATGAAGAAGATCCTAGGCCTACAAGCTCCAATGGAGCTTACATCTTGTGGTATCAAGAGCATCTTCATCTAGAGTCTTTCTCTTTGATGATACGTTGTCGCTGGTAGTCCCTACCGCCACAATGTTTGATATCAAAGGGGATGACATCTCTAGAAACCATTGAAAGTTATGTGCAACCACCTTGGGAATTATCACTAATTAGCAAAACCTTTAGTTCCCCACATTAGGTTCAGGGACACGGAGCAAACAGGCTACGTGTTGTTTCCTTGATATTGCCATCTTTAGGATGTCATGATAGTGTGTGTCTTTCCTATGCTTGTTATGTTGTTATTTCATTTCGGCATTAATTGATTGTGTTACCATGCTCGTTCATCTAGTATGTTTCTTTGGCGCTATCAACTACGTGCTCTCATGCATGTTTACCCATACTGTGTCGTCACTCGTGCATTGCACGTGTCTCGTCATGTTGTCACGAGAAGTCAGAAGGTCCACGTCATCTTTTTAAATGCATGCATGAGGCACCATGGTGATGACTGCGAATGAACCATGATGCCCAATGCGTTGTGAGTAAAAAAAGATGATCTTCCAGGCTCTTGTGTCTGTAAAATGCATTTGTGTCATGCATACCATAAACATTCCCTTATGCATTCATTGTATTTCCTCCATGATGGAGTGTCAAATTATTGATCAATAGAGTTTTTCATTCTAGCAAAACATGGGATCGAATCAAGAACCCTCTTTTAAAAAAAGATTCTATCATGTCAAAATCAAAAGCCTAGAAGTTGCCAGTTTGCAAAAAAGTTAGGCCAGTTGATGGATCAACTCCAACGTCAAGCTTTCCGTAAGACATATGGGAAGATTTAGGATCTGGCTATGATAGAAGTCTCTATTGAAGCCATTGCATCCCTCACTCAGTATTTTGATCAGCTGCAAAGGTGCTTCACGTTTGGGGACTTTCAGTTAGTATTGACCATGTAAGAATTTGAAGAAATCTTGGGATGCCCGATAGGAGGAAGAAAGCCATATCTCTTTTCTGGGATATACCCCTCCATGGCGAGAATAGTCAAAGTGGTCAAAATCTTGGCACAAGAATTCGACTGAGTAAAACAAAATAGGAATGGGGTAGTCAGAATACCGAGGAAGCACTTGGAGGAGAAAGCGAAGGCTTTGGCGGATCAAGGTGAATGGGCTTCATTCATTGATGTCTTAGCGTTATTAGTGTTTGGAGTCATCCTCTTTGATGTAAGCTTCCTTGTGAAGCTTCTACGGAGGCTGGATCTTTGAGCTTTAATGAGACCCTTCAATTGTGATTTTCCACCATGGAGATGCAGTAGAAGATAAAGGAGAAAAGGTGAGAGGAGGCGCCATCCACTAGGGAATAAGCCATGGTAGAAGGAGCTTCACCACCAAGAATGTGCCTTGGATAAGAAGCTTGGAGAGGATGTTTCAATGGAGGAAAAGAAAGAGAGAGGGGGGAGCACAAAATTGAAGGAGGAAAAGGGGGAGAGAAGTTGAACTTTGAGTTGTGTCTCACAAGACTCTAATTCATCAAAGTTACAACAAGCGTTACACAAGCTTCTATTTATAGCCTAGGTAGCTTCCTTAAGAAACTTCCTTGAGAAGCTTCCTTGCGAAGCTTGTTTGAGAAGCTTCCTTGAGAAGCTAGACCTTAGCTACAAACACCCCTCTAAGAACTAAGCTCACCTCCTTGAGAAGCTTCCTTGAGAAGCTTTCTTGAGAATATTCCTGGAGAAGCTAGAGCTTAGCTACACACACCCTTCTAATAGCTAAGCTCACCTCCTTGAGATGAGAAACTAGAAATCAACTACACACACCCCTATAATAGCTAAGCTCACCCTTATGCCAAAAATACATGACAATACAAAAAAGTCCCTACTACAAAGACTACTCAAAATGCCCTGAAATACAAGGCTAAACCCCTATACAACAAGAATGGCCAAAATACAAGGCCCAATAGAAGGAAAAACCTATTCTAATATTTACTAAAGAAGAGTGGACCCAACCTTGGCCCATGGGCTTAGAAATCTACCTTGAGGTTCATGAGAACCCTAGGGTCTTCTTTAGCAGCTCTAGCCTAATCTTCTTGGAGTCTTCTGTTCAATACCCTTGGGGGGTAGGATTGCATCATCCCCTCTACCTTAGAAAGGATTTGACCTTAAATCCCAAGGTTCTTCATACTTTGGACTCCTTCCCTCTATACCTGTAAAAAGAATAAAAACATATGTATTAGTGGTGTTGGGTATGTTAGAGTAGGGTAAGGTCTGAAAACCCCTTTCATGGACATCTTCCCATAAGGGAACATGGTTCCTCACCAACTCAATGAGTGGTGCTACAAGAATAGAAAAATATGGGATAAACCTTTTGTAAAAGTTTTTTAAGTCATGGCAGCCCCAAATTTCCCTTATACTTGGTGGAGTGGGCCAATCAGGAATGACCTTTATTCTCTTAGGGTCCGTTGGAACCCCTTGATCACTATTTAAAAAATTAAGGAAAGTAATGCAATAAAATGTACCTTTTCTTGTATTTTCATGTTGATTATTCCTACAAAAAAGTACGACAAACCTAAGGTGTCCCATATGAGCACCAAAGTTTGTATTAAAACCAAAAATAAGAACAAACCTACCAAATGAGTCCCTATGTACATGAATCATGAAGATGTTGGGTGCATGAGTGATTTTACAAAAGAGGGTAGCAACACTCAACATATTCATCATATCACTTATTTTAGGGATTTAGTGCCTAATAATACCCATTTTGGGCACAACGAAAGCACAAGGATTTAAGCTCTTATGAACCAAACCCTCATCTAACAACTTCGTTACTTGAGGAATAACCTCAAGACCAAGAGGTGTGGCAATGCTAACAAGTGTCTTTTTACAAAAAAGAAAATGTAGAGGTTTTCTAAGAGGGGAAGTTTCTTTAATGTTTGTCTTTATTGTAAAATGACTTTCCTTCTTAGCTAACCTCTTGGAGGAGACACTTACCTCCTTACACTCCTCCTTAACCATTAATGGTCGTCCTTCTTCTTGGGGGTAGATTTCTTCACTAGATTCTTCCCCTTTTGCTTCTTCACTTTCACTTGAGGAAGGTGAAGTAGTAGCCTCATCTTGTCTACTGTAAATATCTTGGCCCCTCATAATCATCGGTTTCTTGGTGGGGCATTGAGAAGTAATGTGTCCTCTTCCAAGACATTTAAAGCACTTTATGGAGCTAGTCTTCTCTTGCATACTAGCCTTAAAGGGTTGCTTTTCTATTGTCTTCCCCTTATCATCTTTGGGCTTAGAAGGTGTCACCCCTAAGATGCCTTGCCCTTGGTCTTTCTTTGGATAAGAGTGAGAGCCATAAGATTTTGAAGTAGACTTCCTTTTGAGTTGTTGCTCTACCCTTATTTCCCAATCTAAGTTAGCCTCTACATTTTCCTTCCTATGGAAGTATGGGAGGTTAATGTTAGCCTCTTGAGGCTTTCTTTCATTTTCTCTCCGATGGGAGTGAGGTCTAAGATGTGACCTATGCCTTCCTTCATAATAGTCACAAAGTTCTTCACTTAGGCTCTTGCAAGAGTTATGACTACTATAGGAGGCATGTTTTTCTTTTCTTAACTCTTTTAGTATTTTTCTTCTTTCTTCTTCCCTTATTTTCTCTTTTTCATCTTGACTTATTTCTTCCACTTTTTTTTCCTTTTTATTTCCTCTCTTATTTTTCTTTCCACAACTTAAGGGATCTCAACTAATCTAATATCTTATCCAAGGGGTCCTTAGGTGTAGAACCCTCACCATTAATACTAGATGAAGAATGAAGACTCATGTTGCTTTCTAATTCGTGGTTCTTTCTTGTTGGGGCTTTGAAAACAAAAAGTTAAAAGAAACTATGGTTGAAACTAGCCAAAATAAACACTAAAAGAGGTGTGAAAGATAAGGTAAAAACTAATTGGTAAAAGGCAAGCTATCTAGGTGATTTGACAATGGAAGGTAAAGGAAATAAGCTATGAAAGTAAGCAAGAAATGTAAACTAGGCGAATCCGAAGAGTGTTTGGATGACCACATTTATGGTTCCCAACAAAACACTCACAATCCTAAGAGAAAATTGCCTAAAATTATTATACACAAATGGAAGTAGGGTGTCCTATTGGAGGCTCCCAACTTACTTCCAATGAAAGGCCTTCTTGTTACAAAATTTGAAAGCAATGAAGGTAAGTAAATTGGCAGTTACAAAATTACACAAGGTCCTCAATTTTTGGTGGTTGTTCTCTCTTTGGTGATTCACTCAATTTGGACTGCTTCTTAGTCCAGTAGCTCTTAAGGTGGTTGGCCCCTTGCTTCTTGACTCAAATTCTTCAAGGGATGACACCAATGCTCCTTTCCAATTCCCTATATGGCAACTCACAAACAAGGAAACAAAGAGACAAGCAATAACCAAAGACCAAAAAATGAAATGAAAACTAAACCAATGGAGTTTTAACAAGACAATTTTTCAAGGATTATTCAACAATTGAAGCAATGAAAATGACATAGAAGCAAGCTAGGACTCAAAGAGAAACTTAGAATGGCTCTAGAGTAGAGTAGAAAAAAATAAAATAAAAAAGACTCAACAAACCTCTAGCTTTGGCACTTGTTTTCACACTAATTTTCAATTGAAATTTCGGAACTAAGATTGATATAAAATAGGCACCAATTATAGAATAATTTTTGAGCCAAAACAACAAGCACACTTCTTTTTCACCTTTTTTTTTCTTCATACTAATTTTTCTCCCAACTTGTGTGATTTTTTGTATTTTTTCCTTTTATCCAAATCACTTGTTTCTTTATTTATAACTTTTTTCCAGATGTCTTGAAAATTCAGTAAAAGTTTCAGCTCAAAATTTGCAGTGACCAATTCTCAGTAATTTTTACAAGTTCATATGTCCAAGTTGCCAGCACCAGTGATTTCAGACGTCGATTTTTTTTTTAGCATGGAATATTGATTGCCTTGGGCTTACTTTCAACCTTCCTATGTATGTTGAACTCACTAAGCTTGTTTACCACAGTTTTAGGAGTTCAGTATTCACTTAGGATCAAAATTTCAGCCAACAATTCATTCACCAAAACTCAAATCCACAATAGACACAATCATACGGAAACCTAAAAGTTCAAGAAAAGGTTCACAATCAAAGACTCTCTAAGAATTTTTCATGAACATGTTAAGGACTAATTAACATGCAAGATTTGACTCAAATCAAATAATAGGCTAAAATAATTTTATAGACTCATGAACAAATGAGTTAGACAAAGAAACAAGAAAAATAAAATTCAGCACAACATAAGAAATCTTATGTGACAAGTTTCATTACTAGACATGACTTCTATGACAAAACTACAATAGGTGAACAAGTCACTCTAGATTTTTGAGGTTTATTTCTACTTTAATTTTTTTTAAGAATTTTATGGTTTAGGTTTCAGCCACAAAAAATAGCAAGACAAAACTCAAAGGAACCTAAACTCAACACAACTCATGGTTCAAGAACATGAAGAAGAAATTTAAACCATAGAAAATCAAATCTAGCTTCTATAGCAAGATTAATTGGTGGAAACTCTAAATAATCATGTTAACAACATTTATAACAAGAAATGTGAGGAGATACCTGGAGAAAAATGAAGAAACAACAATGGAGGAGAAGGTAAAACTGAAAATTAATGGAGGTTTAAGGAGCACCAACTTGAAGCTCTTGTGATCTGATTTCCACTTGATGTAAGCTTGCTTGTGGAGCTTCTACAGAGGCTGGTTCTTTGAGCTTCAATGAGGTCCTTCAATGGTGATTTTACACCATGGAGATGCAGTAGAAGATAAAGGAGAAGAGGTGAGAGAAGGCGCTATCCACTAGGGAATAAGCCATGGAAAAAGGAGCTTCGCCACCAAGAATATGCCTTGGATAAAAAGCTTGGAGATGATGCTTCAATGGAGGAAAAGAAAGAGAGAGAGAAAGAGAGAGAGGGGAGGAGCACGAAATTGAAGGAGGAAAAGGGGGAGAGAAGTTAAACTTTGAGTTGTGTCTCACAAGACTCTAATTCATCAAAGTTACAACAAGTGTTACACATACTTCTATTTATAGCCTAGGTAGCTTCCTTAAGAAACTTCCTTGAAAAGCTTCCTTGGGAATCTTCCTTGACAAACTTCCTTGAGAAGCTTCTTTGAGAAGCTTCCTTGAGAAGCTTCCTTGAGAAGCTAGAGCTTAGCTACACTCACCCCCTATAATGGCTAAGCTCACCCTTATGCCAAAAATACATGAAAATACAAAAAAGTCCCTAGTACAAAGACTACTCAAAATGCCCTGAAATATAAGGCTAAAACCCTATACTACTAGAATGGCCAAAATACAAGGCCCAGAAGAAGGAAAAACCTATTCTAATATTTACAAAGAAGAGTGGACCCAACCTTGGCCCATGTGCTTAGAAATCTACCCTAAGGTTCATGAGAACCCTAGGGTCTTCTTTAGCAGCTCTAGCCCAATCTTCTTGGAGTCTTCTATCCAATACTTGTGGGGTAGGATTGCATCACTCTTTCCAAATTTGGATGGCCTAGTAGACCTAGCGTCTGTCAATGCCTTCCTTGCTTATCACCATGGTAAGGAAAGTCCGATTGTTGCTGTTTTGGCCAATGCCTATGACACATTTGACCGGCGGTGCGAGAAGAGCGGCACAAGGATTGTCTATTGCACAACCGCTCTTTATGTATAGCTGGTCTCTCACCTCTTTCATCATGAAAGTAGATTCATCTGTCCCTTACAAGGTCACCACTTGTGTGCCGAGAATGGAAAAGCAAATTGGGAGCAACTCTTGGCTGGCATGCATGGGACATCCATTAATTGGTTCCCTCGATGGAAGGAAAGAGGGGCCGGAGTTTTATCCTTATGTGAAGGGTTCTCAAACGTCACCTTGATGGGAACGAGGGGTTGTATCAATTATAATCCCATCCTTGCCATAAGACAACTTGGCTATCCGATGAGAGGAGCACCGTCAGAAGAAACTATCATGCCTTTCATTGCACGAGGTTTCAGTGACCCCAATGCAAGGATGTTTCAAAAGGTCCGAAAAGCGTGGAGTGTGGTGCAAAGGAAGGATAAGGAGCTTAGGGGAAGCATAAATGGGATCGTCGGCGGCTATCACAAGTGGCTGAAGGCTAGAACGCAAGAGATAACTTGGCTCCCGAAGCTAAAGATCTCAAGTGAGGAAGAGACTGAAACCCCTGAGGAGAGCGAGGAGGTACAAGCCATGAAGGTGGAACTTGAAAGAGTGCAAGCGGTCAAGGAAAAGTTCAAGAAGATGGCCATCAAGGTCCGAAAAGAGTGCGATGAGCTGAGGGACGTCAACATGGCCACGACCAAAGCATTGGAACAGAAAACGAAGAGGGCCCAAAAGGAAGAATGGGGCTGAAACAAGTTCTGAGGGGCTTTGTAGGGCAGCAACAGCGAGCTCAAGCTTTGAAGAGCCGAGAGAGACCAGTTAAGAGTCGAAGGTATGATATTAGAGGACAAGTTGAAGGCTTATCAAAGGTCAAAGAGGAGCTTGTCCGAATAGTTGAGTAGGACGAAAGAGAACATGTGGGCTATCATTGTTCAATACAAAGAGAAGCTAAATCTAGCTGTGACCCATGAACAAAGACTAGAGGACGAGTATACGAAAGTATTGGTCTTGCAAGCAGAAAGGGAAGCAAGGGAGAGGGTGATAGATTCATTGCACAAAGAAGCTATGATGTGGATGGATAGGTTCACTTTCATCTTGAATGGAAGCCAAGAGATCCCAAGACTGCTAGCCAAAGCCAAGGCGATGGCGAACGTGTACTCGGCTCTCGAGGAGGTTCATAGGCTCCTCGATTATTGTCAGCATATGATCGATGTGATGGCCCGCATAATTAGGAACCGCTAAGGTGTTTGTATTTTTGATTTAATTTTGACAAAATGAACAATTTTGTTCCTTAATGAAATGAGATTTGATTCAATCCTATGCCTTTGCTATAATTCTGCATGGGTCCAATACTTCGACAATTTATCTTTAGCATGCATTCATGTTTAGTTCTTTGTCGCATTACTCACTACATTTTGTTCTTTTAGCAGTAAACACCATAACTAAACACACTTTAAGGCACCCCTATCGAACCCATTCCAAAACTAGAGTCATGGGTGACATAGAAGAGGTGCAAGAACAAATGAAGGTCGATATGGAGCTTGTAGGCCTAGGATCTTCTTCATCAATGGATTCCTTTGCTTCTTGGAAGATGAATGGCAACGAAATGGAGAAGGAAGAGAGAGAGGAGACGCCACTTCCAAGAGAAGATGAGTCTAGAAGAAGCTCACCACCATAGGAGGTCGTGGATAAGAGCTTGGAGGAAGAAAGAGATGAATGAAGGGAAAGGGAGAGAAGAGCACGAAATTTTGTGCTCTAAGAGAGCTCTAAAATCTGAAGTTTAATTTTCAAATGATCAAAGTTAAAAAAATGCATACACATGACCTCTATTTATAGCCTAAGTGTCACACAAAATTGGAGGGAAATTTGAATTTCAATTCAAATTTCACTTGAATTTAAAATTGAATTTGTGGAGCCAAACTTTGGAGCCAAAATTTCACTAATTATGATTAGTGAATTTTAGTTATGGTTCAGCCCGCTAATCCAAGATCAAATCCAAGATTCTCCATTAAGTGTGCTTAGGTGTCATGAGGCATGTAAAGCATGAAGGACATGCACAAAATGTGACTATATGATGTGGCAATGGGGTGTGGTAAGCAAATGCTCACCTCCCCCTCCAAAATTTAATTGGATTGGGCTTCTACCAATTCAATTAAATTTATTTCCAACCACACACATCAAATATTCACTTAGTGAATGTAAAATTACAAAACTACCCCTAATACAAAAACTAGTCTAGGTGCCCTAAAAATACAAGGGCTGAAAAATCCTATATTTCTAGGGTACCCTACCTACATTATGGAGCCCTAAATACAAGGAACAAAATTAATGAAACCTTAATCTAATATGTACAAAGATAAGTGGGCTCATACTTAGCCCATGGGCCCGAAATCTACCCTAAGGCTCATGAGAACCTTAGGTCCTTCTTTTGCATCTTTGGCCCAATCTTCTTGGAGTCTTCTATCCAATGCCCTTGGGGGGTAGGATTGCATCATTCCTTCCCCCTTGAAAAGGATTTGACCTCAAATCCAGAGGTTCTTGAAACTCATGGATTCTTTCCTCAACACCTGTAAAAAGAATAAAAACATATGTATTAGTGATGTTGGGTATGTTAGAGTACGGTAAGGACAGAAAACCCCTTTCCTGGCCATCTTCCCATGAGAGAATATAGTTTCTCACCAGCTCAATGAGTGGTGCTACAAGTATAGAAAAATATGGGATAAACCTTTTGTAAAATTTTGTTAAAATATTGAAGCTCCAAATTTCCCTTATACTTGGTGGAGTAGGCCACTCAGGAATGACCTTTATTCTCTTAGGGTCCATGGGAAGCCCTTGATCACTATTTAAAAAGTTAGGGAAAGTAATGGAATAAAACATACCTTTTTCTTTATTTTCATGTTGATTATTCCTATAAAAAATTACGACAAACCTAAGGTGTCCCACATGAGCACCTAGGTTTGCATTCAAACAAAAAATAAGAACAAACCTACCTAATGAGTCCCTATGTACACAAATCATGAAGAAGTTAGGTGCATTAGTGATTTTACAAAAGATTGTTGCACCACTCAACACATTTATCATACTACCTATCATAGGGATTTGGTGCCTAATAATACCTATTTTAGGCACCAACAAAGCACAAGGATTTAAGCTCTTGCGAACCAAACCCTCATTCAACAACTCCTTTACTTCAGGAATAACCTCAAGCTCAAGAGGTATGGCGGTGCTAAGGGATGTTTCCCTTGATAGGAGAAGGTAGAAAGATTGTTTAAGAAGGAGCGCTCTTTTAATATCACCTTTGGTTGCAAAATGATTTTCCTTGTTAACAATCTTCTCTGAGGAATCCTTTTCCTCCTTTTCCTTCCCCTTGGCCTTTGAAGACAAGGCCTTACTATCCTTCTTTTTCTTTTGTTTTTCTAGTTTTTCTTCCTCATCCCTCTTATCTTTCATAGTTAGTTGATCTTTGGCCACCTGTGAAGGTGTTTGAGGATGCAACAAAAATTTAGTGCCAAGATGGGTGAGGGTAATTTCATTAGTTAGGCCATTGTAAATGATCTTCCTATCAAATTGCCATGGCCTTCCAAAAAGAATATATCCTGCGTCCTTGGGAACTGTCACAACCTACCCTTCGGCGGGAGGGCGACGCGTGATCGCTGGTGCGTGTTCCAAGAAAGGAATACGCGCGGAGTCGCCACCAACGTTTATTTGAGGAAAACGTCGGAAAAACCGGAAAAGACGTGATCTACGAATTTTAAGTGAAAGGTTCAGGAGTTGTATTTATGCACGGGGAAGGTATTAGCACCCCACACGTCCGTCATAAGGGATGACAGCCTTTAATTAAATGTGCAAGCATGACTTCAATTTTTATGCTCCCTCTTACGTCCTTATTTCTTTTTGTACTTTTTATTTTTTATCTTTTTGCGGTCGACGAGGGTGTTTCCCATGCTCCTACGTATTCCTTAATTTCGATAAGGAAATCAGACCTACGTAGTTCTTGTGAACAAAGTGTTAGGTTAAGTTGTTTTTATCCTTTTTGCAAAATATATTTTTATTGAATGAAAGGTCATTTAAGGCGTTGGACCATTAAACAATCTTTCGTTTCTTTTGAAAAGAGAGAAGACATTAAGACATTGGACCATTAATAATCTCTTTATTTTTGAAAGAGGTACTAAAGTTACATGTTGATTTTAGGCTTTTAGAAATCTACACTTAACCAATAAAAGCAGAAAAGACCTTTTCAAGGCGTTGGACCTTTGAAAATGGCTTTTTTAGGCGATGACAAAAGTTTGGTTTATGAATTGATTTTAGCCTTAGTTTCACTTTGGTTATTTAGTCGATTTGATTAAGAAAGAAAAATCCCAAAGAGAAACGTCCGATTGATTTTTATTTATTTATTTTACTAAAAGATATTTTTTTATTATTATATTATTATTTTACCTCTTTTTGGTTTCCAACGTGGTTACGGCATGACCGAACGGTCGGATTTCATTTTAACAGAAATTAACGGATGTTACAATTCAAATGATCGGTGGAAATTTATTTTATTTTTTATTTAGGCGAGAAAATGACTTAAGTAAATGACTAAAGCACGTCAAAAGGGGGTACAGAAAGTAAATGAAATGAAAATAAAAGCACGCGAAACAAATGAGGACCACTAAGGGTACATAGAATGAATTGAAAAGTTCGGTTTCGGGAACTTACCGGTTGAAGACCAAAGAACGACGAAGAACGAATGAAGAATGTCGAAGAACGGTTGAAAATCTTCGCGATATCACCCACGGAAACGTTACGGAAGCGCCTCAGCTTGGATTTTCTTCACGGAAACAATTTTTTTCACTAACTTCAAGTGATCTCGAATTACCAGAAGGGCTGAACCTTTTCTCCTTTCACTTCTCCCCCTATTTATAGGAAAATAGGGGAGAAGCTTGCCACCCAGCTCGCCCAGGCAAGCTAGGTTGCTTCCTCCAGAAGCAACTGCCTTCTGGAGGAATTTTCTGTAAGGCCAAGTAGGCCTGATTGCTATTTGCACCCCCATTTTTACTAAATACACCTCTTGCTCTTTTTTGGTGATTTTCTTCCGTAATATTACGAAACTTTACGAATTTCGTAACGATGCTTGTTTCTTTTCCGTAATGTTATGAAACCTTACAGATTACGTAATCATCCCTTTTTTGCCTTTCGGAATGTTACGGAACTTTACAGAGCACTAACACCTCCTTTTAATTTCTGGCATGTCACGGAACTTCACGGATTGTGCTACAATGCTTTATTTTGACTTCTGGCATGTCACAGAACTTCACGAATTGCCTAACGATGGGTGCCAAGTACCTCGAAGTGGTCAAACGAGGGTCGTATCCCAACAACAGATGGTCCCCGGATGAAATTAGGGTATCATAATTGCCCCTCTTTACTTGTCTTTTATTGGAGATAAAAGGGAAGTAAAGATAAGACACTAATTTCGTTCGAGCGAAACACCATTCGGCCAGTGAACCTCCCTGCCAGCGGAACCTGCAAAAATTTGAAAATGATCAGTACTGACACATCATCCTGATACTATCGAATTTGTTCCTCTCGATTGATACAAGGCGCAGAATGATCATAATTTGTCTCTGCATTTTCTTAGACATGATCGAGCCTGGGCGGCGAGACACAGAATGACCATAATTTGTCTTTGTGTGCCACCGGACACAATCGCCTCTGGATGGCGAAAAGGTGTGCGGAATGACCATAATTTGTCCCCGCCCACCTTTCAACTTGCTGTATTTGAATGACAAAGGGCGCAGAATTTGTCTCTGCGCGTTTATCACCCAACTTGTTGTTCCTGAATGATAAAGGGCACAGAATCTGTCTTTGCGCGTTTACCCACTCAGCTTGTTGTTCCCGAATGATAAAGGGCGCATAATCTGTCTCTGCGTGTTTACCCACTCAGCTTGTTGTTCCTGAATGATAAAGGGCGCAAAATGTATCTCTGCGTGTTTACCCACTCAGGTTATTGTTCCTGAATGATAAAGGGCGCAGAATTCGTCTATGCGCATTTACCACCCAACTTGTTATCATGCTTTGAGTCTTATAGATAGTGTCATACCCTAATTTCGTCCGGGGACCTTTGCTTGATGACATGCAACTTTTTTTTGGTCCTTGTGAGGTGCTTGGCACCCATCATTAGGCAATTTGTGAAATTCCGGGACATGCCGGAAAACAAAAGAAAATATTGATGCACAATCCGTAAGGTTCCGTGACACATCGAAAATCAAATGGAAGCATCGTTGCACAATTAGTGAGGTTCCGTAACATTCCGTAAGTCAAAAAGGGGATGATTATGTAATCCGCAAGGTTCCATAACATTACGGAAATAAAACAAGTATCGTTACGAAATTCGTAAGTTTCCGTAACTTTACGAAAAAAGAATCACCAAAAAAAGGCAGGGGGTGTACTTAGCAAAAATGGGGGTGCAAATAGCAACCAGGCCCACTTGGGCCCTCCAGAAGATTCCTCCAGAAGGTTGTTGCTTCTGGAGGAAGCAACCCTGCTCGCCTGGGCGAGCTGGGTGGCAAGCTTCTCCCCCAATTTTCTATAAATAGGGGGAGAAGTGAAGTGAAAAAGAGTTCAGCCCCTTAGGCACTTCTCTCTCTTTCGAATTTGCTTAGAAAAATTGTTTCCGTGAAGAAAATCCAAGCCGAGGCGCTTCCGTAACATTTCCATAACGTTTCCGTGAGGAATTTCGCGAAGGTTTTCGACCGTTCTTCGACGTTCTTCATTCGTTCTTCATCATTCTTCAGTCTTCAACGGGTAAGTACTTTAAACCAAGCTTTTCAATTCATTCTATGTACCCGTGGTGGTCCACACTTGGTTTCATGTATCTTTATTCTCGTTTCATTCACTTTTTATACCCCCTTTTGACGTGCTTAAGCCATTTTATTTAAGTCATTTGTCGTTTAACCTAAAAATAAAATAAATTTCCACTGATCGTTTGAATTGTATTATCCGTTAACTTCGGTTAAAATGAATTCCGACCGTTCGGTCGTGCCGTAACCACATTGGAAATCAAAAAAGAGGTAAAATAATAATATAATAATCAAAAAAAGTCTTTTAGTAAAATAAAGCGGAAAATCAATCGGACGTTTTTTCTTTGGGATTTCTCATTCTTGATTGAATTGACTAATAACTAAGGTGAAACTAAGGCTAAAATCAACTCGCCTAGTCAAGCTCGTCCACAAAAATAGGTTTTTGAAAGTTTATCACTTCAATTTCTTATTAAGTAAAATGGGTCATTTTTAAGGTCCAACGCCTTAAAATGATCACCTTTCAAGTAAAAAGAATCACCTTATTCACGCATAAGAAAGAACTACGTAGGTCTGATTTTCTCATCCCTATTGAGGAATACGTAGGAGCAAAGGGAAACACCCTTGTCGACCACAAAAAGAGAAAAATATAAAAAAAGGTATAAAGACATAAAAAGGGAACGTAAAAATCAAGGTCATGTTTGCACATTCGATTAAAGGCTGCCGTCCCTTGGGACGGACGTGTGGGGTGCTAATACCTTCCCCGTGCATAAATACAACTCCCGAACCTTTCACTTAAAAGTTCGTAGATCGCGTCTTTTCCGGTTTTTCCGACGTTTTCCTCACATAAACGTTGGTGGCGACTCCGCGCGTATTCCTTTCGTGGAACACGCATCCCGCGAGTCACGCCTTGCCCTCCCGCCGAAGGGTAGGTTGTGACAGATAGCAAAGGAAAGTTTTAAACGGATAACCACTTGGGTATCTCCGCATGTCACGTGACTCCAGTGTCAGTATGACAGAAATTGTCTGCGCGGAAGATGACGTAAATCTCCGCATGTCAACGGGCTTTTTGGCCGCGATTGACAAAGGATGCAGAAGATGACGTTAGTCTCTACGTGCTATCATGCTTTGAGTGCTAGAGATAGCAAAAGAAAGTTTAAACGGATAACCACTCGAGTATCTCTGCATGTCACGTGACTCCAGAGTCAGTATGAAAGAAATTGTCTGCGCGAAAGATGACGTAAATCTCCGCGTGTCAACGGGCTTGTTGGCCGCGATTGACAAAGGGTGCAGAAGACGACGTCAGTGTCTACGTGCTATCATGCTTTGAGTCTTAGAGATAGCAAAAGAAAGTTTAAACGGATAACCACTCGGGTATCTCCGCATGTCATGTGACTCCAGTGTCAGTATGACAGAAATTGTGGGGTCGGCCGACAAAAGCGAGGCTCTTGCTCCTACGTATCCTCAATGAGGAACTCAGACCTACGTAGTTCTGGATAACTTGTGAGACTAAAAATAGTCTCGATGTTTTCTTCACTAAAATGCGAACATGCTTAAGTAAAGAGAGAAAACTTCCAACTAATCAGAGCAACATATGCTTTTCGGATGAAAAACAATGTGTCTACCGGGGAAGGGGAGTATGCTGATGAAATCTTCTCATAACAACAAATGAGATTTTGGATGTTAGCATTTCATTTCTAAATGACCATTTAGAGGAAACACCGGGTTCAACAAAAATAGAAGAAAATCACTCAAAGTGTATCAATCTCACATAGGTAAGTGTCTCATCCTAATTCCGAACCATAGGTATGTCATGACTTGATTTTGCAAATCATTTCCTATCAAATCAAAGATTACATGCGTGATCATGGATCAATAAGACTTTTTCTCGGGAATGGGTTCATTTTGGTGGGAAATTTGACTTTGAGTGTTTTTGGCCTTTTTCTTTTATGTTTTTGTTTAGCGCGAGGCGAACAAGTCACTGACGCACAGGATTTTGGTTGGTAATCAAAGGGAGAAGACCACTTTAGGTTGTGGTTTCCTTTCTTTTCATATTTACTTTGGTGATAACTCTGTATTTGTTCAGATGTCGTCTGGTCCAAAGACCTTTCTGTATATTTCTTCTGTTTTCTTTCGATCTTTGATCGGGAATTTTCTTTCCTTTTTTTGCTTTCTCCCACTCTTCAATTGAGAATTTTTCTTTTTTGCTTTCTCCCTTCCTTTGATTGGGAATTTTCTCTTCTTGTTTTCTTTTGAGGGCAAAGATTGACATTCTCACCCTGGGTCAAGGTTTGGGATTTTGGCTCAAGGCTTGTAGCACGGCTGGACATAATATATGTCAGAGTTTGGTTTGGTTCAATGGTTCAGGGATAAAGGGGATGTCCCACATTATTTCCATGACACAAATGCAACAATGATGATTTGGAAATTTTATGCAAAACTAGTCATGCATGCACCTATGCGGAAACTCAAGCATCAAACTTTTATGGTCATGTGATGCTAGGGCTCATAATTCATTCTCTCTACTTTAGTCAACCCAGTGTTTCCAAAATATGTTCTTTTATCGATTCATGCATTCATCGGAGCCTATTTTGGGTGTTCGAAAAACTTTCACAGCATTTACCCTTCAGGTGTATACACATTTTTTTCAAAAACTGGTTATGATCAGTGAATTCTTTCAAAGAAAAGTTGGAAGTTATCTCTTTTCACAAGCATGTTGTTTTTTAGCCAGACAACTTTTTATTTTTATTATTTTTTCCTTCCTTCTTTTTCTTTTCTTACTTGCTCTCTTTTCCTTTTCCTCCTTTTCCTTTTTTAAGTTATTTATCATTTGTTCATTTCCTCTCTCTTCTTTCTTTTCTCTCTTTTTCTCTTAGAAAAGGTCGTGCGGACGAAGGCGCACACTACCTACTTATGTCTAACCACAAGGTGAACGAAAAACGCACGAAAATGGTAAGTCGCAAAAATGGTGGCGAAATAACTGAGAGCCATAACGCCAAAAATTTCTAACAGAAACGAACAATAATGATAGTAATGTTAGTAACCATATGAACAAAACAGAAAATAGTAATGTCAACAACAATATGGGCAATACAGAAAATGTTAATAGCAAACTAAACAAAACAAAAAACAGATATGTCAAAAAATTATGGTGACCTCGGTCACGTGGCTCCGCTTCCTCCCAAGAAATCGAGTAAATCTGTCATCTCCTCGTCCATGCGGGCATCCTCTACACCGTCGGGAGCTCCTGCAGGTGCCTCCTCTGTCTGGTCCTCGGGCCAATCTCCGGGCCATGTGACCTCAGCCCTAAACTGATCTGGAGTAGGGCACACAAAAAGAGTGAAACCCTGGCTCTGCTGACTGAGGCTGAGCTGGTAGAGACACTCATGGATCTGCACCTGCCCCCTGTGGTTGGCCGCTTGCTGGTGAACCAAGTGCTGGAAATACCGCTCCATGCCGAATGACCCAGCTGGATCAGCCTGATGAGGTGGTGGCGGAGAGCCAGCGGCCTGCGGTGCATCACCCTGTGCCTGTCTAGGCGTGCAATACTTCTCAATGAAGGCCCGAGTGATCGGTGGTCAAATCACCTTGCTAGGTGTGACGGGAACCTCGAACGACTGGCAGAGACCCGTGATCAACGCTGGAAACCCCAGGGCCCTGTTAGACTTATCTAGGTCTAGAGGGTGCCTTGTAGGTGGCATACCTGCAAATAAATAAATGGCGTCAGCGATCAACTGAGCCACATGGATGCTCATCCGTGCCAGGATGGCATACACCAGCTGACACTTCCGCACACATTTCCTGCATCATCTTGTTATTCAGGTTGGTGCCATTGTTAATAATGATCTTCCTAGGGAGTCCGTACCGACAAATCAGCTCCCTCTTTATGAATCTGACCACTACACTCCTTGTGACATTGGTGTAGGAAGCCGCCTCGACCCACTTGGTGAAATAATCTATCACCACGAGAATGAAGCGATGACCGTTCGAAGCCTTGGGCTCAATGGCCCCGATGACATCTATTCCCCACATGGAAAAAGGCCAAGGGGCGGACATGACATTCAGAGGATGTGGCGGAGCATTGACATTGTCCGCGAACGCTTGACACTTGTGGCATTTCCTCACATGGACGCAGCAATCACCTTCCATGGTGAGCCAGTAATAACCTGCCCTCAGGATCTTCCTGGCCATAGCATGCCCATTGGCGTGCATTCCAAACGAACCCTCGTGGACTTCCTCGATCATGTGGTTCGCCTCTTTGGCATCCACGCATCGGAGGAGAGTCATGTTGTGGTTTCTTTTATATAGTATGCTCCCGCTCATGAAGAAACCGGCCGCTAATCTCCTCAATGTCCTTTTATCATTGTCGAAAGTCTCTGGTGGGTACTCTTTGCTTTCGACATATCGCTTGATATCAAAATACCAAGGCTTACCGTCCCGTTCCTCTTCCACCTGGCAACAATGTGTGGGTTTGCCACGACACCAGAACTCAATGTATGGTAGATTCCCATGCGGTGTTAGCTGGAACATGGACGCCAAAGTGGCAAGCGCATCACCCATTTGATTTTCCTCTCGGGGAACATGATGGAAGGAGATCTCATCAAAGGAATTAGCCATCTCCTTGATATAGGCTTTGTAGGGTATCAGCTTGGGGTCTCTAGTTTCCCATTCCCCTCTCAGCTGATGGATCACCAACGCTAAGTCCCCGTACACCTTGCGTAGCTTGACATTGGAGTCAATCACTGCCTGGACGGCCAGGGCACATGCTTCATACTCAGCCATATTGTTGGTGTAGTCGAACCCCAGCCTGGCTGTGAAAGGTATACATTGATTGTCTGGAGTGACCAATATTGCTCCAATACCATGGCCTATAATGTTTGACGCTCCATCAAACCACACAGTCCATTTGTTCCAGTCCTCGTCTAGTTTTTCCTCAAACAAGGCCATGATGTCCTCATCCGAGAACTCGGGATGCATGGGCTGATAGTCGTTGAGAGGCTGCTGAGCCAAATAATCTGCTAAGGTGCTTCCTTTTATCGCCTTTTGGGTGACGTAAACTATATCAAACTCGGATAGCAAGACTTGCCACCGGGTGATCCGTCCCATAAGAGCTGGCTTTTGAAAGATGTACTTAACCGGGTTAATCTTGGATATCAACCAGGTGGTATGGCTCAACATGTATTGTCTTAGGTGATGGGACGCGTAGACTAAAGCACAACACGTTCTTTTGAGCAGGGAGTAATTCATTTCACAGGCTGTGAACTTCTTACTCAAGTAGTAGACAACGCGCTCTTTCTTTCCGGACTCGTCATGTTGCCCCAGCATACATCCCATCGACTCGTCCAAAATCGTCATATACAAGATGAGAGGCCTTCCGGGTACCGGTGGCATAAGCACAGGAGGATTCATGAGACACTTTTTGATCCTCCCAAATGCCTCTTGACAATCCTTATTCCAACGGTCGGTTTGGTTTTTGCGTAAGAGTTTGAACAACGGATCACAAATAGTAGTGAGCTGTGATATGAATCTGGCAATATAATTCAAACGTCCCAGGAAACCTCGGACTTGCCTCTCGGTACGGGGTTCCGGCATCTCAAGGATGGCCTTCACCTTTTCGGGGTCTACCTTTATCCCTTTCTTGCTTACGATGAAACCTAGCAATTTCCCTGATTTGACCCCAAAAGTGCACTTAGCGAGGTTCAACCTCAATTGATACTTCCTAAGCCTTTCGAACAACTTCCACAGGTTGACAAGGTGTTCCTCCTCGGATTTAGATTTGGCAATTATGTCGTCCACATAGACCTCGATCTCTTGGTGCATCATATCATGGAACAAAGCTACCATAGCCCGTTGATAAGTTGCCCCGACATTCTTGAGTCCAAAGGACATCACCTTGTAACAGAACGTTCCCCACAGGGTGATGAAGGTAGTCTTTTCCATATCCTCTGGCGCCATCTTTATCTGATTATAACCATAGAACCCATCCATGAAGGAAAATAAAGCGAAATTGGTCGTATTATCCACAAGGATATAGATGTGCGGCAAAGGAAAGTTGTCTTTGGGACTGGCCCGATTCAAGTCCCGATAATCCATACACATTCGCACCTTCCCATCCTTCTTAGGGACTGGTACAATGTTGGCAACCCATTCTGGGTACCGAGCGATAGCCAAAAACCCAGCGTCAAATTGTTTCTTTACCTCTTATTTTATCTTCAGGGATGTCCCGGGCTTCATCCTTCTCAGTTTTTGTTTTACTGGGGGACACTAGGGATTTAGGGGTAATCGGTGTTGTACAATGTCAGAACTCAAACCGGGTATATCTTGGTACGACCAAGCAAAAATGTCTGGGTAGACTCTTAGTAGGGCTGTTAATTCTTCACGGATGGGTGCGGTCATACCCGTGCCTATCTTTACTTCCCTTTTTCCACTGCCAGTTCCCAAGTCTACTAGTTCTGTCTCTTCTTGATGAGGCCCCATTTCTTGGTCCTCATGGGCGACTATCCTTTCCAACTCCGGGGGAAGTCCCACATCCTCGTTCTCTTCATCTTCTGTTTGATTCGTTTCTTGCTCGAAGTCGATGGGCGGGTCCCAGGTATTAGTACCTTCGAGGGACTCGTCGTCGGATCTGGCGTTTTAAACATAAAGAAGTAAACATGCAAATACATGAGAATGGGTAGAGACGCAGGAACAGATGAAGAAAGATGTTTGTATTATAGATTCAGGAACAAAAGACACAAAGCCTTAACAAAAGGAAACTCTAAAGCCTAGGCCCAACTGTAGAGCTTTTAAAGCCATAAAAAGGTTTACATTATGCTTGTCGCGTAAATGTCTGGGCGCTCCTCCACTCGCCAATTTCCTAGTCGGAAATCAGGAGGGCATGGTCGTACCAAATCCGACCCACTCGGAGCATCATCTTCGCATATTGCAACGACTTGGCCTTCATCCCCTAGACCCGCGCTTATAAAGCTCCTACTTATGTGGCAGGGTGGGCTTCCTTCGTCTTCTTGTCTTAATCGCGAGCCTTGACTTCCACTTTTCCTTCCCACAATGCTTTTCCTTATATCAGCCTGTGTGGGTTTGTAGCCTAACCCAAACTTCCCACGATTTCCTTTGGTGCTTATCAGGCTAGTTATGCCGCCGTTGTCCTTGCCTAAACCCATTTCGGACTCGTAACCATTCCCCAACATTACCCGGGCCACCATTACTGCCGTATCTGACAGGCAAGGTTGCCCAGAGAAGGAATCCACGGAGGAAATGCTTACCACCTCAAAAGACTGGAAAGCGGTTTCTAATGACTCCACCGCGGCCTCCACATATGGCATCGAGGATGGGCAACTCACCAAGATGTCTTCCTCGCCCGATACGATAACCAAATGCCCTTCCACTATGAACTTCAATTTCTGGTGGAGCATAGAGGGAACGACTCCCATTAAATGGATCCACGGGCGTCCCAACAGGCAGTTGTAAGGGGGGTTAATATCCATTATTTGAAAGGTAACCTGACAAGTGTGAGGGCCTATCTGTACCGGGAGGTCGATCTCTCCCCTAACCTCTCGGTGGGTGTCGTAGAAGGCACGAACTACCATGAAACTTGGCTTTAGATGGGAAGCATTAAACGTTAATTTCTCCAAAGTGCTTTTGGGCATCACGTTTAAGTTGGCACCATTATCGATTAGCACCTTGGCTACAACGTGGTCCATACACTTGACTGATACATGCAAAGCCTTGTTATGCCCTCTTCCCTCGGCAGAGATTTCTTCTTTGGCGAAGGCGAGATAGTTGTTGGCGGTGATATTATTGACGAGCCCTCCAAAGCCTACTACAGAGATATCTTAGGCTACATGGGCTTCGTTCAAAACCTTTACTAGCAAAGCCCGATGAGGCTCCGAGCTCATGAGTAATTCCAACAGCGAGACCCTGGCCGGGGTTTTGTTGAGCTGCTCAATAACCTTGAACTCGCTCTGCTGAATTATGCAGAGAAACTCGCTGGCTTCCTCTAGCGACACCTCCTTCTTACCATAATCATCCCTTTTCTTCGGAAGACCTTTCACTGGAATATCCTTATTTGGAGTGAGGGGCGTTTTATCATCTTGTTCTTCCACTACCTTTGCCTTCCCCTTGACGTTCGTGGGCTGAATTGGTAGGTCGGGGGGCGCAAACACGCGACCGCTGCGGGTCACATTGCTCAGCCCCGTGATATTAGTTACCTTGGCCGACATCGAACTGATGTCGGTGGCTTCTTTTTCCTTTTTGTTCGGAGGTGTGTACCTCCATGGGACTGCGTGGCTGTTTTGGTATGGGAAAGGGACAAGTTTAGCTGCCGAGGGGTGTCGGGGCTTTTACGAAGCTGTGCCCTTGGTGAAATATATCACCAAAGGTTTAGGCCTTCCAAAACTTCTCTCATCCACGGACTCCATACATATATGCTGCTCTTCCCTCCCCTCATCATCGACTTCCAGTCGGCTTTGATCTATCATTTGCTGCAATAATTCCTCTACTGCCAAACATGTTTCCATGCTATGTAGCTCGCCGGGATGCAACAAACAAGAATCCTCTTTATGCCCACCGTGGGGAATGACACCTCCCTTTTGTAGGGCCTCAAAGATAAACCTCCTAGGGGTTGCCACGTCCTTTAAAGGTTTAGACCTGCGCGGCTTATCTGACTCAATGGAATTAACCGCTCCCCCTCCATGATTGGCGAGCGGGTTGGTTTTCACATTGGGCCGATCCTCTTGGAATGTCAGCCATCCAGCATCTATCAAATGTTGGACCTTGTATTTAAGGGCCAAGCATTTTTCGATGGAATGCCCCGGGGTATTCCCATGGTACGTGCAAGTTGCGTTAGGATCATACCACTTTGGGAAAGGGGGTTGGAAGATCTTCCCGGGAGTTATTACGGCCAGTTGGTTGGCGATGAGGGACAACAAGAGGTCTTCATACGTCATTGGGAGTGGGGTGAATTCTGGAATTGGCCTCGGGGGAAAGTTCCTCATTGCGTTGGAATTGCCGACAGGGTGAGTCGTGGTTGGAGTTGGAACTTGGGGGGCCTCCCTCTAGATGGGTGCCTTAGGCTACACGGGTGCTGAATTAGAGGAGTTCCCGGCGTGAGCTGAGAAGCTCGGATGATGTTGCGCGTACTGATGTGTACCATGAGATGTCACGGAACTTCACGGATTGTGCTACATTGCTTTCTTTTGACTTCCGGCATGTCACGGAACATCACAAATTGCCTAACGATGGGTGCCAAGTACCTCGAAGTGGTCAGACGAGGGTCGTATCCCAACAACAGATGGTCCCCGGACGAAATTAGGGTATGACAGGAACTATATCACAACTAACTTCATCCTTATATGTCCCAATGGAGAAAGGGTCCTTCACTTGTTGGTTAACTATCATTTCCCCTTGCTTATTGAGCCATTGAAGTTTATAAGGTTTTGGGTGGGGAATGATAGTGAGGTTTAACTTGGAAACTAATCTTGTGCTACAACAATTGCAACAAGATCCACTATCCACAATGAGAGAACAAGTTTTATCTTAAATTTTGTATCTTGTATGAAAGATGTGCTCTCTTTGGGATTGAGATAGATCACAAGATTGACCTCCAAGGAGCCTTCTAACCATTAAGAGGTCACCTTCTTCATGGGGGTAGACTTCCTCACTAGACTCTTCACCCCTTACTTCATCTTCACTTCCACTAGAGGAAGGGCAAGAAGTAGTCTCCTCTTGACTACTATAAATGTCTTGACCCCTCATGATCATGGTTTTCTTTGTGGGGCATTGAGAGGCAATGTGACCTCTCCCAAGACATTTAAAGCATTTAATGTTGCTAGTCCTTTCTTGGGAACTAGTCTTAGGGGTGTATTTCTCTATGGTCTTACCATTATCTTCCTTGGGTTTTGAAGGTGCAGCCCCCAAAATTCCATGGGCTTGGTCCTTCCTTGGATAAGAGTGAGCCCACCCTCATGGCTCTCTTTTTCCCACAACTCTCGTAAATGGGAGAGAAATGTTCATCTAAAGCATACAAGTCCCTAATATTATCAAATCCTAAAATTTGAGCTCCTAGGGAGCAAACCAATGTGTGTCTCCTAGAGAGGGCATCAGCTACCACATTTGTTTTTCCCTTTTTGTATTTGATAACATATGGAAATTGATCTAGTTACTCTACCCATTTTGCATGCCTTTTGTTTAACTTGCTTTGCCCTCTAATGTACTTAAGTGATTGATGATCACTATGAATGACAAATTCCTTGGAAACAAGGTAATGTTCCCAAGTTTGGAGGGCTCTTATTAAGGCATAAAGCTCTTTATCATAGGTGGGGTAGTTGAGGGTGGCACTATGAATTTTTTCACTAAAATAAGCAATAGGGTGCCCACCTTGTAACAATACAGCTCCAACTCCCACTCCAAAGGCATCACATTCTAGCTCAAAACTTTTAGAAATGCCAGGAAGAGCTAGAATAGGTGCCTTAGTAAGCTTTTCTTTGAGCAAAGCAAATGTTTGCTCTTTGATTTTCACCCTAAGTAAATGCCACATTCTTCTTCACTAGCTCATTGAGAGGTGATGCAATTGTAGAGAAATTAGGAACGAACCTTCTATAGAAGCTTGCTAACCCATGGAAGCTCCTAATATCTCCCACACTTTTTGGGGTGGGCCATTCTTGGATGGCCTTGATTTTCTCAGGGTCCACTTGGACCCCATTTCTGCTAACTACAAACCCTAAGAAAACTATATTATCTACATAAAAAGTACACTTCTCTATATTTGCATAGAGTGTGTTTTTCCTAAGGACTAAAAGAACTTGCCTGAGATGTCCTAAGTGATCATCTAGGCTTCTAATGTACACTAAAATATCATCAAAATAAACAACTACAAATCTACCTATGAAATACCTTAAGACATGATGCATAAGCCTCATAAAGGTGCTTGGTGCATTAGTGAGCCCAAAAGGCATCACTAGCCATTCATACAAACCAAACTTGGTCTTGAAAGCGTACCTTGTATGTCCCAATGGAGAAAGGTACCTTCACTTGTTGGTTAACTATCATTTCCCCTTGCTCATGGAGCCATTGAATTTTATAAGGTTTTGGGTGGGGAATGATAGTGAGGTTCAACTTGGAAACTAATCATGTGCTACAACAATTGCAACAAGATCCACTATCCACAATGAGAGAACAAGTTTTATCTTAAATTTTGCATCTTGTATGAAAGATGTTCTCTCTTTGGGATTAAGATAGATCACAAGATTGACCTCCAAGGAGCCTTATAACCATTAAGAGATCACCTTTTTCATGGGGGTAGACTTCATCACTAGACTCTTCACCCCTTACTTCATCTTCACTTCCACTAGAGGAAGGGCAAGAAGTAGTCTCCTTTTGACTACTATAAATGTCTTGACCCCTCATAATCATGGTTTTCTTTGTGGGGCATTGAGAGGCAATGTGACCTCTCCTAAGATTTTTGAAGCATTTAATGTTGCTAGTCCTTTCTAGGGAACTAGTCTTAGGGGTGTATTTCTCTATGATCTTACCCTTATCTTCCATTGGTTTTGAAGGTGCAGCCCCCAAAATTCATTGGGCTTGGTCCTTCCTTGGATAAGAGTGAAAGCCATAAGATTTTGAAGAAGGCTTTCTTTTAAGTTGTTCCTCCACTCTTATACAAAGTTGGACTAGCTCATCTAGGTCGCTATATGGAAGGAGTTCAACCTTGTCCCTAACTTCCATATTAACCCCACTGAGGAACCTAGCTATGCTTGTTCTATCCTCCTCCCTAACTCTATCTCTTAAAAAGAGTAGTTCCATTTGTTGTCTATATTCTTTAACACTCATACTCCCTTGTATAAGGCTTTGGAGCTTGCCCATAAGCTCTCTTTCATAGTAGGAGGGAATGTGCCTCATCCTAAGGGCACTCTTAAGATCATTCCAATACTCTATTAGAGGATCCCCATGAATCCTTCGTTCCCTAACAAGGGTAAGGGTAGCCAATGGAACTTTTCTCTCTTCGCTAATATGATGGCAAACAAAGAGTGTTTCAACCTTCATTTCCCAATCTAAGTAGGCCTCAACTTTATATTTTCCATGCAAATATGGGAGGCTAATGTTAACCTCTTGAGGCCTTCTATCCTTTTATCTTCTTTGGGAGTGATGTTTAGTATGTGAACTATGGCGCCCTCTATAATAGTCGCTAAGTTCTTCACTTAAACTCTTGCAAGAGTCATGACTACTATAGGAGGCATGTTTTTCTCTTTTCATTTATTTCATTATTTTTCTTCTTTCTTCCTCTCTTATTTTCTCTCTTTCATCTTGACTTATTTCTTCCAGTCTTTTTTTCCTTTTTCTTTTCTCTCTTGTTTTTCTTTCAACAACTTAAGGGATCTCAACTCATTTAATATCTTATACAAGAGGTCCTTAGGAGTAGAACCCTCACCATTAACACTAGATGAAAAATGAAGACTCATGTTGGTTCCTAAGTTGTGGTTCTTTCTTGTTGGGGGTTTGAAAACAAAAGGTAAAAGAAACTATGGTTGAAACTAGCCAAAATAAACACTAAAGGAGGTGTGAAAGATAAGGTAAAAACTAATTGGTAAAAGGCAAGCTATCTAGGTGGTTTGACAATGGAAGGTAAAGGAAATAAGCTATGAAAGTAAGCATGAAATGTAACCTAGGCGAATTCTAAGAGTGTTTGGATGACCACATTTAAGGTTCCCAACAAAACACTCACAATCCTAAGGAAAAATTGCCTAAAATTATTACACTCAAATGGAAGTAGGGTGACCTATTGGAGGTTCCCAACTTACTTCCAATGAAAGGCCTTTTTGTTACAAAATTTTGAAAGCAATGAAAGTAAGTAAATTATCAATTACAAAATTACAAAAAGGTCCTCAATTTGGTGGTTGTTCTCTCTTTCGTGATTCACTCAATTTGGAGTCCTTCTTAGTCCAATAGCTCTTGTCATACCCTAATTTCGTCCGGGGACCATTGTTTGGTGGCATTCAACCTTCGCTTGACCGCCCTAAGGTACTTAACACCCATCGTTAGGCAATCTGTGAAGTTCCGCAACATGCCGAAAGTCGAAAGGAAGCATTGTTGCGCAATCCGTAAAGTTTTGCAACATTCCAAAAGTCAAAAAGGGCATTGTCGCGTAAAACGTAAAGTTTCATGACATTCTAGAAAGAAAATAGGTGTCGTTACGTAATCCATAAAGTTTCGTTATATTTCGGAAAAGGAATCAGCAAAAAAAAAAAAGCAAAAGGGGGTTTATTTAGTAAAAAGGGGCGTGCAAATAGCAACTAGGCCCACTTGGGCCTTCTAGGGGGTTCCAACAGAAGGTGGTGCCTTCTGGTGAAAGCAACCCAGCTTGCCTGGGCGAGCTAGGCGGCAACCACCTCCCTCTTTTCTCCTATAAATAGGGGAAAGAGGGCAGAGTAAAAATGTTTAGCCCTTTTGGTATTTAGGATTCTCTCGAAATTAGTGAGGAAAATTGTTTCCCTGAGCGATTTCGTGAAGATTCATCACCGTTCTTCATCGTTCTTCGTTCGTTCTTTTAAGGTCCAACGCCTTAAACAGTCCTCTTTGTTTTTTATTGGTTTAAAATGGACTTTCAAAAGCATAAAATCAACATGTAACTTTGTCGCTACTTTCAAAAAACCAAGAGATCGTTAATGGTCCAACACCTTAATGTTTCTCTCCTTTCAAAAAAATCAAAAGATCATTTAAATGGTCCAACGCCTTAAACGACTTTTGTTCGGTCAAAATATATCTTGCAAACAAGATAACAACAACTTAACCAACATTCAGTTCTCAAAGAACTACGTAGGTCTAATTTCCTCATCGCAATTGAGGATATGTAGGAGCGAGGGAAACACCCTTGTCGACCACAAAAAGATAAAAAATACAAAAAACATAAAAACATAAAAAAGGGAAAATAAAACAAATTGAAGTCATATTTGCACACTTGATTAAAGGTTGTCGTCCCTTGTGACGGACGCGTGGGGTGCTAATACCTTCCCCATGCGTAAATACAACTCCCGAACCTTTCACACTTAAAGTTCGTTGATCACACCTTTCCGATTTTTCCGACGTTTTCCTCGAATAAACATTGGTGGCGACTCCGCGCATTATCCTCCTTTGGAAGATGCACCCGTGAGCCCCGCGTCGTCCTCCTACTGAAGGGTAGGTTGCGACAGTTGGAGACTCCATTGGGGACTGTTTTTAGAGAGTTAGGCCAATCAATCAATGTGCATTCCTTACCATAAACTTTTTTCATGCTTTTAGTGTGTTTTCAAAATGTATGCATGAGATAGATATTTATTCATTTGATGCACACAAACACCAACACTATTTGTACACACGGTGAGTTGAAAAGGGGCCCTATACCCGGGTCCATGGGAACATAAGGAGTGGAGGTGAATCTGTGGTCATGCTAGGTCTCCGACTTGCTTGATAACAGTGAACCCTCATCTAGAGTTTTTCTCTTTGATAACAAATTGTTGCTGGTAGTCCCTACTGCCACAATATGTTTTTTGAAGGGGATGATACCTCTAGAAACCGTCAAGAGAGATATGACCACCTTGGGAATTATAACTAAAAGCCTTTTAGTTCCTCCCGTTTAGGTTCCTAAAATAGGGGCACAAAGCGAACACGATGTGTGCCTTTTTAAACACTGCCATGCATATAACCTAAATGTCATGTACGCCTTTGCTATGTGATTATTTGAGGATATTGCCATGCTCTGTACATCCCACTGTTGCACTTTTGCGCATCTGCAACATGTCGTCACGCATGCGTTGTATGTTGGTCTCGTCTTTTGTCACGGGAAGCTGGAAGGTCCATATCACCTTCTTAACTGCACACATGGGGCACTGTGCCCCCAAATGCGCAAGCAAGAAGAAATGATTTTTCGGGCTCTCGTGTCTGTAAATGCATTCGTATCATGCACCACATAAGCATCTCTTCATGGCATCGTAATGGACATATCGTTCCTGCATTTGTCACTTACCATATTCATGCATTGCATTTTGCATAAGTCATTTCATCACCATGCATATGCATCTAATAGGTTTTTGCATACCATTTGTCTTCATGTTTACTCATGCATGATCCTGGCATTTTTCTCTGCTAAACAAAAACAAAAAAAGGAAGCATGAAAATTCATGCTGCATTCTTAGTTGCATATGTTCGGTACCGTGAGCCAACCATGTTGGGATCATAAACATGTTTCACTTAAAAACAAAATGATTGAACATGGTACCTAATGCATGGCTAACTAAGAAAAGATGTTTCTTCGGGCATCTCAATCTCATAATTACATTTTCCATGCATAGCATGCGTATTCCCGAGTCTTTCATCCCTATGAAATGTTGTTGAAGTATTGGCGATCAGAATTGCCATTCCTTGGATTATGGGGTTGAACCAAGCTCATGCTTTTACGAAAAAGGTTCATCAAGTCAAGTTGAAGCATGGAAGTAACCATCTTGCAAAAAATTGGGGCAAAAGATGGATCGGGTTACATCACTACTTCGTCTACTGCCAAACACGTTTAGGACTGTTGATGTCATTGTTACTTCAAGTTTCACCTTGACAAAGATGTCATGGACCATGTTGAAAATCTAAATTGATTCAATCCCATGTCCAACGTAAAAATTCGTAATACTTCAACAATGCATCATTCACATACATCCGTGATTTTCATTGGTTGCATTGCTCATTGCATTCTTTCCCTGAAAATCAAACTTTAATCATTGTTATCATAAGGAAAGAATGCACTTTACGACACCCTTATCGAACGCATGCTAGAGCTGGAGTAATGGCTGAAGTAAACAAGGTGCAAGAGCGGATGAAGGCTGACATGGAGATCATGAACGAACAGATAGCCACAATGATGGAGGCCATGATGAGCATGAAGAAGATAATGAAGGTCAATGCGGCTGTAGTTGCCACTGTCAGCACTGTTTTTGGGGTGGACCCAACTCCCCCATATGGCCTCAACCAAATAAATCATCCAACCTCAGATATGGTATGTCTAGAAGGCAAAGAGTTGGGAGGTACGGGCAGCCCTTATTTAGTGCGAAAAACAAGCATGCCTTCCCACCATATGACTTGCCTCCAAACTGTACACCACCCAATGTGGCATACACTCCCAGTGAAGATGTCAATAACTCCGCTCCCATACTCATTGAAAGCTGACAACCCCAAACTGATCATGCACATGTCTCTTAAACCATGGGGGAGACACATGAAATGTCCCACCACAATCTAGCAGACTTCGAGCCTTGCCTCGGATATGCTACTGAAGGGCAAGTAGTTAGTGGTATACTCCTGCAAAACACTTTGGAGGGCCCTCAATTTCGCCCCCAACCACAACCCTTGCATTCCACAACAGGTAAAATCCCTCCTATTATGGAAGGAATGGGAAAAGTTGGATCATCAAGAGGAAAGGCTCAGGGCCATTGAAGGAGGTGAAAATTATGCGTTTGCTAACCTAGAAGAGTTTGTTCCTAGTACCCAATATCATCAACCCTCCCAAGTTCAAGGTGCCGGACTTTGACAAAGTACAAGGGGACTACTTGCCCCAAGAACCATCTAAAGATATATTGTTGGAAGATGGGGGCATACGCAAAAGATGAGGAACTACTGATACATTTCTTCCAAGAAAGTCTTACTGGGGTAGCTGTTACCTGGTACATTAACTTGGAACCTTCCCAAGTCCATTCTTGGAAGGACCAAATGGTCACCTTCGTTAGGCAGTATCAGTACAATTCTGATATGGCTCTGGATAGGATGCAACTACAGAACATGTGCAAAAAGGGGCATGAATCTTTGAAAGAATACGCCCAAAGGTGGAGAGACCTGGTAGCTCAAGTGGCACCTCTAATGACGGAGAAAGAGATGATCACAATAATAGTAGACACATTACCAGTGTTTTACTATGAAAAAAATGGTGGGGTACGCACCTTCAAGCTTTGCGGATTTGGTCTTCGCCGATGAAAGGATCGAAGTGGGTCTGAAAAGAGGCAAATTTAATCATCTTGCTTGGACGAATGAGAAAACTGGGGCAAATGAAGAGGGTGAGAATGAAGGAGAAACCCATGTTGTAACTATCGTTCCTACATGGAAAATCCCGCACCAGCTCAACAACATCATTACTTAGCCAATATCAGCCCTTCTCATTACCCACCACCTAGTCATCCACAAAGGCCATCCCTAAATCAACCACAAAACCCACCTACCACACAACCAATGCTAAACACCACCTTTAGCACGGACCAAAACACCAACCAAGGAAGGAATTTTGCAGCAAAAAGCCTATAGAATTCACCCGAATTCTGGTGTCCTATGCTAACTTGCTCCCATATCTACTTGATAATGCCATGGTAGCCATAACCCTTGCTTGGTTTCCTCAACCTCCATTTTTCTGAGGATACGACTCGAACGCAACATGTGCATAACATGGAGGAGTTCTGGGACATTCCATTGAGCATTGTATGGCCTCGGAGCGTAAGGTGCAAAGTCTAATTGATGCGGGCTGGCTGAAATTTAAGGAGAATCGCTTGTTGAATCCTAACATTGACAAGTGGCACCATACATGGGGCAATTTTGAAAGTTGTTGTTAGATGTCTCTAATGACTCATCAGGATTTTCAAGTTTATGCCATTATTGTAAACCACAGTTACAATGCTAAATAAAATCGATAAATTTGACATCTTTGTCCCTCATCCTCTCGTAATTACATCTTTGCTTCACTAGAATGTGGGTGCAAGCCATTGGTTAGTTTGCTCAAGCGACATACGCTCCTGAGCTTGGACTTCCAAGACCGTTCAATCAGAAATTACACGTGCTACACAGTTGGTGAGGATGCCGTAAACAACGAGTAAAGCAGAAAAGTTCAAAGAAAAAGGAAAAGCATTTGATTGACTATGTTTTCAAGTAAAAATATAGACGTTTATGTGACCTCATTTTATCATTACGGAAAGTTTGTCTTTTTTAGAGAGAAGTGAGTTATCAAGAATAAGAGTCATTTGACTTAACCTGTCAACTGAAAAAAAAAATCCTTCAACTATTTCTCGTCCTCGAAAAATTCTTTTTGCGAGAATCAAAGCGCCTCTTTCTTTCTTCCTTGCTACAAGGTTGTGAAAACAAAACAATGATGGATACCTTAGAGCCCTACACTGGGGCAATGAAAGGCACCATGCATAAACCTCGAGTGAACCTAGGGGCAGATTAAAAGTTCTCACCCAATAGGTTCCCAGCTACAAGGTCATGAAGAAAGATAACAATTGGTACCTCAAAGCCTTACACTAGGGCAATGAGGGGCACCATGCATGAGCCTCAAGCGAACCTAGGGCAGATCAAAAGTTCTCACCCATCGATGTTTTTAAACAAAAAAAAGGGGGGGGGGGACAAACCCTAGGATTTCAATGGATTGATTAAACGTCAAACGGCTCCATTGCCATCACTTCAAAATGGTCAAGTGTTTAAATCAAACAGAACATACACTCTGAGTGACTTCCCGGAGAGATTTGCAAAAGATAGGATAAGGTTGCATGAATTATCACCTCTTTCAAAAGGACAGTCAATCTGTGTTTTCCAAAAAAAAAATCAAATCAAATCAAAATCACAAAATAGGGAAAGAATGTCATGAACATTGTACAACTTTCAACTACATTGCATTGTTGCATACGAAATCCGCATTTACCGCATTTCAAGACAAAGGTTGCATGCATCTGCATCCCTAAAAATCATGTTAACTACATAGATTTCCTACATCTACTGCACAATCTTTTTGAATTTGGGATAAACGGCCCTCACAATGAGTCAATATCTTGCTTTGTCATAAGGGTGGACCCTTGGGTACTAGTACCCTCGCCTTCAGAGGGCTACATACCCTCACCTTCAAAGGACTACACGCCCTCGCCTTCAGAGGGCTGCACGCCCTAGCCTTCAGAGGGCTGCGCGCCCTCACCTTTAGAGGACTGCACGTCCTCACCTTCAGAGGACTACACATCCTCGCCATCAGAGGACTACACGTCCTGACCATCAGAGGACTACACGTCCTCGCCTTCAGAGGACTACACGTCCTCGCCTTCAGAGGACAACACGTCTTCACCATCAGAGGACTACACGTCCTCGCCTTCAGAGGGCTACACATCCTCGCCATCAGAGGAATACACGTCCTAGCCTTCAGAGGGCTGCATGCCCTCACCTTCAGAGGACTACACGTCTTCGCCTTCAGAGGACTACACGTCCTCGCCATCAGAGGACTACAAGTCCTCGCCATCAAAAGACTACACGTCCTCGCCTTCAGAGGGCTGCACGCCCTCGCCTTCAGAGGGCTGTGCGCCCTCACCTTTAGAGGACTGCACGTCCTCACCTTCAGAGGACTACACGTCCTCGCCATCAGAGGACTACACGTCCTGACCATCAGAGGATTACACGTCCTCTCCTTCAGAGGACTACACGTCCTCACCTTCAGAGGACTACACGTCTTCACCATCAGAGGACTACACGTCCTCGCCTTCAGAGGGCTACACATCCTCGCCATCAGAGGACTACACATCCTAGCCTTCAGAGGGCTGCATGCCCTCACCTTCAGAGTACTACACGTCTTCGCCTTCAGAGGACTACACGTCCTCGCCATCAGAGGACTACAAGTCCTCGCCATCAAAAGACTACACGTCCTCGCCTTCAGAGGGCTACACGTCCTCGCCATCAGAGGACTACACGTACTCACCATCAAAGGACTACACGTCCTCGCCTTCAGAGGGCTACACGTCCTCGCCTTCAGAGGGCTACACGCCCTCGCCTTTAGAGGACTACACGTCCTCACCTTCAGAGGGTTGCACGCCCTCGCCTTCAGAGGACTACACATCCTCCCCTTCAGAGGACTACACGTCCTCTCCATCAGAGGGCTACACTCCCTCACCTTTAGAGGGCTACGTGTCCTCATTTTCAGTGTGCTCCACATCCGCACCTTAAGGTCCTCTGCCCTCAATGCTTAAGCGAGACTTGCGCTCCTAGTTAAGGGGCCAGTAGTTTCCTTTTATCAGCTCCTGGGCCACCCCCTAATCCTGGAGGAGGGCCAACTATGCGAGCACAAGCAGAGGAGGAGGCTGTCACATAGCTACTGTGCATATTGGGGCTAGATTTCACCCGTGTCGCTTCAAAGAGACGAGTGCGGATCATGCGCACCAACATGACCACTCTTACACAGATATGGATGACGTTGCTACTTAGCAACATTCTGTCCAGCGACCACAATGCCGATCTCCCCCTACGGAAGTATCAGTTGGGATCGCGCCCACAAGGCACCCAGTGGACCCGGATGAGTCCAACAGGGCCTTGGGGTTTTCAGCTCTGGTTACGGGCCTCTGTCAGTCCTACAGGGTGCCCGTCCCCCAGCAAGGTCATGCCATCGTGAAATAGGTAAGTATGCACGTGGCTTAACTGATTTCTGATGCCATCCACTATTTGTAGGGATCGCGCCCACAAGACACCCAGTGGACCCGGAGAAGTCCAACAGGGCCCTAGGGTTTCCTGCTCTGGTTACGGGCCTTTGTCAGTCCTACAGGGTGCCCGTCCCCCCAGCAAGGTCACACCATCATGACATAGGTAAGTATGCACATCGCTGAATTGATTTCTGATGTCATCTATTGTTTGTAGGGATCGCGCCCGCAAGACACCCAGTGGACCCGGAGAAGTCCAATAGGGTCCTGGGGTTTTCCAGCTCTGATTATGAGCCTCTGTCAGTTTTACGGAGTGCCTGTCACCCCCAGCAAGGTCATCAAGCCCCACATTAACCAAGCTTTCATCAAGAAGTACTGCGCCCCCCAGGCAGGCGCAGGGCGAGACACCACAACAGCCTAGGGATGGCCGACAACGAGCAATAGACGCACCGCCGCCACCTCCAGAGCCCCTCAGCTCATCTACAAAGGTTGGAGCATTGCCTACGACCCGTGGCCGACCAGCAGGCGACCAAGTCCAAAGGGAAAGGTAAGCAAAAGTACTAGGTCCGTGACCGACAAGTCATCACATGTCCAGCTCAAGACGTTAAAGAAGCGCTACTAGGAGGAAACCTAGTACCTTTTAAATCTCTGCTTGTTATTTGATCACTTTTGTTTCTCAAGTCATAGTAGGACACACCTAGTTGCTCATGATCCTAGGAATTTAAATAAAACTAGCACAAGCTCGGAAGGTAGTCATACCTCACAAAATATATGTATGTGTGTTTAGGTAGTGAAAATACCTTAGATATGCATGTATGTAGCAAAAAGATACCTCACAATATATATATATATATATATATATATGTGTGTGTGTGTGTGTGTGTGTGTGTGTGTGTGTGTGTGTGTGTGTGTGTGTATGTTTAAGTAGTGAAAATACCTTAGATATGCAAAAATACCTCACAAAAATATACTTATGTTTACGTAGCAAAATACCTCATGAAAAAAAAACACAAAAAAAAACAAAAACAAACAAGAACAAAAAATATATCTTTCGGCTGAAAAGCCAACATGCTTTCGAAAAGAATTAACTTCCAGCTTTTCTTTGAAAAAGATTCACTGATCATAACACCAATTTTTGAAAAAAATGTGTATGCACCTGAAGGGTGAATGCTGTGAAAATTTTCCAAAACGCCCAGAATGGGCTCAGATGGATGCATGAATTGATAAAAGAGCATGTTTTGGGAACACTAGGTTGACTTAAATAGGAAAAATGAATCTTGAGCCCTAGTGTCACATGACCATAAAAACTTGACGCTTGAGTGTCCACATGGGTGCATGCATGACCAGTTTTGCATAAAATTTCCTAATCATCAGTGTTGCATGGGTATCATGGAAATAATGTGGGACATCCCCTTTATCCCTGAACCGCTGGCCAAACCAACACTCTGACATATATCATGTTCAGCCGTTCTACAAGCCTTGAGCCAAAATCCCAACTCACCATAAACCTTGATCCATGGTGAGAATGCCCATCCTTGCCCTACAAAAAAAAAAAAAAAGAAAGTTCCCGATAGAGGATCGGAAGAAAGCAAAAGGAGAAAATTCCCAATCTTTGATTGGGAGAAAGCAAAAAAGAAAGAAAAATTCCCAACCAAAGATCAGAAGAAAATAGAAGAAATATGCAGAAAGGTCTTTGGACCAGACAATGTCTGAACCGTACAGAATTGTCACCACCAAATAAGAAAAGAAAGGAAACCACGACCCGAAGTGGTCCTCTCCCTTTGATTGCCAACCAAAATCCTGTGCGCTTGTGACTTTCTCGCCCTGCACTAAACAAGACAGATAAGGAAAAGGACAAAACAATCGGATCCAAATTTCCCACAAAAAAAAACACCATTCCTGAAAAAGTCCTATTGATCCATGATCACGCATGTAATCTTTGATTTGATAGGAAATGATTTGCAAAATCAAGTCATGACATATCTATGGTTCGGAATTAGGATAAAACACTTACCTGTGTGAGATTGATACACTTTGAGTGATTTTCTTCTATTTTGTTGGACCTAGTGTTTCCTCTAAATGGTTGTTTAGAAACGAAACGCTAACATCCAAAGTCTTATTTATGGTTATGAGAAAATTTCATCAGCATACTATCCTTCCCCAATGGACACATTGTTTTTTTACCAAAAATCATATGTTGCTCTAATCAGTTGGAGGTTTTATTTCTTTACTAAAGCATGTTCGCATTTTAGTGAAAGAACACCGAGACTATTTTAGTCTCACACATCACAAAAGCAAGAACTACGTAGGTCTTAGTTCCTCATCACAAATTGAGGATACATAGGAGCAAAAGCCCTGCTTTTTTCGACAACCCCACCTTTTGTTACCGTGACCCAAGATTCCGGTGGCATGCGGAGACACCCGACGTCACCCGCACACACTCATTTGCTATCCGTAAGACTCAAAGCATGATAGCAACCAGTGACTAACGCCGTCACCTGCACCCTTCCTGGAGTTGTCAGCGTCTTCCAGCCGAAACTACGAAAAAGTCTCATTTGCTATCCGTAAGACTCAAAGCACGATAGCCAGCAGTGACTAACGTTGTCACCTGCACCCTTCCCAGAGATGCCAGCGCCTTCTGGTCGAGACTATGAAAAAGTCTCATTTTCTATCCGTAAGACTCAAAGCACGATAGCCAGCGGTGACTAACGTCGTCACCTGCACCCTTCCCGGAGATGTCAGCATCTTCCGACCGAGACTACAAAAAAGTCTCATTTGCTATCCGTAAGACTCAAAGCACGATAGCCAGTAGTGACTAACATTGTCACCTGTACCCTTCCTGGAGATGTCAGCGTCTTCCGGCCAAGACTACGAAAAAGTCTCATGTGCTACCCGTAAGACTCAAAGCACGATAGCAAGCAGTGACTAACGTCGTCACCTACACCCTTCCCGGAGATGTCAGCGTCTTCCGGTTGAGACTACGCTGGGGGTACCGTATGGTTATCCGCATCTTTCGTCAACCAGGGGCGAACAAGCCCGTTGACACGCAGAGACGTACATTGTCTTCTTCACATTTTGTTATCCAAGGGCAAACAAGCCTGATGACATGCGGGGGGTGTCGTACGGTTATCCGCATCTTTTGTCAATCAGGGCCAACGAACCCGTTGACACGTGGAGATTAACGTCGTCATCCGTGCTTTCTGTCATCCTGGCCCGTGAAGTCAGGTGACGTGCGGAGATACACAGGTGATTATCCGCACAAATGATTTCTGTTAACCTAGCCCGTGAAGTTAGGTAGCAAGCGGAGACACCCAAGTGGTTATTCGTGCAAACGGTTTTTGTCATCTTGACCCATGAAGTCAGGTGAGAGGTGGGGGTACCGTATGGTTATCCGCATTATTCGTCAACCAAGGGGAACAAATTCGATGGTATCAGGATGATGTTGGTCGTCTGATTCTGATTATTCTCACAAAATTTGCAAGTTTTTACTCTCGTCGTCTGGAGACATTCAAGCCTGACGACGCACAAGGTTCTTCTCTGCTGAGCAGGGGCGATCGAGTGCGATGGCGTGGGGAAGTGTCGTGGTTGTCCCATTTTATCACTTTCAAGACACTAAAGTTTTGTTGACACTTCTAATGCCTTTTTTTTTTCTTTCTGAATGACAGGTTCCGCTGGTTGGGATATTGACCGGCCGAATGATGTTCCGCTCAAACAAAATTAGTATCTTATCTTTACTTCGCTTTTATCTCCAATAAAAGATAACTAAAGACGGGAACCTGTCATACCCTAATTTCGTCTGGGGACCATTGTTTGGTGGCATGCAACCTTCGCTTGACCACCCCGAGGTACTTAACACCCATTGTTAGGCAATCCGTAAAGTTCCGCAACATGCTGAAAGTCAAAAGGAAGCATTGTTGCGCAATCCGTAAAGCTCTGCAACATTCCAAAAGTCAAAAAGGGCATTGTTGCGTAATACGTAAAGTTTTGTGACATTTCGGAAATAAAATAGGTGTCGTTACGTAATCCGTAAAGTTCCGTAATGTTTCGGAAAAGGAATCAACAAAAAAAGTAAAAGGGGGTATATTTAGTAAAAAGGGGTGTGTAAATAGCAACTAGGCCCAAAATATTTGTTTTTGTGTTGATTTTAGGTTCTATCAATTTTCATTCATAATATTCTTGTGCTGAACCTTTAGATCTAAATTTTCTTCCAAAATATTTATTAGAAAAAAAAAAACCCAAAATTCTAAGTGTAAAACACTTAATCCATGTTGTCTTAGAGTCATGTTTAGTCATAGTAATTGTCACATTATGTTCTAAGTTTGTGTTGAATTTTTATTTTGTTTATTGAATTCTAGATGCATTTGTTTATGTATTCTGGTCATTCTTAGCCTATCTTTTGAATTTTGAGTCTAATTAATTCATGTTATTTAGTTCATAACATGTTCTAAATCAATTCCTAGAAGTAGTCTTGCTGTTGAACTCTTTTTTTTTTTGTTTTCTAAGTTTCCTACATGATGCCTATGATGAAGTTGAGTTGTGGTGCTGAGTAGTGGCTGGATTTGTGAATCAAAATAAGTCTTAAGCTCTCTCGAATTGTGTTATTCAAGATAATTGAGCATAGGCAAACACAAATTGTAACTATCCAAGCCTTAAACAACATAAACACTACTCTTGATTTCTAGGTTGAAATCGCTGGTGTTGGTAGCTTGAACATACGAACTTGTATAAATTACTGGGACTTGGTAAGTATGTGTTTTGAACTGAAAGTTTTACTGAATTATCTAGATATCTGGGCCAAATTTTTTTTAAAAAAAAAGAACCAAGCGATTTGGATTGAAGGAAAAAATAATAAAAATCACACAAGTTGGCAGAAAAATCAGTGTCCAGGATAAAAAAAGTGAAAGGGAAGTGTGCTTGTTGTTTTGGCTCAAAATTTTTCTATAATTGGTGCTATTTTATACTAATCCTAATTTTGAAATTTCAATTGAAAATTATAGTGAAAACAAGTGCCAAAACTAGAGGTTTCTTGAGTCTTTTTTTTTTTAGTTTTTCTACTCTACTCTAGAGCCATTCTAGGTTTCTTTTTTAGTCCTAGCTTGCTTTTGTGTGCTTTTCATTGCTTTAATTGTTGAATAATCCTTTAAAATTTGTCTTGTTAAAACTATATTAGTTTAGCTTTCATTTCATATTTTTTGGTCTTTGGTTATTGCTTGTCTCTTTGTTTCCTTGTTTGTGAGTTGCCATATAGGGAATTGGAAAGGACGATTGGTGCCATACCTTGAAGAATTTGAGACAAGAAGCAAGGGGCCAACCACCTTAAGAGCTATTGGACTAAGAAGCACTCCAACTTGAGTGAAACACCAAAGAGAGAACAGCCACCACAATTGAGGACTTTTTTTGTAATAAAAAGATCTTTCATTGGAAGTAAGTTGGGAGCCTCCAATAGGTCACCCTACTTCCATTTGTGGGTAATAATTTTAGGAAATTTTCCCTTAGGATAGTGAGTGTTTTGTTGGGAACCTTAAATGAGGTCATCCAAACACTCTTAGGATCTGCCTAGTTTGCATTTCTTGCACTTTAATTTCTTGCTTACTTTCATAGCTTATTTCCTTTACCTTCCATTGTCAAACCGCCTAGATAGCTTGCCTTTTACCAATTAGTTTTTACCTTATCTTTCACACCTCTTTTAGTGTTTATTTTGGCTAGTTTCAACTATGGTTTCTTTTACCTTTTGTTTTCAAACCCCCAACAAGAAAGAACCACAAATTAGAAACCAACATGAGTCTTCATTCTTCATCTAGTGTTAATCGTGAGGGTTCTACTCCTACGGACCCCTTGTATAAGATATTAGATGAGTTGAGATCCCTTAAGTTGTGGAAAGAACAACAAGAGAGAAAAGAAAAAGGAAAAAAAGAGTGGAAGAAATAAGTCAAGATGAAAGAAAGATAATAAGAGAGGAAGAAAGAAGAAAAATAATGAAAGAAATGAAAAGAGAAAAACTTGCCTCCTATAGTAGTCATAACTCTTGCAAGAGCCTAAATGAAGAACTTTGTGACTATTATGAAGGAAGGCATAGGTCACATCTTAGACCTCACCCCCATAGGAGAGACAAAGAAAAAAAGCCTCAAGAGGCTAACATTAACCTCTTATACTTCCATGGGAAGGACAATGTACAGGTTAACATAGATTGGGAAATAAGGGTAGAGCAACAACTTAAAAGGAACTCTACTTCAAAATCTTATGTCTCTAACTCTTATCCAAAGAAAGACCAAGGTCAAGGCATCTTAGGGGTGACTCCTTCTAAGCCCAAAGATGATAAGGGGAAGACAATAGAAAAGCAACCCCTTAAGGCTAGTATGCAAGAGAAGACTACCTCCATGAAGTGCTTTAAATGTCTTGGAAGAGGACACTTTACTTCTCAATGCCCCACCAAGAAAACCATGATTATGAGGGGCCAAGAAATTTATAGTAGCCAAGATGAGGCAAGTACTTCACCTTCCTCTAGTGAAAGTGAAGAAGTAAAAGGGGAAGAATCTAGTAAAGAAATCTACCCCCAAGAAGAAGGACAACCTTTAATGGTTAAGGAGGAGTGTAAGGAGGTAAGTGTCTCCTCCAAGAGGTTAGCTAAGAAGGAAAGGCATTTTGAAATAAAGACAAATATTAAAGAAATTTCCCCTCTTAGACAACCTCCTCATTTTCTCCTTTGTAAAAAGACACTTGTTAGCATTGCCACACCTCTTGGGCTTGAGTTTATTCCTCAAGTAAAGGAGTTGTTTGATGAGGGTTTGGTTCGCAAGAGCTTAAACCCTTGTGCTTTGTTGGTGCCCAAAATAGGTATTATTAGACACCAAATCCCTATGATAGGTGTTATGATGAATGTGCTGAGTAGTGCAACCCTCTTCATGATTTGTGTACATAGGGACTCATTAGGTAGGTTTGTTCTTATTTTTTGTTTCAATACAAACTTAGGTGCTCATATGGGACACCTTAGGTTTGTCATAATTTTTTGTAGGAATAATCAACATGAAAATAAAGAAAAATGTATGTTTTATTCCATTACTTTCCTTAACTTTTTAAATAGTGATCAAGGGCTTCCCATGGACCCTAAGAGAATAAAGGTCATTCCTGAGTGGCCTACTCCACCATGTATAAGGGAAATTTGGGGCTTCATTGACTTAACAAACTTTTGCAAAAGGTTTGTCCTATATTTTTCTATAGTTGTAGCACCACTCATTGAGTTGGTGAGGAACTATGTTCTCTCATGGGAAGATGGTCAGGAAAGGGGTTTTCAATCTTTACCCTACTCTAACATACCCAACATCACCGAAAGCCTAAAGTTTCAAGAACCTCGGGATTTGTGGTCAAATCCTTTTCCAGGGGGAGAGAATGACGCAATCCTACCCGGCAAGGGCATTGGATAGAAGACTCCAAGTAGATTGGGCCAGAGACGCAAGAGAAGGTCCTTGGGTTCTGATCGGAGCCGTATCCGAATCAAATAAACATTAAAATGCAGTATCAAGGAAGTGATCCTAGGTTGTCTCCCAGTGAGCAATGATCAAACAAACGTTCATAACATATAATAATAAAATAGTAATGAAATAGGGGGGTTTGTTGTTTTTGTAATTTAAACAGCAAACAAATTTGAATTAAAAAAATAACAGAACTAAAACATGTTGTTTCCCCTTGATTCAAAAGCATGTCTCTTATCCTAGGTTACGAGAATTTATCCCTAATCAGTTCAACCACTTAATCCAACCCGAAATTAATTTACTAAGCGAAAATTAACATGAGACTATCATTGTGTGATTAAGAAACACATACACCAATTAATCCCTCTCACATGTCCATTAAGCATGAATGTTAATTAAGCACAGAGACAATTAATCAAGCATTAAGCATGCATGGATTAATATCAGCAACAAATACATAATAATTGGTGAAGGGGAAAAACTGATCAGAATTTAATATTACTAACCAAGTCCTCAAACCAGTCCAAGTCCTCAAAACAAGACCTCATTTATTCAACTTCATTCTTTTTCTATTTTTCTCTTTTTTTTTTAAAACAATAGCATTTGAAAACATTTTGAATATTTGAAAAATAAAGCAACATATGGCCTGCTTGGACCAGCAACATTCTGGAAGGGAGGGACAGGCTGTTGTTGCTGCTGTTGTTGTTGTTGTGGAGGATTTTCCCATCTCAGATTTGGATGATTCCTCCAACCTGGATTGTATCTGTTGCTTGAAAGATCATAATTATTCTGCAGTTGTTGGTTTTGTTGTTGAGGGGGTCTATTATAAATGTTTGCAGCATAGGCTTGAGGTTGCTCATTGACTCCAGATTGCTGCAAAGAAGGACAAAGATCTATATGGTGATTAGCAGAAGAACATAGACCACAGACTCTTGCAACAATAATAAGTGCAGATGCAGATTTCTGATTTATGGCAAGCTGAGTTACTAGGTTGACCAAGGCATCAAGTTTTCCCTCAAGCTTCTTATTTTCAGCAGATGAAGATGAATCCATGGCCACATCATGGACTCCTCTAAGGACAATAGCATCATTTCTTGCACTGAATTGTTGGGAGTTGGAAGCCATCTTCTCAATCAGATTCCTAGCCTCAACAGGAGTCATATCACCAAGAGCTCCACCACTGGCAGCATCAATCATACTCCTCTCCAGGTTGCTAAGTCCCTCATAGAAATATTGCAGAAGGAGTTGCTCAGAAATCTGGTGGTGAGGACAGCTTGCACACAATTTCTTGAATCTTTCCCATTACTCATACAAGCTCTCTCCACTAAGTTTCCAGATGCCTGAAATGTCTTTTCTGATGGCAGTGGTCCTAGATGCAAGGAAGAATTTCTCCAAGAACACACTCTTAAGGTCATCCCAGCTGGAAATGGACCTCAGAGCAAGGTAGTACAACCAATCCTTCGCCACTCCCTCCAGAGTATAAAGAAAAGCCTTTAGAAAGATATGATCTTCCTGGACATCAGGGGGCTTCATGGTGGAACAGACAATATGGAACTCCTTATGATGCTTATGAGGATCTTCACCTAGAAGACCATGAAACTTGGACAGCAAATGTATTAGTCGAGTCTTGAGAACATATGGAACATCCTCATCAGGATATTGAATGCCCAAGCTTTCATAAGTGAAGTCAGGTGCAGCCATCTCCCTAAGAGTCCTCTCACAAGGTGGAGGTTGAGTCATGTTCTCAGTATAAAAATTAGCAGCCGAATGGTCAAAATCAGAATGTTCAAAATCACCAGCAACAGAATGCTCAGAATGCTCAAAATGATCAGGATGCACACTATGCCTAACTAATCTATGAAAGGTTCTATCTATTTCAGGATCAAAGGATTGTAAATCATGTGGATTGCCCTTAGTCATGCACTATATGCAACAAATCATGTATTTCTCAAAAAGCACCAGGGGTAAAAAGGGGGTAAAACTACAACTATACACAAACGATATCCAAATAAGCTGAAAATTTGTGAGCAACACCCTAAAATCATGAAAAGATAGCACAAAAATTTTCAGACAAAAATTCAAAGTCTAACTATGAAAACTGCCTAAGAAAAGGTTAGAAAAATAGGACAGTAATACTTTAAAAAAAAAACTTAGTAAACAGATGATTTTTTAAGTACTGAGAACCACAACTGATGCTAGCGAGTTGGGGCTGAATGGGAAATTTTTTTCTACCCCAAATTCATATATAATAGTAGTCATTCTGATAACCGAAGCAAAAGTTATGGCCGTTTTGAGTTTTGCTAAAAACAAGTTCCCAAATTTTTTGTATCTCTCAAATTCAGCCACACCAAGTGCTTCTGGTATTTTTCACACAAAATATGGATCAAAAGAAACTATCACACAAAAAATCAGCCAAAAATAACAAATCTAGCTATCAAAACAAAAATTGCCAATTAATTAGCAAAATCTGACACTGCTCATAGCACTCTTCACCACTGAACATCGGGGAACCACAAAATTTCGCCTGTAAACAGGGGACAAGACTGAAAAACAACATAGAACACTACACAACACTATACACCTGAAACACACAAACAACAAAACTACACACAAAACAACTAAACACTGCAAATTAATCACATAACACAGATTTTATAAAAACACACAGAAACAAACACAAAGACACAAAAACATAATTATGAACCTTTGGACCACTACTCCCTGGCAACGGCGCCTAATTTGATCGGATTTGTATCCAAATCAAATAAACATTAAAATGCAGTATCTAGGAAGTGATCCTAGGTTGTCTCCCAGTGAGCAATGATCAAACAAACGTTAATAACATATAATAATAAAACAGTAATGAGATAGGGGGGTTTGTTGTTTTTGTAATTTAAACAGCAAGCAAACTTGAATTAAAAAAATAACAGAACTAAAACATGTTGTTTCCCCTTGATTCAAAAGCAAGTCTCTTATCCTAGGTTATGAGAATTTATCTCGAATCAGTTCAACCACTTAATCCAACCTGAAATTAATTTACTAAGCGAAAATTAACACGAGACTGTCATTGTGTGATTAAGCAACACATACACCAATTAATCCCTCTCACATGTCCATTATTCATGAATGTTAATTAAGCACAGAGACAATTAATCAAGCATTAAGCATGCATGGATTAATATCAGCAACAAATACAAAATAATTGGTGAAGGGGAAAAACTGATCAGAATTTAATATTAATAACAAAACCTCAAAGAGAGCTATGCTTAATCCTCAAGAGAAAACAACACTAGAGATTCAGCCTTCCATTAACAACAGAAACAAAACACAGCAAAAAGAAACTAATTACAACACAGAAATGAAAATGAATTTGCAATTGGAAATGAAATTCAAAAACGAATAGGAAATCGAAGGCAGAAAACGAACTAAAATTAGAAGATAGAAATGAAAACGAAACTACAATTAAAAGCATAAAACGAAACTGGAATTTGAAGAAAAAAATGAAAATGGAGTTGCTACGTGAACAGTACCATGCGCGTGAACAATAACACGAAAAACTGAAAATGAAACCCTACCACATCCCCCGTGAACAGTAATCGGCCACCTAAAACCCTAGCAGCTGGGCTCACTAAAGGTCACTAGTCCCCAGCGCTTACAAATTTGATTTTTGGGCCCAATAAGGTTTGGTGGCCCAATTATAAAAATACAGCCCAAAAACGAAATAAAATAAAACTGGATGACAAATCAAATTGTCTGCTCTCTTCAAGTCCAAGTCGGTTCAGCCTAATTCCGGATCCAAACCCAATTGCTTATAATTCTCCTGAAATTAAATTAAAACATAGAATTAGTCAAGTAGGCCCATATGATGAAAGTGCATAATTAATTTTACAATTAAGGCTAATCAGTAATTAAAATGGTGACAGAAAGGGGTAAGAAATAGGAGAAAATAATGACACAATAGGTTCTGATGAGCCTTAGGGTAGATTTCGGGCCCATGAGCTAAGTTTGAGCCCGCTTATCTTTGTATATATTAGATTAAGGTTTCATTAATTTTGGGCCTTGTATTTAGGGCTCCATAAAATAGGTAAGGTACCCTAGAAATGTAGGATTTTTCAGCCCTTGTATTTTAGGACACCTAGACTACTTTTTGTATTAGGGGTAGTTTTGTAATTTCACATGCATTAAGTGAATATTTGATGTGTGTGTTGAGAAATAAATTTAATTGAATTGGGAGAAGCCCAATCCAATTAAATTTTAGAGGGGGAGGTGAGCATTTGCTTGATACACCCCATTGCCACATCATATAGTCACACTTTGTGCATGTCCTTCATGCTTTACATGCCTCATGACACCTAAGCACAGTTAGTGGAGAATCTTGGACTTGATCTTGGATTAGTGGGCTAAACCATAGCTAAAATTCACTAATCATAATTAGTAAAATTTTGGCCCCAAAATCTGGCTGCACAAATTCAAGTGAAATTTGAATAGAAATTCAAATTTCCCTCCAATTTTGTGTGACGCTTAGGCTATAAATAGAGGTCATGTGTGTGCATTTTTTCAACTTGGATCATTAGAAAATTAAACTTCAGATTTTAGAGCTCTTTTAGAGCACAAAATTTCGTGCTCTTCTCTCCCTCTCCCTTCATTCATCTCCTTCTTCCTCCAAGCTCTTATCCATGGTCTCCTACGGTGGTGAGCTTCTTCTAGACTCATCTTCTCCTTGAAGTGGCGTCTCCTCTCTCTCTTCCTTCTCCATTCCGATGCCATTCATCTTCCAAGAAGCAAAGGAATCCATTGATGAAGAAGATCCTAGGCCTACAAGCTCCAATGGAGCTTACATCTTGTGGTATCAAGAGCATCTTCATCTAGAGTTTTTGTCTTTGATAATACATTGTCGCTGGTAGTCCCTACCGCCACAATTTTTTATATCAAAGGGGATGACATCTCTAGAAACCATTGAAAGTTATGTGCAAACACCTTGGGAATTATCACTAATTAGCAAAACCTTTAGTTCCCCCCATTAGGTTCAGGGACATGGAGCAAACACGCTACGTGTTGTTTCCTTGATATTTCCATCTTTAGGATGTCATGATAGTGTGCATCTTTCCTATGCTTTTTATGTTGTTATTTCATTTCGGAATTAATTGATTGTGTTACCATGCTCGTTGATCTAGTATGTTTCTTTTTTGCTATCAACTACGTGCTCTCACGCATGTTTACCCATACTGTGTCGTCACTCGTGCATTGCATGTGTCTCGTCATGTTGTCTTAAGAAGTCAAAAGGTCCGCGTCATCTTTTTAAATGCATGCATGCGGCACCATGGTGATGACTGCGAATGAACCATGATGCTCAATGCGTTGTGAGTAAAAGGAGATGATCTTCCAGGCTCTTGTGTCTGTAAAATGCATTTGTGTCATGCATACCATAAACATTCCCTTATGCATTCATTGTATTTCCTCCAATAGAGTTTTTCATTCTAGCAAAACATGGGATCGAATCAAGAACCCTCTTTTAAGAATAGATTCTATCATGTCAAAATCAAAAGCCTATAAGTTGCCTGTTTGTAAGAGTTAGGGCAGTTGATGGATCAACTCCAACGTCAAGCTTTTCGTAAGACATATGGGAAGATCTGGGATCTGCCTATGATAGAAGTCTCTGTTGAATCCATTGCATCCCTCACTTAGTATTATGATCAGCTGCAAAGGTACTTCATGTTTGGGGTCTTTCAGTTAGTATCGACCGTGGAAGAATATGAAGAAATCTTGGGATGCCCGCTAGGAGGAAGAAAGCCATATCTCTTGTCTGGGATATACCCCTCCATGACGAGAATAGTCAAAGTGGTCAAAATCTCAACACAAGAATTGGAATGAGTAAAAAAAAATAGGAATGGGGTAGTCGGAATACCGGGGAAGCACTTGGAAGAGAAAGCGAAGGCTTTGGCGGATCAAGGCGAATGGGCTTCATTCATTGATGTCTTAGCGCTATTAGTGTTTGGAGTCATCCTCTTTGATGTAAGCTTCCTTGTGGATCTTCTACGAAGGTTGGATCTTTAAGCTTTAATGAGGTCCTTCAATTGTGATTTTCCGCCATGGAGATGCAATAGAAGATAAAGAAGAAAAGGTTAGAGGAGGCGCCATCCACTAGGGAATAAGCCATGGAAGAAGGAGCTTCACCACCAAGAATGTGCCTTGGATAAGAAGCTTGGAGGGGATGCTTCAATGGAGGAAAAGAAAGAGAGAGGGGGGAGCACGAAATTGAAGGAGGAAAAGGGGGAGAGAAGTTGAACTTTGAGTTGTGTCTCACAAGACTCTCATTCATGAAAGTTACAACAAGCGTTACACATGCTTCTATTTATAGCCTAGGTAGCTTCCTTAAGAAACTTCCTTGAGAAGCTAGACCTTAGCTACACACACCCCTCTAAGAACTAAGCTCACCTCTTTGAGAAGCTTCCTTGAGAAACTTCCTTGAGAAGATTCCTGAAGAAGCTAGAGCTTAGCTACACACACCCTTCTAATAGCTAAGCTCACCTCCTTGAGATGAGAAACTAGAAATCAACTACACACACCCCCTATAATAGCTAAGCTCACCCTTATGCCAAAAATACATGAAAATACAACAAAGTCCCTACTACAAAGACTACTTCAAAATGCCATGAAATACAAGGCTAAAACCCTATACAACTTGAATGGCCAAAATACAAGGCCCAAAATGAAGGAAAAACCTATTCAAATATTTACAAGGAAGAGTGGACCCAACCTTGGCCCATGGGCTCAGAAATCTACCCTGAGGTTCATGAGAACCCTACGGTCTTGTTTAGCAGCTCTAACCCAATCTTCTTGGAGTCTTGTATCCAATACCCTTGGTGATGTAACCTCCATTAGAGCTTGTAGGCCTAGGATCTTCTTCATCAACGTATTCCTTTGCTTCTTGGAAAATGAATGGCAGCGGAATGGAGAAGGAAGAGAGAGAGAGGAGATGCCACTTCAAGGAGAAGATGAGTCTAGAAGAAGCTCACCACCATAGGAGGCCATGGATAAGAGCTTGGAGGAAGAAGGAGATGAATGAAGGGAGAGGGAGAGAAGAGCACGAAATTTTGTGCTCTAAGAGAGCTCTGAAATCTGAAGTTTAATTTTCTAATGATCAAAGTTAAAAAAAATGCACACACATGACCTCTATTTATAGCCTAAGTGTGACACAAAATTGGAGGGAAATTTGAATTTCAATTCAAATTTCACTTGAATTTAAAATTGAATTTGTAGAGCCAAACTTTGGAGCCAAAATTTCACTAATTATGATTAGTGAATTTTAGTTATGGTTCAGCCTACTAATCCAAGATCAATTCCAAGATTTTCCACTAAGTGTGCTTAGGTGTTGTCATACCCTAATTTCGTCCGGGGACCTTTGCTCGATGACGTGCGACCATTCTTTGGTCCTCGTGAGGTGCTTGGCACCCATCATTAGGCAATTTGTGAAATTCCAGGACATGCCGAAAAACCAAAAAATATTGATGCACAATCCGTAAGTTTCCGTGACACACCGGAAATCAAATGGAAGCATCGTTGCATAATTAAGTGAGGTTCCGTAACATTCCGTAAGTCAAAGAGGGGATGATTATGTAATCCGCAAGGTTCCGTAACATTACGGAAAGAAAACAAGTATCGTTACGAAATTCGTAAGTTTCCGTAACTTTACGAAAAAAAGAATCACCAAAAAACAGCAGAGGGGGGTGTACTTAGTAAAAATGTGGGTGCAAATAGCACCCAGGCCCATTTGGGCCCTCCAGAAGATTCCTCCAGAAGGCGGTTGCTTCTGGAGGAAGCAACCCTGCTCGCCTGGGCGAGCTGAGCTCGCCTGGGCGAGCTGGGCAGCAACCACCTCCCCTATTTTGCTATAAATAGGGGAGGAAAGCAAGAAGGAAATGGTCCAGCCCCTTAGGCACTTCTCTCTCTTTTGAATTTGCTTGGAAAAATTGTTTCCGTGAAAAAAAGCTAAGCCGAGGCGCTTCCGAAACGTTTCCGTAACGTTTTCCGTGAGGAATCTCGCAAAGGTTTCGACCTTTCTTCGACGTTCTTCATTCGTTCTTCATCGTTCTTCGATCTTCAACGGGTAAGTACCTCGAACCAAGCTTTTCGATTCATTCTATGTACCCGTAGTGGTCCACATTGTGTTTCGTGCATTTTTATTCTCGTTTTGTTTACTTTTTATACCCCCTGTTGACGTGCTTAAGCCATTTTACTTAAGTCGTTTCTCGCTTAACTTAAAAATAAAATAAATTTCCACCGAACGTTTGAATTATATTATCCGTTAACTTCGGTTAAAATAAATTCCGACCGTTCGGTCATGCCGTAACCACGTTGGAAATCAAAAAAAGAGGTAAAAAATAATATAATAATCAAAAAGACATCTTTTAGTAAAATAAAGCGGAAAATCAATCGGACGTTTTCTCTTTGGGATTTCTCATTCTTAATCGAATTGATTAATAACTAAAGTGAAACTAAGGCTAAAATCAACTCGCCTAGTCAAGCTCGTCCACAAAAATAGGCTTTTGAAGTTTGTCATTTCAATTTCTCACTAAGTAAAATGGATCATTTTTAAGGTCCAACGCCTTAAAATGATCGCCACTTAAGTAAAAAAGGAATCGCTTGATAAGAAAGAACTACGTAGGTCTGAGTTCCTCATTGAGGATACGTAGGAGCAAAAGCCCCGCTTTTGTCGACCACCCCAAGAGATCGTTAATGGTCCAATGCCTTAACGTTTCTCTCCTTTCAAAAACAAGAGGTCGTTAATGGTCCAACGCCTTAACGTTTCTCCCCTTTCAAAATCAAAAGACCGTTTAATGGTTCAACACCTTAAAGGACCTTTTGTTCAATAAAAACATGTTTTGCAAAAAGACAAAAACAACTTAACCAAACACTTTGTTCCAAAAGAACTACGTAGGTCTGATTTTCTCATCCCAAATTGAGGAATACGTAGGAGCAAAGGGAAACACCCTTGTCGACCTCAAAAAAGGAAAAATATAAAAAGGATATAAAGGATATAAGAACATAAAAGGGAACATAAAAATCAAAGTCATGTTTGCACATTCGATTAAAGGCTGCCGTCCCTTGGGACGGGCGTGTGGGGTGTTAATACCTTCCCCGTGCGTAAATACAACTCCCGAACCTTTCACTAAGAAGTTCGTAGATCGCGTCTTTTCCGGTTTTTCCGACGTTTTCCTCAAATAAACGTTGGTGGCGACTCCGCGCGTATTCCTTTCGTGGAACACGCATCCCGCGAGTCTCGCGTCGCCCTCCCGCCGAAGGGTAGGTTGCGACAGTTGGCGACTCCACTGGGGACTGTTTTTTAGAGAGTTAGGCCATTTAATCTTGTGCAATGTTTTATCATGACTTTCTCCTTTGTTGGTTTCCCTTTATTTGTCATTATGTTCTTGTGTATATAAATTCTTGTTGCTTTTAGTGCGTTTTAAATGTATGCATGAAGTAAATATTTATTCATTTGATGCACACAAACACCAACACTATTTGCACACACTGTGAGTGAAAAAGGACCCTATACCCGGGTTCATGGGAGCATAAGGAGTGGAGGTGAATCTGTGATCATGCTAGGTCTCCGACTTGCTTGATTACAGTGAACCCTCATCTAGAGCTTTTCTCTTTGAAAACCTATTGTTGCTAGTAGTCCCTACTGCTACAATATGTTCTTCAAAGGGGATGATACCTCTAGAAACCATCAAGAGAGATATAACTACCTTGGGGATTATTGCTAAAAGCCTAGTTAGTTCTCTCCCTTATAGGTCCTTTAAATAGGGGCACGAAGCAAACACGCTGCGTGCCATTTTTCACACTGCCATGCATGAGTATCATATACCCTTTTGCTTATGTTCGGTAAATATTGTCATACTGTGTACATTCCCGCATTGTGTCTTTTGCATAGGCATCGCATATGGGTTCTGTCTTGATCCCTTCTGTAAACAAACCAACGAAGGGTCCGTGTCGCCTTCTTAAAAACGTGCGTTGGGGCATTCTGTTACCCCTAGACGTCGTATCTAAGAAGGGGACAAATTCCCCGAACCCCCGCTTTTCTAGATTGCATCTGTGTCATATGCATTCCATCATGCATTCATCCATCCCACCCATGAGATATCGGAGTTTTGATTTGCACCAGCTTTTGTCTCACTTTAGTAAGCATGGGAACAAATCAAACCGGCAAGAGGTTCTACCAAGTCAAGGTCAAAAGCCTAGATACCACCAGCATCAAGGAATTAGGGCGGTTGATGGAACCCTTCCAAATGCAAGCCTTGCGCAAGACTTACGGAAAGATCTTAGAGTTGACCATAGCAGAGGTGTCCATAGAAGCCATTGCATCACTTACCCAATACTACGACCAGCCTTTGAGGTGCTTCACATTCGCAGACTTCCAATTAGTACCAACCATTGAAGAATTTGAGGAAATTCTAGGATGTCCTCTCGGGGGAAGAAAACCATATCTTTCCTCCGGGTGTCTCCCCTCTTCGAGCAGAATTGCAACTGTGGTCAAAGATTCAGCAAGAGGTTTGGACCGCATAAAACAGACTCGGAACGGCATAGCGGGCCTACCACAAAAGTACCTAGAAGACAAGCCGAGGGGTATGGCCAATCAAGGAGACTGGGTCCCGTTTATGGATGTGTTAGCTTTGCTAATTTTTGGGGTCATCCTCTTTCCAAACGTGGATGGTTTGGTAGACCTAGCAGCAATCGACGCTTTCCTTGCCTACCACCATAGCAAGGAAAGTCCGGTGGTAGCTGTCTTGGCAGATCTATTTGACACGTTTGACCGAAGGTGCGAAAAGAGTAGCGCACGGATCATCTGTTGCTTACCCGCCCTCTGTGTTTGGTTGGTTTCGCACTTGTTCCAACAAGACACAAGACATCCATGTCCGCTCCTGAGCCATCGCTCGTGTACTGAAAAGAGGAGAATGGATTGGGACCAGCTCTTGGCCGGGATAGGAAGTAGAACAATCAGTTGGTTCCCCCGATGGAAGGAAGGAAGAGAAGGAGTCCTTTTCTCAGGTGGAAGATACCCAAACATTCCGCTGGTAGGAACGAGGGGTTGTATTAATTACAATCCCACGCTCGCTATAAGACAACTAGGGTACCCCATGAGGGGAGCACCGACGGAAGAAAGCATGTCTCCTTTCCTTGTGAGGGATCTCGGCGCACAAAATTCCAAGACTATACAAAGAATCCATAAGGCATGGGAAACCCCGTTAAGGAAAGATCAAGAGCTTAGAGGCATTCGTAATGGCATCATTGGTGGGTACCACGAATGGCTGAAAGTTCGCATACGAGGTTTAGATTGGCTCGCCAAGTTAAAAGTCGTCAGCGAAGAGAATTTTGAAGCACCGGAAGAGGACGAGGAAGTCCAAGCTCTCAAAAGCGAGTTAGGAAAGGCAAAACTTGCCAAGGAGAAGTTCAAGTTGGCCGCTACACACGTTCGGAAGGAGTGTGCCGGGTTACGGGAAGAGAATGCAATTACTGCAAGAGCCCTTGAACAAGAGACAAGGAGGGCTCGCAAGGAAGAGTATGGCCGGAATAAATTTCGCGGAGCTCTATGGGGTAGCAATAGTGAACTCAAGTTGCGAAGGGAAGAAAGGGACCAGTCGCGAGCACATGGCATGGTTTTGAAAGAGGAGTTAGTTGCCTGTTCAAGGTCCAAAAGAAGCTTGTCTCAGCGTTTATGCGAGACGGAGACCAACATGCTAGCTATCATTGCCAAGTACCAAGAAGAGTTAGGTCTAGCCGCGGCCCACGAGCATAGGATTGCGAACGAATATGCCCAAGTATACGCGGAAAAAGAGGCTAGAGGAAGGGTGATCGACTCTTTACACCAAGAGGCAACCATGTGGATGGATCGGTTTGCTCTTACCTTGAACGGGAGTCAAGAACTTCCCCGATTGTTAGCCAAGGCCAAGGCGATGGCAGACACCTACTCCGCCCCCGAAGAGATTCATGGGCTTCTCGGCTATTGTCAGCATATGATAGACTTAATGGCCCACATAATTAGAAATCGTTAGGAAACTTGTATGGTCTCTCAGACCTTGACTAGATACGACTTCCTTTTTGAAATAAAATGAGTTGGTCCCATGTTTCTACTCCAAAAAGCTTGTGCAAATCAAGTCACTCCCGCATTTTATCTCTAGCATGCATTGTATGTTGGTCTCGTCCTTTGTCACGGGAAGCCGGAAGGTCCATATCACCTTCTTAATTGTACACATGGGGCACTGCGCCCCCAAATGCGCAAGTAAGAAGAGATAATTTTCCGGGCTCTCGTGTCCGTAAAATGCATTCATATCATGCATCGCATAAGCATCTCTTCATAACACCATAATGGACATATCCTGCATTTGTCCGTTATCATATTCCGGCCTCACATTTTGCATGAGTCATGACATCATCATGCATATGCGTTCAACAAACTTTTAATCTGCAAAATTGCATACCATTTGTTTTCATGTTTGCTCATCCTTGCGTTTTCCTCTACAAAACAAAAACAAAAAAAAGGGGGAAGCATGAAACTTCACACTACATTCTTAGTTTCATGTGTTAGGCACCACGAGCCAACCATGTTGGGATCATAAACCCGTTTCACTTAAAAACAAAATAATTGAACATGGTACCTAATGCATGGTTAACTAGGAAATGGTGTTTCTTCGGGCATCTCAAATTTCATAATTACATTTTCCATGCATAAACTTAAAGAATGCCCGAGTCATTCATCCCTATGAGATGTTGTTGAAGTATTGGCGATCAGAATTGCCATTCCTCGGATTATAGGGTTGAACCAAGCTCATGCTTTTACAAAAAGGTTCATCAAGTCAAGTTGGAATATGGAAGTAACCGTCTTGCAAAATTGGGGCAAAAGATGAATCGAGTCACATCACTGCTTCGTCTACTGCCAAACATATTTAGGATTATTGATGTCCTTGTTACTTCCAGTTTCACCTTGACAAAGATGTCATGGACCATGTTGAAAATCTAAATTGATTCAACCCCATATCTTGCGTAAAAATTCGCAATACTTCAACTGTACATCATTCGCATGCATCCATGCTTTTCATTGGTTGCATTGCTCGTTGCATTCTTTCCTTGAAAAATAAAATAAAATGAACTTAATCATTGTTATAAAAAAGAAAGGGACACGCTTTACGACGCCCTTACCGAACTCGTGCTAGAGCTAGAGTAATGGGTGGAGTAGAGGAGATACAAGAGAAGATGAAGGCCGACATGGAGGCCATTAAAGAGAAAATGGCCACAATGATGGAGGCCATGATGAGCGTGAAGAAGATAATGGAAGCCAATGCGGTTGCAATTGCCGCTACCAGCGTTGTTGCTAAGGTGAACCCGACGTCCCCATCCGGCCTCAAGCAAATGAATCATCCAACCTCAAATATGGTAGGCAAAGATTTAGGAAGTACGGGCGGCCCCCATGATGTGCAAATTCAAAACGAGCACGCCCTCCCGTCATATGGCTTGCCTCTCAACTATACGCCACCCAATGTGGCGTACACTCCCAATAAGAATGTCAATAACTCCACTCCTATACCCATTGAAAGCCAGCAACCCCAAACTGATCATGCACATGTCTCTTAAACCGTGGAAGAGACCCATGAAATTCCCCATCACAATCTAGCCGACTTCGAGCCTTGGCTCGGATATACCACTGAAGGGCAAGCAGTTGGTGGTATACCCTACAAAACCCTTTGGAGGGCCCTCAGTATCACCCACAACTGCACCTCTTGCATTCCACAGCGGTTAAAAACCCTCATGACCATGGCAGGAATGGGAAAGTTGGATCATCTAGAGGAAAGGCTCAGGGCCATTGAAGGAGGTGAAGATTATGCCTTTGCTAACCTAGAAGAGTTGTTCCTAATACCCAAACATGGTCATTCCCAAGTTCAAGGTGCTGGACTTTGACAAGTACAAGGGGACTACTCGCTCCAAGAACCATCTAAAGATGTACTGTCGAAAGATGGGGGCATACGCAAAAGATGAGAAACTGCTTATACATTTTTCCTGAGAAAGTCTTACTAGGACAACTGTCGCCTGATATACTAACTTAGGAACCTTCTTGAGTCCATTCTTGGAAGGACCTAATGGTTGCCTTCATTAAGCAGTGTCAGTACAATTCTGATATGGCTCCGGATAGGATGCAACTACAAAAAGTGTGCAAAAAGGGGGCACGAATCTTTCAAAGAATACGCCCAAAGATGGAGAGACTTGGCAACTCAAGTAGCACCCCCAAAAACAGAGAAAGAGATTATCACAATGATAGTAGACACGTGACCGGTGTTCTACTATGAAAAATGGTGGGTTACACACCTCAAAGCTTTGCAGATTTGGTCTTCGCCAGTGAAAGGATCAATGTGGGTCCGAAAAGAGGCAAATTTGATCATCCTACTAGGACGACTGAGAAAACTGGGGCAAATAAAGAGGGTGAGGATGAGGGAGAAACCCATGCTGTGACTGCAATTCCTGTACGGCCAAATTTCCCACCAGCCCAACAATATCTTTACTCAGCCAATAACAAACTTTCTCCTTACCCACCACCCAGTTATCCACAAAGGCCATCCCTAAATCTACCACAAAGTCTGTCTACCGCACTTCCCATGACAAACACCACCTTTAGCACAAACCAAAAACATCAACCAAGAAGTGAATTTTGCAGCGAGAAAGCCTGTAGAATTCACCCCAATTCCAGTGTCCTATGCCAAACTTGATCCCATATCTACATGATAATTCAATGGTAGCCATAACCCTAGCCAAGGTTCATCAACCTCCATTTCTCCGAGAATACGACTCGAACGCAACGTGTGCTTGTCACGGAGAAGCCCCGGGGCGTTCCATTGAGCATTGTAGGGCTCTGAAGCGTAAGGTGCAAGGTCTAATTGATGCGGGCTGGCTGAAATTTGAGGAGAATTGCGTGTAAACCCTGACATTGACAAGAAATGCCACACATGGGGCAATTTTGAAAGCTGTTGTTAGGTGTCCCTAATGACTCATCAGGGTTTCCAAAGTTTATGCCATTATTGTAAACCACAGCTACAATGTTAAATGAAATGGATAAAGTTGATATCTTTGTCCCTCATCCTCTCACAAACGCATGTTTGCTTATTCAATTTTCACCGGAATGTGGGTGTAAGCCATTGGTCTGTTTGCTCAAGCAACCTGCGCTCCTGAGTGTTGACTTCCAAGACCGTTCAATCAGAGATTACTCATCTTGCACGTTGATGGGGGTGCCGTAAAACAATGAGCAAAGTTCAAAACAAATAAGTTTCAAAATAAAAAATAAGTTTCAAAATAAAAAATAAAAAGGCATTTGATTGACTGTGTTTTCAAGTAAAAATATAGACGTTCATGTGACCTCATTTTGTCTTTTTAGAGAGAAGTGAGTTATCAAGAATAGGATGTTGGACAAATGGCCTTAGTTACCTTAAGAAAAAGGGGGGTTGAATTAAGATGCAAAGACTATTCCCCAATTGAACTATCAATCTCTCTTTTCGGATTAAAGGGATAACCCTTCCCTTGTGTTCAGGAATCCTCTACAACAGGAGACCCACGGTCTCTTAATCCCTTTTCAGAAATAAGAAGAAGAGAAGAAGAGGTCTCTCGTAAAAGAGGTAGATTGTAAAATGAAGATCAATCAAAAATTCCTTATTGAATAAGCAAGTGGTTGACCAAGGAATCTTTTTGAGAGGATAAGACATTTCAGTTCAGAAAAACTCTTGGTCTTTCGAGAGGATAAAACTGTTTGGGCAATGAAAACTCTCTTTAAAACATTTGAATGGCCGTTCATAAAACATTTGAATAGATATGTCTCTTGGAAATTATTTTCTGAAAATCCCCTTTGGTAATCAATTACAAGACTTATGTAATCGATTACAGGTTTTAAAAATTTGAATTAAAACATTTTCAACTAATGGTAATCGATTACCAGAGAGCAAATCTCAAATTGAAATGATAGAATTCTTTGGTCAAACCTTTTGTTTGTTTTCAATTTGGAAACTTCTTCCTAAAGATTCTAAGAGATCAAACTTGATCATATATCTTGATTTTCTTGGATTCTTGTCTTGAATAAAACTTAGAAGCACTTGATCCTTTAGCATCATCAAGACATCAAAAACATCTTGCTTCTACATAGGAGTCATTTGACTTAAATCCACCAACTGAAAAATCCTTCAACTATTTCTCGTCCTTGGAAAATTCTTTTTGCAAGAGTCAACTGCTTCTTTCATTCTTCCTCACTACGAGGTTGTGAAAACAAGACAACAATTGGTACCTCTAAGCCCTACACTGGGGCAATGAAAGGCACCATGCATAAACCTCAAACGAACCTAGGGGCAGATTAGAAGTTCTCACCCAATAGGTTCCTTGGTACAAGGTCATGACAAAAGATAACAATTGGTACCTCAATGCCTTACACTGGGGCAATGAGGGGCATCGTGCATGAGCCTTAAGTGAACATAAGGGCAGATCAAAAGTTCACACCTGTCGATGTTTTTAAACAAGAAAAAAGAAAAAGGGGGAACAAACCCTAGGATTTCAATGGATTGGTCAAACATCAAACGACTCCATTGCCGTCACTCCCAAATGGTCAAGTGACTAGATCAAACAGAACAACACTCTGAGGGAGTTCCCGGGGAGATTTGCAAAAAAAGATAGGATGAGGTTGCATGAATTATCACCTCTTTCAAAAGGGCAGTCAATCTGTGTTTTCCAAAAAAAATTAAATCAAAATCAAAATCACAAAATAGGGAAAGAATGTTATGAACATTGTGCAACTTTCCATTACATTGCATTGTTTCATATGAAGTTCGCATTTACCAAATTTCACGACAAAGGTTGCGTGCATCTGCATCCCTAAAAATCATGTTAACTGCATAGATTTCCTACATCTAATGTCCAAATCTTGTGGATTTGGGATGACCAGCCCTCTCGATGAGTCGATCTCTTGCTTTCTCATAAGGGGGGCACCTTGGGTACTAGTTACCCTCACCGTTGAGAGGAATACACGTCCTCGCCTTGAGAGGACTACACGTCCTCACCACCAGAGGGCTGCACGCCCTCACCTCCAGAGGACTATAAGTCCTCGCCTTGAGAGGGCTACACGCCCTCACCTTGGGTACTAGTTACCTTCACCTTCAGAGGACTAGACGTCCTCGCCTTCAAAGGGTCATGTACCTTCAACTTCAGAGGACTACACGTCCTCGCCGTCAAAGGGTCATGTGCCTTCACCTTTGTAGGGCTACATGCCCTCACCTCCAGAGGACTACATGTCCTCGCCTTGAGAGGGCTACACGCCCTCACCTTGGGTACTAGTTACCCTCACCGTTGAGAGGACTACACGTCCTCGCCTTGAGAGGACTACACGTCCTCACCATCAGAGGGCTACACGCCCTCACCTTGGGTACTAGTTACCCTCGCCTTGAGAGGGCTACACGTCCTCGCCTTGGGTACTAGTTACCCTCACCATCAGAGGGCTGCACGCCCTCACCATCAGAGGACTACACGTCCTCGCCTTGAGAGGGCTACACGCCCTCATCTTGGGTACTAGTTACCCTCACCGTTGAGAGGACTACACGTCCTCGCCTTGAGAGGGCTGCACGCCCTTACCTCCAGAGGACTACATGTCCTCGCCTTGAGAGGGCTACACGCCCTCACCTTGGGTACTAGTTACCCTCACCGTCAGAGGACTACACGTCCTCGCCTTGAGAGGACTACACGTCCTCACCACCAGAGGGCTGCACGCCCTCACCTCCAGAGGACTATAAGTCCTCGCCTTGAGAGGGCTACACGCCCTCACCTTGGGTACTAGTTACCCTCACCGTCAGAGGACTACACGTCCTCGCCTTGAGAGGACTACACGTCCTCACCACCAGAGGGCTGCACGCCCTCACCTCCAGAGGACTATAAGTCCTCGCCTTGAGAGGGCTACACGCCCTCACCTTGGGTACTAGTTACCTTCAACTTCAGAGGACTACACGTCCTCGCCGTCAAAGGGTCATGTGCCTTCACCTTTCAGAGGGCTACACACCCTCGCCTTGAGAGGACTACACGTCCTCACCATCAGAGGGCTGCACGCCCTCACCTCCAGAGGACTACACGTCCTCGCCTTCAGAGGACTGCACGTCCTCACCTTCAGAAGGCTACACGCCCTCACCTCCAGGGGACTACACGTCCTCGCCTTCAGAGGACTGCACGTCCTCACCTTCAGAAGGCTACACGCCCTCGCCTTTAGAGGGCTACGCGTCCTCACTTTCAGTGGGCTCCATATCCACACCTTAAGATAATTTAAGGTCCTCTATCCTTAAATGCTTAACCGAGACTTGCACTCCCAGTTAAGGGACCAGTAGTTTCCTTTTAACGGTTCCTGGGCCCCCCCTGATATTGGAGGAGGGCCAACTGTGCGAGCACAACCAGAGAGGGAGGCTATCACACAGCTACTATGCATACCGGGGCAAGATTTCACCCGTGCCGCTGCAAAAAGACGAGTGCGGATCATGCGCACTAACATGACCACTCTTACACAAATATAGATGACATTGCTACTTAGCAACATTCTGCCCAGCGACCGCAATGCCAATCTCCCCCTGCAAAAGTATCAGTTGGTCTGTGTCGTCCCAACATGGGTAAGTATGCATACAGTTCAACTGATTTCTGATACCATCTATTGTTTGCAGGGATCGCACCCAAGAGACACCCAGTGGACCCGGAAAAGTCCAACAGGGCCCTGGGGTTTCCAGCTCTGGTTACGGGCCTCTATCAGTCCTACAGGGTGCTCGTACCCCCCCGACAAGGTCACATCATCATAGGTAAGTATGCACATCGCTCAACTGATTTCTGATTTCATCTATTATTTGCAGGGATCGCGCCTGCAAGACACCCAGTGGACCCGAAGAAGTCCAACAGGGTCTTGGAGTTGTCAAGCTCTAAATACGGGTCTCTATCAGTTCAAGGGAGTGCCTGTTGCCCCCAGCAGGGTCATCAGGCCCCCTACCAATCGAGTTTTCATCAAGAAGTACTGCGCCCCCAGGCAGACGCAGGGCGAGACACCACAGTAGCATTAGGATGGCCGGTAGCGGGCAATAGACGCACCGCCACCACCTCTAGAGTTCACCTCAGCTCATCCGCAAAAAGGTTAGAGCGTTGCCTACGACACATGGCCGACCAATAGGCAACCAAGTCCAAAGCCAAAGGTAAGCAAAGTACTAGGTCAGTGACCGACAAGTCATAAGGCGTCCAGCTAAAGACGTTAAAGAAGCGCTACTAGGAGGCAACCTAGTACCTTTTGAATCTATGCTTGTTATTTGATCACTTTTTATAGTAGGACGCACCTAGTTGCTCATGATCCTGGGGATTTAAATAAAACAAGCGCAAGCTCGAAAGGTGGTCATACCTCACAAAATATATATATGTATGTTTAGGTAGAAAGATACCTTAGATATGCATGTATGTAAACAAAAAAAAAAAAAAAACTTCACAAATATATATATGTATGTTTAGGTAGAAAGATACCTTGGATATGCATGTAAACAGCAAAAATACCTTACAAAACATATATATGTATGTTTAGGTAGCAAGATACCTTGGATATGCATGTATATAGCAAAAATACCTCACAAAAATATACACATGTTTAGGTAGCAAAATACCTCATGAAAAAAAAAAGGGAAAAAAAACAAACAAGAAAAAGAAATAAACAAATGATAATGATAAAAAAAAAAAAAGAAGGAAAAAAAAGAAAAAAAAATAAGTTGTCAAGCTGAAAAACCAACATGCTTTTGAAAAGAGACGATTTCCAACTTTTCTTTGAAAAAAAATTCTTTGATCATAACCAATTTTTGGAAAATGTGTCTACACCTGAAGGGTGAATGCTGTGAAGATTTTCCCGGACGCCCGAAATGGACTCGGATGAATGCACAAATTGATAAAAGAACATATTTTGGAAACGTTGGGTTGACTAAAATAGAGGAAATGAATCCTGAGCCCTAGCATCACATGACCATAAAAATTTGACACTTGAGTGTCCGCATAGGTGCATGCATGACCAGTTTTGCATAAAATTTCCAAATCATCATTTTTGCATTTGTGTCATGGAAATAATGTGGGGCATCCCTTTTTATCCTTGAACCAAACCAAACCCTGACATGTATCATGCCTAGCCATTCTACAAGTCTTGAGCCAAAATCCTGACTCACCATAAACCTTGACCCAGGGTGAGAATGTCAATCCTTACCCTCGGAAGCAAAAAAGAAGAGAAGGAAAATTTCCAATCAAAGGAAAAAAGGAAGCAAGGAAATTCCCAAATCAAAGAGTGGGAGAAAGGAAAAAGAAAAGAAAGAAAATTCCCAACCAAAGAATGGGAGAAAGTAAAAAAAGAAAGGAAAGAAAGTTCTTGATCAAAGAAACTAGAAGAAATGTGCAGAAAGGTCTTTTGACCAGACAATATCTGAACAGTACAGAATTGTCACCAAATGAACAAGAAGAAGGAAAGGAAACCACGACCTAAAATGGTCTTCTCCCTTTGATTACCAACCAAAATCCCGTGCGCTAGCGACTTTTTCGCCCCGCACTAAACAAAAACAGAAAAAGAAAAAGCCAAACAAAAAAAAAATCAAAAGCCAAAAACACATAAAAGCCGAAAAACTCCCCAAAAGAACCCATTCCCAAGGGAAGTCCTATTTGATCCATGATCACGCATGTAATTTTTGATTTGATAGGAAATAATTTGCAAAGTCAAGTCATGACATATCTATGGTTCGGAATTAGGATGAAACACTTACCTGTGCGAGATTGATACACTTTGAGTGATTTCTTCTATTTTTGTCGAACCCAGTGTTTCCTCTAAATGGTCATTTAGAAACGAAATGCTAACATCCAAAATCTCATTTATGGTTATGGGAGATTTCATCAGCAGACTCTCCTTCCCCGGTAGACGCGTTGTTTTTCACTCAAAAAAAAAAAAAAAAAAAAAAGCATATGCTGCTCTAAATCAGTTGGAATATTTGTCTCTTTGCTAAAGCATGTTTGCATTTTAGTGGAGAAAACACCGAGACTTTTTCAAGTCTCACAAGTTATCCAGAACTACGTAGGTCTGAATTCCTCATTGGAGGATACGTAGGAGCAAGAGCCTCGCTTTTGTCGACCACACCGCCTTTTGTTGCCATAACTCAAGAGCTGGTAGCCCGCGGAGATACCTTACGGTTATCCGCACCCCTTTGCCATTCAGACACAGTCGTGTCCGTTGGCAAGCAGAGACCAAGTTTGGTCATTCTGCACCCATGATACGCGGAGATACCTTATGGTTATCCGCACCCCTTTGCCATTCAGACACAGTCGTGTCCGTTGGCAAGCAGAGACCAAGTTTGGTCATTCTGCACCCATGATACGCGGAGATACCTTATGGTTATCCGCACCCCTTTGCCATTCAGACACAGTCGTGTCCGTTGGCAAGCAGAGACCAAGTTTGGTCATTCTGCACCCATGATACGCGGAGATACCTTACGGTTATTCGCACCCCTTTGTCATCCAGAGGCGGCGGGCCCGATGACAAGCAGAGACCAAGTTTGGTCATTCTGCATCCATGATACGCGGAGATACCTTATGGTTATCCGCACCCCTTTGCCATTCAGACACAGTCGTGTCCGTTGGCAAGCAGAGACCAAGTTTGGTCATTCTGCACCCATGATACGCGGAGATACCTTATGGTTATCCGCACCCCTTTGCCATTCAGACACAGTCGTGTCCGTTGGCAAGCAGAGACCAAGTTTGGTCATTCTGCACCCATGATACGCGGAGATACCTTACGGTTATTCGCACCCCTTTGTCATCCAGAGGCGGCGGGCCCGATGACAAGCAGAGACCAAGTTTGGTCATTCTGCATCCATGATACGCGGAGATACCTTATGGTTATCCGCACCCCTTTGCCATTCAGACACAGTCGTGTCCGTTGGCAAGCAGAGACCAAGTTTGGTCATTCTGCACCCATGATACGCGGAGATACCTTATGGTTATCCGCACCCCTTTGCCATTCAGACACTATGCCTAACTAATCTATGAAAGGTTCTATCTATTTCAGGATCAAAGGATTGTAAATCATGTGGATTGCCCTTAGTCATGCACTATATGCAACAAATCATGTATTTCTCAAAAAGCACCAGGGGTAAAAAGGGGGTAAAACTACAACTATACACAAACGATATCCAAATAAGCTGAAAATTTGTGAGCAACACCCTAAAATCATGAAAAGATAGCACAAAAATTTTCAGACAAAAATTCAAAGTCTAACTATGAAAACTGCCTAAGAAAAGGTTAGAAAAATAGGACAGTAATACTTTAAAAAAAAAACTTAGTAAACAGATGATTTTTTAAGTACTGAGAACCACAACTGATGCTAGCGAGTTGGGGCTGAATGGGAAATTTTTTTCTACCCCAAATTCATATATAATAGTAGTCATTCTGATAACCGAAGCAAAAGTTATGGCCGTTTTGAGTTTTGCTAAAAACAAGTTCCCAAATTTTTTGTATCTCTCAAATTCAGCCACACCAAGTGCTTCTGGTATTTTTCACACAAAATATGGATCAAAAGAAACTATCACACAAAAAATCAGCCAAAAATAACAAATCTAGCTATCAAAACAAAAATTGCCAATTAATTAGCAAAATCTGACACTGCTCATAGCACTCTTCACCACTGAACATCGGGGAACCACAAAATTTCGCCTGTAAACAGGGGACAAGACTGAAAAACAACATAGAACACTACACAACACTATACACCTGAAACACACAAACAACAAAACTACACACAAAACAACTAAACACTGCAAATTAATCACATAACACAGATTTTATAAAAACACACAGAAACAAACACAAAGACACAAAAACATAATTATGAACCTTTGGACCACTACTCCCTGGCAACGGCGCCTAATTTGATCGGAGTTGTATCCAAATCAAATAAACATTAAAATGCAGTATCTAGGAAGTGATCCTAGGTTGTCTCCCAGTGAGCAATGATCAAACAAACGTTAATAACATATAATAATAAAACAGTAATGAGATAGGGGGGTTTGTTGTTTTTGTAATTTAAACAGCAAGCAAACTTGAATTAAAAAAATAACAGAACTAAAACATGTTGTTTCCCCTTGATTCAAAAGCAAGTCTCTTATCCTAGGTTATGAGAATTTATCTCGAATCAGTTCAACCACTTAATCCAACCCGAAATTAATTTACTAACCGAAAATTAACACGAGACTGTCATTGTGTGATTAAGCAACACATACACCAATTAATCCCTCTCACATGTCCATTATTCATGAATGTTAATTAAGCACAGAGACAATTAATCAAGCATTAAGCATGCATGGATTAATATCAGCAACAAATACAAAATAATTGGTGAAGGGGAAAAACTGATCAGAATTTAATATTAATAACAAAACCTCAAAGAGAGCTATGCTTAATCCTCAAGAGAAAACAACACTAGAGATTCAGCCTTCCATTAACAACAGAAACAAAACACAGCAAAAAGAAACTAATTACAACACAGAAATGAAAATGAATTTGCAATTGGAAATGAAATTCAAAAACGAATAGGAAATCGAAGGCAGAAAACGAACTAAAATTAGAAGATAGAAATGAAAACGAAACTACAATTAAAAGCATAAAACGAAACTGGAATTTGAAGCAAAAAATGAAAATGGAGTTGCTACGTGAACAGTACCATGCGCGTGAACAATAACACGAAAAACTGAAAATGAAACCCTACCACATCCCCCGTGAACAGTAATCGGCCACCTAAAACCCTAGCAGCTGGGCTCACTAAAGGTCACTAGTCCCCAGCGCTTACAAATTTGATTTTTGGGCCCAATAAGGTTTGGTGGCCCAATTATAAAAATACAGCCCAAAAACGAAATAAAATAAAACTGGATGACAAATCAAATTGTCTGCTCTCTTCAAGTCCAAGTCGGTTCAGCCTAATTCCGGATCCAAACCCAATTGCTTATAATTCTCCTGAAATTAAATTAAAACATAGAATTAGTCAAGTAGGCCCATATGATGAAAGTGCATAATTAATTTTACAATTAAGGCTAATCAGTAATTAAAATGGTGACAGAAAGGGGTAAGAAATAGGAGAAAATAATGACACAATAGGTTCTGATGAGCCTTAGGGTAGATTTCGGGCCCATGAGCTAAGTTTGAGCCCGCTTATCTTTGTATATATTAGATTAAGGTTTCATTAATTTTGGGCCTTGTATTTAGGGCTCCATAAAATAGGTAAGGTACCCTAGAAATGTAGGATTTTTCAGCCCTTGTATTTTAGGACACCTAGACTACTTTTTGTATTAGGGGTAGTTTTGTAATTTCACATGCATTAAGTGAATATTTGATGTGTGTGTTGAGAAATAAATTTAATTGAATTGGGAGAAGCCCAATCCAATTAAATTTTAGAGGGGGAGGTGAGCATTTGCTTGATACACCCCATTGCCACATCATATAGTCACACTTTGTGCATGTCCTTCATGCTTTACATGCCTCATGACACCTAAGCACAGTTAGTGGAGAATCTTGGACTTGATCTTGGATTAGTGGGCTAAACCATAGCTAAAATTCACTAATCATAATTAGTAAAATTTTGGCCCCAAAATCTGGCTGCACAAATTCAAGTGAAATTTGAATAGAAATTCAAATTTCCCTCCAATTTTGTGTGACGCTTAGGCTATAAATAGAGGTCATGTGTGTGCATTTTTTCAACTTGGATCATTAGAAAATTAAACTTCAGATTTTAGAGCTCTTTTAGAGCACAAAATTTCGTGCTCTTCTCTCCCTCTCCCTTCATTCATCTCCTTCTTCCTCCAAGCTCTTATCCATGGTCTCCTACGGTGGTGAGCTTCTTCTAGACTCATCTTCTCCTTGAAGTGGCGTCTCCTCTCTCTCTTCCTTCTCCATTCCGATGCCATTCATCTTCCAAGAAGCAAAGGAATCCATTGATGAAGAAGATCCTAGGCCTACAAGCTCCAATGGAGCTTACATCTTGTGGTATCAAGAGCATCTTCATCTAGAGTTTTTGTCTTTGATAATACATTGTCGCTGGTAGTCCCTACCGCCACAATTTTTTATATCAAAGGGGATGACATCTCTAGAAACCATTGAAAGTTATGTGCAAACACCTTGGGAATTATCACTAATTAGCAAAACCTTTAGTTCCCCCCATTAGGTTCAGGGACATGGAGCAAACACGCTACGTGTTGTTTCCTTGATATTTCCATCTTTAGGATGTCATGATAGTGTGCATCTTTCCTATGCTTTTTATGTTGTTATTTCATTTCGGAATTAATTGATTGTGTTACCATGCTCGTTGATCTAGTATGTTTCTTTTTTGCTATCAACTACGTGCTCTCACGCATGTTTACCCATACTGTGTCGTCACTCGTGCATTGCATGTGTCTCGTCATGTTGTCTTAAGAAGTCAAAAGGTCCGCGTCATCTTTTTAAATGCATGCATGCGGCACCATGGTGATGACTGCGAATGAACCATGATGCTCAATGCGTTGTGAGTAAAAGGAGATGATCTTCCAGGCTCTTGTGTCTGTAAAATGCATTTGTGTCATGCATACCATAAACATTCCCTTATGCATTCATTGTATTTCCTCCAATAGAGTTTTTCATTCTAGCAAAACATGGGATCGAATCAAGAACCCTCTTTTAAGAATAGATTCTATCATGTCAAAATCAAAAGCCTATAAGTTGCCTGTTTGTAAGAGTTAGGGCAGTTGATGGATCAACTCCAACGTCAAGCTTTTCGTAAGACATATGGGAAGATCTGGGATCTGCCTATGATAGAAGTCTCTGTTGAATCCATTGCATCCCTCACTTAGTATTATGATCAGCTGCAAAGGTACTTCATGTTTGGGGTCTTTCAGTTAGTATCGACCGTGGAAGAATATGAAGAAATCTTGGGATGCCCGCTAGGAGGAAGAAAGCCATATCTCTTGTCTGGGATATACCCCTCCATGACGAGAATAGTCAAAGTGGTCAAAATCTCAACACAAGAATTGGAATGAGTAAAAAAAAATAGGAATGGGGTAGTCGGAATACCGGGGAAGCACTTGGAAGAGAAAGCGAAGGCTTTGGCGGATCAAGGCGAATGGGCTTCATTCATTGATGTCTTAGCGCTATTAGTGTTTGGAGTCATCCTCTTTGATGTAAGCTTCCTTGTGGATCTTCTACGAAGGTTGGATCTTTAAGCTTTAATGAGGTCCTTCAATTGTGATTTTCCGCCATGGAGATGCAATAGAAGATAAAGAAGAAAAGGTTAGAGGAGGCGCCATCCACTAGGGAATAAGCCATGGAAGAAGGAGCTTCACCACCAAGAATGTGCCTTGGATAAGAAGCTTGGAGGGGATGCTTCAATGGAGGAAAAGAAAGAGAGAGGGGGGAGCACGAAATTGAAGGAGGAAAAGGGGGAGAGAAGTTGAACTTTGAGTTGTGTCTCACAAGACTCTCATTCATGAAAGTTACAACAAGCGTTACACATGCTTCTATTTATAGCCTAGGTAGCTTCCTTAAGAAACTTCCTTGAGAAGCTAGACCTTAGCTACACACACCCCTCTAAGAACTAAGCTCACCTCTTTGAGAAGCTTCCTTGAGAAACTTCCTTGAGAAGATTCCTGAAGAAGCTAGAGCTTAGCTACACACACCCTTCTAATAGCTAAGCTCACCTCCTTGAGATGAGAAACTAGAAATCAACTACACACACCCCCTATAATAGCTAAGCTCACCCTTATGCCAAAAATACATGAAAATACAACAAAGTCCCTACTACAAAGACTACTTCAAAATGCCATGAAATACAAGGCTAAAACCCTATACAACTTGAATGGCCAAAATACAAGGCCCAAAATGAAGGAAAAACCTATTCAAATATTTACAAGGAAGAGTGGACCCAACCTTGGCCCATGGGCTCAGAAATCTACCCTGAGGTTCATGAGAACCCTACGGTCTTGTTTAGCAGCTCTAACCCAATCTTCTTGGAGTCTTGTATCCAATACCCTTGGTGATGTAACCTCCATTAGAGCTTGTAGGCCTAGGATCTTCTTCATCAACGTATTCCTTTGCTTCTTGGAAAATGAATGGCAGCGGAATGGAGAAGGAAGAGAGAGAGAGGAGATGCCACTTCAAGGAGAAGATGAGTCTAGAAGAAGCTCACCACCATAGGAGGCCATGGATAAGAGCTTGGAGGAAGAAGGAGATGAATGAAGGGAGAGGGAGAGAAGAGCACGAAATTTTGTGCTCTAAGAGAGCTCTGAAATCTGAAGTTTAATTTTCTAATGATCAAAGTTAAAAAAAATGCACACACATGACCTCTATTTATAGCCTAAGTGTCACACAAAATTGGAGGGAAATTTGAATTTCAATTCAAATTTCACTTGAATTTAAAATTGAATTTGTAGAGCCAAACTTTGGAGCCAAAATTTCACTAATTATGATTAGTGAATTTTAGTTATGGTTCAGCCTACTAATCCAAGATCAATTCCAAGATTTTCCACTAAGTGTGCTTAGGTGTTGTCATACCCTAATTTCGTCCGGGGACCTTTGCTCGATGACGTGCGACCATTCTTTGGTCCTCGTGAGGTGCTTGGCACCCATCATTAGGCAATTTGTGAAATTCCAGGACATGCCGAAAAACCAAAAAATATTGATGCACAATCCGTAAGTTTCCGTGACACACCGGAAATCAAATGGAAGCATCGTTGCATAATTAAGTGAGGTTCCGTAACATTCCGTAAGTCAAAGAGGGGATGATTATGTAATCCGCAAGGTTCCGTAACATTACGGAAAGAAAACAAGTATCGTTACGAAATTCGTAAGTTTCCGTAACTTTACGAAAAAAAGAATCACCAAAAAACAGCAGAGGGGGGTGTACTTAGTAAAAATGTGGGTGCAAATAGCACCCAGGCCCATTTGGGCCCTCCAGAAGATTCCTCCAGAAGGCGGTTGCTTCTGGAGGAAGCAACCCTGCTCCCCTGGGCGAGCTGAGCTCGCCTGGGCGAGCTGGGCGGCAACCACCTCCCCTATTTTGCTATAAATAGGGGAGGAAAGCAAGAAGGAAATGGTCCAGCCCCTTAGGCACTTCTCTCTCTTTTGAATTTGCTTGGAAAAATTGTTTCCGTGAAAAAAATCTAAGCCGAGGCGCTTCCGAAACGTTTCCGTAACGTTTTCCGTGAGGAATCTCGCAAAGGTTTCGACCTTTCTTCGACGTTCTTCATTCGTTCTTCATCGTTCTTCGATCTTCAACGGGTAAGTACCTCGAACCAAGCTTTTCGATTCATTCTATGTACCCGTAGTGGTCCACATTGTGTTTCGTGCATTTTTATTCTCGTTTTGTTTACTTTTTATACCCCCTGTTGACGTGCTTAAGCCATTTTACTTAAGTCGTTTCTCGCTTAACTTAAAAATAAAATAAATTTCCACCGAACGTTTGAATTATATTATCCGTTAACTTCGGTTAAAATAAATTCCGACCGTTCGGTCATGCCGTAACCACGTTGGAAATCAAAAAAAGAGGTAAAAAATAATATAATAATCAAAAAGACATCTTTTAGTAAAATAAAGCGGAAAATCAATCGGACGTTTTCTCTTTGGGATTTCTCATTCTTAATCGAATTGATTAATAACTAAAGTGAAACTAAGGCTAAAATCAACTCGCCTAGTCAAGCTCGTCCACAAAAATGGATCAATTTTTAAGTAAGTAAAATGGATCATTTTTAAGGTCCAACGCCTTAAAATGATCGCCACTTAAGTAAAAAAGGAATCGCTTGATAAGAAAGAACTACGTAGGTCTGAGTTCCTCATTGAGGATACGTAGGAGCAAAAGCCCCGCTTTTGTCGACCACCCCAAGAGATCGTTAATGGTCCAATGCCTTAACGTTTCTCTCCTTTCAAAAACAAGAGGTCGTTAATGGTCCAACGCCTTAACGTTTCTCCCCTTTCAAAATCAAAAGACCGTTTAATGGTTCAACACCTTAAAGGACCTTTTGTTCAATAAAAACATGTTTTGCAAAAAGACAAAAACAACTTAACCAAACACTTTGTTCCAAAAGAACTACGTAGGTCTGATTTTCTCATCCCAAATTGAGGAATACGTAGGAGCAAAGGGAAACACCCTTGTCGACCTCAAAAAAGGAAAAATATAAAAAGGATATAAAGGATATAAGAACATAAAAGGGAACATAAAAATCAAAGTCATGTTTGCACATTCGATTAAAGGCTGCCGTCCCTTGGGACGGGCGTGTGGGGTGCTAATACCTTCCCCGTGCGTAAATACAACTCCCGAACCTTTCACTAAGAAGTTCGTAGATCGCGTCTTTTCCGGTTTTTCCGACGTTTTCCTCAAATAAACGTTGGTGGCGACTCCGCGCGTATTCCTTTCGTGGAACACGCATCCCGCGAGTCTCGCGTCGCCCTCCCGCCGAAGGGTAGGTTGCGACAGGTGTCATGAGGCATGTAAAGCATGAAGGACATGCACAAAGTATGACTATATGATGTGGCAATGGGGTGTAGTAAGCAAATGCTCACGTCCCCCTCTAAAATTTAATTGGATTGGGCTTCTACCTATTCAATTAAATTTATTTCCAACCACACACATCAAATATTCTCTTAGTGCATGCGAAATCACAAAACTACCCCTAATACAAAAACTAGTTTAGGTGCCCTAAAAATACAAGGGCTGAAAAATCCTATATTTCTAGGGTACCCTACCTACATTATGGAGCCCTAAATACAAGACCCAAAATTAATGAAACCTTAATCTAATATGTACAAAGATAAGTGGGCTCATACTTAGCCCATGGGCCCAAAATCTACCCTAAGGCTCATGAGAACCCTAGGGCCTTCTCTTGCATCTTTGGCACAATCTTCTTGGAGTCTTCTATCCAATGCCCTTGGGGGGTAGGATTGCATCATTCCCTCCCCCTTGAAAAGGATTTGACCTCAAATCCAGAGGTTCTTGAAACTCATGGATTCTTTCCTCAACACCTGTAAAAAGAATAAAAACATATGTATTAGTGATGTTGGGTATGTTAAAGTACGGTAAGGACAGAAAATTCCTTTCCTGGCCATCTTCCCATGAGAGAATATAGTTCCTCGCCAACTCAATGAGAGGTGCTACAAGTATAGAAAAATATGGGATAAACCTTTTGTAAAAGTTTGTTAAGATATTGAAGCCCCAAATTTCCCTTATACTTGGTGGAGTAGGCCACTCAGGAATGACCTTTATTCTCTTAGGGTCCATGGGAAGCTCTTGATCACTATTTAAAAAGTTAGGGAAAGTAATGGAATAAAACATACCTTTTTCTTTATTTTCATGTTGATTATTCCTACAAAAAATTACGACAAACCTAAGGTGTCCCACATGAGCACCTAGGTTTGCATTCAAACAAAAAATAATAACAAACTTACCTAATGAGTCCCTATGTACACAAATCATGAAGAAGTTGGGTGCATTAGTGATTTTACAAGAGAGTGTTGCACCACTCAACACATTCATCATACTACCTATCATAGGGATTTGGTGCCTAATAATACCTATTTTAGGCACCAACAAAGCACAAGGATTTAAGCTCTTGCGAACCAAACCCTCATCCAACAACTCCTTTACTTGAGGAATAACCTCAAGCTCAAGAGGTATGGCGGTGCTAAGGGATGTTTCCCTTGATAGGAGAAGGTAGAAAGATTGTTTAAGAAGGAGTGCTCTTTTAATATCACCTTTTGTTGCAACATGATTTTCCATGTTAACAATCTTCTTGGAGGAATCCTTTTCCTCCTTTTCCTTCCCCTTGGCCTTTGAAGACAAGGCCTTACTATCCTTCTTTTTCTTTTGTTTTTCTTCCTCATCCCTCTTATCTTTCATAGTTAGTTGATCTTTGGCCACCTGTGAAGGTGTTTGAGGATGCAACACAAATTTAGTGCCAAGATGGGTAAGGGTAATTTATTAGTTAGGCCATTGTAAATGATCTTCCTATCAAATTGCCATGGCCTTCCTAAAAGAATATATCCTGCCTCCATGGGAACTATATCACAACTAACTTCATCCTTATATGTCCCAATGGAGAAAGGTACCTTCACTTGTTGGTTAACTATCATTTCCCCTTGCTCATTGAGCCATTTAAGTTTATAAGGTTTTGGGTGGGGAATGATACTGAGGTTTAACTTGGAAACTAATCTTGTGCTACAACAATTGCAACAAGATCCACTATCCACAATGAGAGAACAAGTTTTATCTAAAATTTTGCATCTTGTATGAAAGATGTTCTCTCTTTGGGATTGACATAGATCACAAGATTGACCTCCAAGGAGCCTTCTAACCATTAAGAGGTCACCTTCTTCATGGGGGTAGACTTCCTCACTAGACTCTTCACCCCTTACTTCATCTTCACTTCCACTAGAGGAAGGGCAAGAAGTAGTCTCCTCTTGACTACTATAAATGTCTTGACCTCTCCCAAGACATTTAAAGCATTTAATGTTGCTAGTCCTTTCTTGGGAACTAGTCTTAGGGGTGTATTTCTCTATGGTCTTACCCTTATCTTCCTTGGGTTTTGAAGGTGCAGCCCCCAAAATTCCATGGGCTTGGTCCTTCCTTGGATAAGACTGAGAGCCATTAGATTTTGAAGAAGGCTTTCTTTTAAGTTGTTGCTCCACTCTTATACAAAGTTGGACTAGCTCATCTAGGTCCCTATATGGAAGGAGTTCAACCTTGTCCCTCACTTCCATATTAAGCCCACTAAGGAACCTAGCTATGCTTGTTCTTTCCTCCTCCCTAAGTCCAGCTCTTAAAAAGAGTAGTTCCATTTGTTGTCTATATTCTTCAACACTCATACTCTCTTGTCTAAGCCTTTGGAGCTTGTCCATAAGCTCCCTTTCATTGTAGGAGGGAATGCGCCTCTTCCTAAGGGCACTCTTAAGATCATTCCAATACTCTATTGGAGGATCCCCATGAATCCTTCATTCCCTAACAAGGGAAGTCCACCAATAGAGGGAATACCCTTGAAAGCTAAGGGCAGCCAATGGAACTTTTCTCTCTTCGCTAATATGATGGCAAGGAAAGAGTTGTTCAACCTTTATTTCCCAATCTCAGTAGGCCTCAACATTATCTTTTCCATGGAAATATGGGAGGCTAATGTTAACCTGTTGAGCCCTTCTATCCTTTTCTTTTCTTTGGGAGAAGGAAGAGAGAGAGGAGACGCCAATTCAAGGAGAAGATGAGTCTAGAAGAAGCTCACCACCATAGGAGGCCATGGATAAGAGCTTGGAGGAAGAAGGAGATGAATGAAGGGAGAGGGAGAGAAGAGCACGAAATTTTGTGCTCTAAGAGAGCTCTGAAATCTGAAGTTTAATTTTCAAATGATCAAAGTTAAAAAAATGCACACACATGACCTCTATTTATAGCCTAAGTGTCACACAAAATTGGAGGGAAATTTGAATTTCAATTCAAATTTCACTTGAATTTAAAATTGAATTTGTGGAGCCAAACTTTGGAGCCAAAATTTCACTAATTATGATTAGTGAATTTTAGTTATGGTTCAGCCCACTAATCCCAGATCAATTCCAAGATTCTCCACTAAGTATACTTAGGTGTCATGAGGCATGTAAAGCATGAAGGACATGCACAAAGTGTGACTATATGATGTGGCAATGGGGTATGGTAAGCAAATGCTCACCTCCCCCTCTAAAATTTAATTGGATTGGGCTTCTACCAATTCAATTAAATTTATTTCCAACCACACACATCAAATATTCTCTTAGTGCATGTGAAATTACAAAACTACCCCTAATACAAAAACTAGTCTAGGTGGCCTAAAAATACAAGGGCTGAAAAATCCTATATTTCTAGGGTACCCTACCTACATTATGGAGCCCTAAATACAAGGAACAAAATTAGTTAAACCTTAATCTAATATGTACAAAGATAAGTGGGCTCATACTTAGCCCATAGGCCCGAAATCTACCCTAAGGCTCATGAGAACCCTAGGGCCTTCTCTTGCATCTTTGTCCCAAATCTTCTTGGAGTCTTCTGTCCAATGCCCTTGGGGGGTAGGATTGCATCAGCCTCATTACAAGCCAAGAAAGTTTTTCAGATTCAATTTGTGTGTTTGTGATTGTTGACATAAGATGAATTGCAAAAGTTGAGACTTTTTTGGTTGTTGATTTGAAGAATTTCCTTAAACACTTGTGCTTATGAGAGAAACAACGACTGTGAGTATTAAGCTTGATGAACCTTCCTTGATACCTATCTTGCTTGCTAGCTTATTTCATTTGTGTTGTTTAATGAACATGTTCATATCTTTGAAATACTGCATATCTTTATGAAGGGTTATTGGTTGAAGTATTTTGAATCACCTCTATTCATGCAATTGAATATTTTGGAGCAAACACATTTCTGGTTAACCACTGGGAATTTCGTCACTTGAGGACAAGTAACATATTATTTCTTTGCTTGAGGACAAGCAAAACTGTAAATTTGGGGGAGTTTGTTAGTCACTATTCATGAGTTAGTTTTATGTTGAATATTTGCAAGGAAATAGCGCCTTACCTCCAATTTATGGTTCTTTTTGTAGGAATTGTACATATTTTTCTATTTAGTATGATTTTATAGAGTAGATACTCCCATTTTGTGAATTAATGTTGAATCCACTTCAGTTTTAGGCCAAAGAAGAGAAGGTTCAAGTAGTTGATGACTCACTCAGCGAGGCAGATCCGCTCAGCGAGTGGCATCCGCTTAGCGAGGCATACAGCTCGCTTAGCAGGTTTGGAAACCCTAAATGAGAAAGAGTTAGAGATGTGCTTGCCCAGTGCGTAGCCAGCCAGCCCAGCGAGGATGTTGTCTCTTCTCGCACTTAGCACGCCCAATCTTGCTAAGCAAAAATTTACTTACTCTCACTTAGCGAGACTGGCCCGCTAAGCAAGCCTTCGGAAGCTGAAAGGTCCAAGAGCCTTTAAAACACTGAAGTTGGCAGAAATAAAGCATAGTTTTAGATAGAGAGTCGAAAACAGAGCATAAGGAGAACCTGAAGCGACAAAAAGAGAGCAAAAAAGGGAGCTTAGGTTAGAGGAGTGAAGTTTAGGGTTTAGAGGTTGTAGGAGACATCCTCAACCAGCCTTTTCCATTTTCTTTCACTCAAAACTCATCCTTTCTTGTATTGAGAGTATATTGCTTGTAATGGAAGGCTAAGCCTCTTTGTTGGGAAGTTCTGCTGAACCTTGATGTAACACTCTTTCACTATTTATTTAATGTTATTTTTATGTGTTCATTGCTTCTATCTATGCTTATTTAACATGCTTGTGGCTTGATCAACCATTTGTATGTATAGTTAAGATTTTTAGCATTGGGAAATGCTTTAAAGCCTTAGAACTAGGTAAAGCAAGCTAGAAATCTGTATGTCTAGGAATAGAGTGCAATGATCTAGTTCGTATTATGTTGTAGGCTTAATGCAACTCTTTTAGACCAAGTTTGTTAAGGGATTAAGGATGAAGTTTAAGGAGGTTAGGCTCATTCACTAGAGGGATCTTGGTTTGAGTAATTTCTCAACATAAGAACACTAGGATAACGTTAGATAGAGAAAAATACATTTTAACATCAATAGAAATTCTGTAGAACGACCCAACGCTTTTTACTTGACTGTTTTCACTTCCAAAATTCTAGATATTTAGTTTATATTCAAATAGACTTTAGTATAGAATTCAACTTAATATTTACTTTCTTTTAATCCATACAAATGTTTGCATACTGGATGTACCATGTCTAAGTGAAACAAATTCCCTGAGGATACGATACTCGGTCTTACCATTTTATATTACTTGTGCAACTCAGTATACTTGCCAAAAGAGCGACCACCACTCTTGCCAGCACGAGCAATAGGAGATTCAGGGCAAGTGGGGCAAAGAAGAAGAAAGGAGATTCCCACGTTGTGACTTCAACTCCTACTTGGCCAAAACCCCAACAAACTCCTCGCAACACTTATCAATATGCCCAACACCAACCAAGTTTTTCGACCCACGTCGAAAACCCTTCCAATCTGGTGCCCATCCAGCAAAGGGCACCTGCTCAACCACAAAAATCCCTCACTCAAAACCCTGCTCCCACACAACCTCGCCCGCCAGCAAATCCAATCCTAACACGAGCACCAATCCAGGAAAGAATTTTCCAGTGAAGAAACTAGTGGAATTCGCCCCGATCCCGATGCCGTACACAGACTTGCTACCATCCTTGATTACCAACGAAATGGCGATGGTGGGTCCCTAGAGGATTTACCAATCTCCTTTCCCTCGATGGTACAACCCTAACGCAACCAACGCTTATCATGGGGGTGTCCCAGGGCATTCGATAGAACAATGTGTTGCCCTCAAACATAAGGTCCAGAGTTTGATCAATGTGGGATGGCTGACATTCCAAGAAGACAGCCCAAACGTAAGGACGAATCATCTTGCCAGTCATGGGAGATCAGCAGTTAATGCAGTGAAGGAGTGTGGACCTCAAAGGCCAAAGCAGATGGAAGATATGGTAACCTCTAGGAGGTTTATATTGGAAGCACTACACGAGGCGGGCGTGATTTTCCTTGATGGGGGCAAGGGAGATGCTTGTTTGATACACCCGGGAGCGTCACACGATGTAGAGGCATGCCCGGTGGCGGAGGACCTGCTACATGGGTGGATGGACAAAGGCCTGTTTGAGGTTTGTGGCACAAGGAAATGGGAGCAAGATGTGTGCATGCAATCGGCTGACAAGAGCCCGAGCAAACCCAAGCCCTTGGTGATCTACTTCACCAGGGATGTTACCATGCATAAGCCCCGAGGCTTCCAACCTATCCCGGTTAAGAAGCCTGCCCTTTTCCCTTACAAGAATGACAAGGCGGTCCCATTGGTTTGGAGTCGTACCCGAATCAAATAAACATTAAAATGCAGTATCTAGGAAGTGATCCAAGGTCGTCTCCCAGTGAGCAATGATTAAACAAACGTTCATAACGTGTAATAATAAAACAGTAACGAAATGGGGGGGGAGTTTGTTTTTTTTTTTTGGTAATTTAAAAAGAAAGCAAACTTGAATTAAAAAAATAACAGAACTAAAACATGTTGTTTCCCCTTGATTCAAAAGCAAGTCTCTTATCCTAGGTTACGAGAATTTATCCCTAATAAGCTCTACCACTTAATCCAACCCGAGATTAATTTACTAAGCGAAAATTAACACAAGGCTGTCATTATGTGATTAAGCAACACATACACCAATTAATCCCTCTCACATGTCCATTAAGCATGAATGTTAATTAAGCACATAGACAATTAATCAAGCATTAAGCATGCGTGGATTAATATCAGCAACAAATACAAAATAATTGGGGAAGGGGAAAAACTTATCAGAATTTAATATTAATAACAAAACCTCAAAGAGAGCTACGCTTAAACCTCAAGAGAAAACAACACTAGAGATTCAGCCTTCCATTAACAGCAGAAACGAAAAGGAAATCAAAGGCAGAAAACGAACTGAAATTAGAAGACAGAAATGAAAACGAAACTAGAATTAAAAGCAGAAAATGAAACTTGAATTTGAAGCAGAGAACGAAATTGGAGTTGCTATGTTAACAATACCATGCGCGTGAACAGTAACCAGCCACCTAAAACCTTAGCAGTTGGGCTCCTAAAGGTCACTAGGCCCCAAAGCTTACAAATCTGATTTTTGGGCCCAATAAGGTCTGGTGGCCCAATTACAAAAATACAGCCCCAAAATGAAATAAAATAAAACTGGACGACAAATAAAATTGTCTGCTCTCTTCAAGTTCAAGCCGGTTCAGCCCAATTCTGGATCCGAGCCCAATTGCTTATAATTCTCTTGAAATTAAATTAAAACACAGAATTAGTCAAGTAGCCCCAAATGATAAAAATGCATAATTAATTTGATAATTAAGGCTAATCAGTAATTAAAATGGTGACATAAAGGGGTAAGAAATAGGAGAAAATAATGACACATCACCCATGGAGGTACGCCCCACAAAGGCCCGAGGGAATAAAAGACGCGTCCGTCAGAGGTGATCAACCCACCACCAAGGTCACTAACATCTCTGCCATGAGCGGTGTGACCCATAGTGGGCGGATCTTCACGGCACCCGAGCCGTCGGTGCGGTCCAAGGACCTAAAAGGAAAGGCGAAGGTGGATGTGGAAAGGAGCGACAAGGCGAGCCCAATTCTGGATGAGGAGGTCCCAGTCGAAAGGTTCACTAAGGAAGAAGAGGACTTCAACGAAAAGGGAATATCCGCTGAAGAAGCGACTGAGTTCCTATGCATCATCCAACAGAGCGAGTTCAAGGTAATTGAACAACTCAATAAAACCCCTACTAGGATCTCCCTGTTGGGACTACTCATGAACTCTGAGCCTCATCTGGCGCTGTTGGTCAAGATCTTAAACAAAGCCCATGTCGCCCAAGACATATCTGTGGAGGGCTTCGGGGGCATCATCAATAATATTACCGCCAACAATTACCTCACGTTCATCGATAAGGAGATACCCGTCGAGGGTCGGGGACATAATAGGGCCTTACAAGTATCCGTCAATTGTTTGGACCACATCATGGCCAAGGTGCTTATTGACAATGGCTCATCACTTAATGTCATGCCCAAGGCTACCTTGGACAAATTGCCTTTCAACGCATGACACCTAAGTCCGAGCTCCGTGGTCTTGCGGGCTTTTGACAGCAGCCGCCGAGACGTAAGGGGGGAGATTGATCTCCCAATTCAGATTGGACCCCACATCTGCCAAATCACTTTCCATGTGATGGATATCAACTCAGCCTATGGTTGCCTATTAGGCCGACCTTGGATTCACTCAGTTGGGGTAGTACCTTCAACGCTCCACCAAAAGTTGAAATTTGTAGTGGAAAGGCATTTGATCATAGTCTTGGGGGAGGAAGACATTCTTGTAAGTTGTCCTTCTTCTACACTCTATATGGAGGCTAAGGAGGAGTCCTTGGCCACTGCCTTTCAAGCATTCAAAGTGGTGAGCAACGCTTATGTGGAGTCTCCCCCGGTGCAACCGCGCTCATCTGGAGCCATGTTCATGGTAGCCCGTGTGATGTTGGGACATGGATACGAGCCCGACATAGGCTTGGGCCGGAATGGTGATGGTGTGGCAAGCTTGAAAGAGTTCACAGGCAACCGCGGAAGGTTAGGACTGGGATATGAGCCTACACACACCAACGTGAGGAGGATTTCCCTAGAAAGGAGGGGAAAGAGCATGGGCCAGTCGCAAGGGCCGTAAGTGAAAAGGATTCCCTTATGTAACATCAACAAAAGCTTTGTCAGTGCGGATTGGATGTGTGAAGGGTAGGTCACCATGATCCATGAAGAAGTCCTTCAAGAGCAATCAAATTGGGTGCGATCGTGCCCTCCAGAGTTTGAATTGGGGAACTGGCGAATTGTTGAACAACCTGGAATTTCTTTGGCAATCACAATGTAATTCGTTAGTCCTAACCCTATAGTTGGGCCTAGGCTTTAGGGTTCTCTCCCTATTTGGGCATGTCTTTTGTTTCCATAAATATATAAATATACAATCCTTCTTCATTTGTTCTTGCACTTTCATCCATGAAATGGCCGAGCCACACACCGAGAAGGGATAGAGGTGGACCTGGACAAGGTGAAAGCCATCCTTGAAATGCCCAAGCCACGCACTGAGAAGCAGATCTGAGGCTTCCTAGGACACCTGAATGGCATAGCGAGGTTCATATCGCAGCTAACTGCTACTTGTGAGCCTCTCTTCAAGCTATTACGCAAGAACCAATCTGTCCAATGGAACAATGACTGCTAAATGGCGTTCGGAAGGATCAAGCAATGCCTTACGAATCCTCTCGTGCTTGTGCCACCGGTGCCCAAAAGACCCCTTATCCTATATATGACTGTATTGGATTAGTGTATGGGGTGTATGTTGGGGCACATGACGAGTCCGAAAAGAGGGAATAGGTTGTCTATTACTTAAGCAAGAAGTTCACAGCATGTGAAATGCACTACTCTTTGCTTCAAAGGACATGTTGTGCCTTGGTGTGGGCAGCCCACCATTTAAGGCAATACATGCTGAGCTACACCACTTGGTTGGTGTCCAAAATGGACCCAGTCAAGTACATATTTGAGAAACCTTCTCTCCCCAGACGGATCGCTCAGTGGCAGGTTCTATTATTAGAATTTGACATTGTTTATGTCACTCAAAAAGCGATAAAGGGAAGCGCCTTGGCAGATTACCTGGTTCAGTAGCCCATCAACAACTACCAACCTATGCATCTGGAATTCTCGGATGAGGACATCATGACCTTGTTGAAGGAGGAGATGGAGGATGAGGATAGGGACAAATGGATAGTGTGGTTTGACGGTGCGTCCAACGTACTAGGCCATAGAGTAAGGGCAATTTTGGTTACCCCCGATGATCAATGCATACCCTTTACAACTAGCTTGGGCTTTGACTGCACGAATAACATGGCTGGGTACGAGGCGTGCGCCCTTGGGAACCAAGCGGAAATTGATTTCAAGGTCAAGGTGCTCAAGGTGTATGGGGACTCGGCCTTGGTAATCCACAAGTTGAGAAGAGAATGGGAGACTAGGGATCATAAGTTGATACCCTACCAGGCCTACATCAAGAAATTAACAAAGTTCTTTGATGATGTATCCTTCCATCATATTCCCAGAGAGGAGAACCAGATGGTCGATGCCCTTGCCTCCCTGGCATCCATGTTCCAACTAACCCCACATGAGGATTTGTCGTACATCGAATTTAGATGTCGTGGCAAGCCTGCACACTGCTACTTGATAGAAGAAGAGCAAGATGGCAAACCTTGGTACTTTGACATCAAGCAATATATCGAAGACAAGGAATACCCGTGGGAGGCCTCTAACAACGATAAAAGGACGTTGTGAAGGTTAGCAATCGGCTTCTTCCTGAGTGGAAATATCATCTACAAGAGGAACCATGATATGGTTTTGCTCCGATGTGTGGATGCCTGGGAGGCTGAGCAGATGCTAGTAAAAGTTCACGAGGGGTCCTTTGGAACACATGCCAATGGACATGCCATGGCCCGAAGGATTCTGAGGGCAGGGTATTACTGGCTCACTATGGAAAACGATTGTTGAATCCCAACTAATCTTAGACGCTATATATCAATTTGTAGGGATCACACCTCCTAGACACCCAGTGGACCTGGAGAAGTCCAACAGGGCCCTGGGGTTTCCTACTTTGATCACGGGCCTTTTCCAATTCTATGGAGTGTCGGTCACTCCTGCCAAACTTATCCGGCCCTCCATCAATAGGGCCTTCATAGAGAAATATTGCGTGCCAAGGCAGGCACCACAATCGGGTCAGGCACAGCAGCAGCAGGACGAGGGCCAGCAGCAGCCAACTGTAGATGTGCCACCGTCGCCTCTACAAGAGACACCATTCCTGGAGTCCATCTCCACTCAGGTGCACAGGTGCATGCAGCATGTGACTGGCCAACAGGCGGACAATCACCGGGGTCAGGTGCAGCTGAATGAGACCTTCTATCGATACACTATGCACCAGAAGATCCAGGATACTAGTCCTTTTTTGTAGCCTACCCCCAAGCAGTTCGGGGCCACGGTTGCCTGGCCTGGGGATGAGCCCAATTTTAAGATAGGGGCAAGACCCACAGGGGCCCCTAGGGACGATGAGGGAGCCCAGGAGGATGACGATATGGCTGATGTGATGGATTTCTTCATTTGAGGAGGCAGAGTTGCACGACCAGGATCACCCAAAAAAATTTGTGATTTTGTCTTTATTTTGATGTTATTGCTTTCAGTTTTTATTTTGTTATCTTGTTGCAATAAAAGTGGACTGTATGTTATTGCTTTTGGTTTTTTGGTTATCTAGTTGCGATGAAATTGGGCTTCATGTTATTGCTTTTAGTTATTGGCTATCTCATTGTGATTAACTTGACCGCTTCTAGCATCTTGTCATATTTACTTTGAGATGGTTTGTTGGAAACAAAAATACAGGATCTTGTGTATTGATTAATTTTCATTCACACGCCTTTTATTCCTTTCGATAATGTGTAATCTCGGATACCAACTTTGCCTGGGTTATAAGCCTTTTCTAAAAAAAATTTGCTTGAAAGAAATTGATTGAAAGAAAAAGCTAAGAGAAAGAAAACTAAAAAGTCAACACATTTTTGGAAGAGAATGACCGCCAATTTTCTTTGGAAAATTCACGAATCATGACATAAAAAGGTTTTTGAAAAAAAGATATGTGTGTGCCTGAAGGGTGAACGCAATGAAAGATTTTCCTAAATGCCTAAATGGACTCGGATGTATGCGTGACTTGATAAAGGAGCATTTTTTGGAAACACTGGGTTGATTGAATAGGGGAAACAAACCCTAAGCCTTAGTGTTTGCATGGCCATAAAAGCTTTATGTTTGAGTGTCCATATGGATGCGTGCCATGATCAATTTTGCATAAATTTCTAATCATCATCATCATATGCGTGGCATGGAAATGATTTGGGGCATTCCCTTATTCCTGTTCCACTTGCTAAACAAATATCCTGACATCCATCATGTCTCTCCATCTGTAGGCCTTTCGAGCCAAACATCATTTTTTACCATAACCTTGACTTAAGATGGAAATTTCCAACCTTACCCTTGTAAGAGAGAAACGAAGGGTCTTCCAAGAGAATTTTCCTTTACCTTGGGTTACAATTATGAGTCAATAGAAAATAAAAGAAAAGAAAAAAAAAAATCAATCAATCAAAGATTGAAGAAAAGCAAAAGAAAAGAAAACAAAAAGAGAGGTTCTTTGGACCAGACAATGTCTGAACAATGTGCAGAATTGTCAAAAGCAAAGAAAAAGGGAAAGAGAATAGTAACCTTAACTTGGTTTAAACTTGAGGGATGCGCAAGGCAATCACCTACTTAGTTACAAACCAAATCATGTGTCCACTTTTGTCTGCGCCGAACCAAAGATGTTAGTGCTTAGCTTTACTTAGTTTTAAAAGATTGGCTAAAATTTTGTTAAAACATAAGCACTTAGACAATGAAGGAAAGCTGGAGTTGCTGCACATGATGTCTAACATTATGTCAAGGAATCAGATTGGGCTGCACAATGCACAAGGCAAGATAAAATGTCAAATGAAGAATTGAAGCTGCAGGATCCACGATGTCGGATACAATGTCCAGGACATCCTGCCCGAAAATACTGGACACATAAATCTGTTATATCTTTAACAGATTAATGTGCAGTCAGCAACAGATTAGGAGCTCTATCTTTAGGAACGAATTAAAAGATAATTAAAGATTGAATTACAAACTTGAATAGTTTCGTTCAGGGATTAGAGATTGAAGATAAAAACTAAAAGATAAAACTTTATCTTTTAGATCTTTAAGTGCAGATTTTTCAGGAGAATGATAGAGCTTATCCAGCGCAAGTTGTTGCAGCCCAGATACGTACACTGCTATATAAACATGAAGGTTGCACGGGTTTTTTGATCAAGTCAGAGATTGAAGAGTTATTTTGTGAGTTTTGTGACTTGAGTGTTTTGTGAGCCACCTTGATGTTACCCTAACATCAAGTGTTGGACCTGAGTGTGTAGAGTTGATCTCTATTGTTCAGAGAGCAATCTCTGGTGTGTCTTTGATTTGTTTGTAAACACGGGTGAGTGATTGAGAGGGAGTGAGAGGGGTTCTCATATCTAAGAGTGGCTCTTAGGTAGAAGTTGCATGGGTAGTGGATAGGTGAGAAGGTTGTATACAGTGGCTGTTAGATCTTCGAACTAATACTATTTTAGTGGATTTCCTCCCTGGCTTGGTAGCCCCCAGATGTAGGTGACGTTGCACCGAACTGGGTTAACAATTCTCTTGTGTTATTTACTTGTTTAATCTGTTCATACTGTCATATATAATCTACATGTTCTGAAGCGCGATGTCGTGACATCCTGTACGACATCTGTCCTCAGTATCAGAATTTCAATTGGTATCAGAGCGGGCACTCTAAATCACTGAGTGAGATCTAGGGAGATAAATTCTGATGAACATGGAGAAAGAAGGAGGACCAGTGAACAGACCACCAATTCTGGATGGAACCAACTATGAATACTGGAAAGCAAGGATGGTGGCCTTCCTCAAATCACTAGATAGCAGAACCTGGAAAGCTGTCATCAAAGGCTGGGAACATCCCAAGATGCTGGACACAGAAGGAAAGCCCACTGATGAATTGAAGCCAGAAGAAGACTGGACAAAAGAAGAAGACGAATTGGCACTTGGAAACTCCAAAGCCTTGAATGCCCTATTCAATGGAGTTGACAAGAATATCTTCAGATTGATCAACACATGCACAGTTGCCAAGGATGCATGGGAGATTCTGAAAACCACTCATGAAGGAACCTCCAAAGTGAAGATGTCCAGATTGCAACTATTGGCTACAAAATTCGAAAATCTGAAGATGAAGGAGGAAGAATGCATTCATGACTTCCACATGAACATTCTTGAAATTGCCAATGCTTGCACTGCCTTGGGAGAAAGGATGACAGATGAAAAGCTGGTGAGAAAGATCCTCAGATCGTTGCCTAAGAGATTTGACATGAAAGTCACTGCAATAGAGGAGGCCCAAGACATTTGCAACATGAGAGTAGATGAACTCATTGGTTCCCTTCAAACCTTTGAGCTAGGACTCTCGGATAGGACTGAAAAGAAGAGCAAGAACCTGGCGTTCGTGTCCAATGATGAAGGAGAAGAAGATGAGTATGACCTGGATACTGATGAAGGTCTGACTAACGCAGTTGTGCTCCTTGGAAAACAGTTCAACAAAGTGCTGAACATAATGGACAGGAGGCAGAAACCACATGTCCGGAACATCCCTTTCGACATCAGGAAAGGTAGTGAATACCAGAAGAAGTCAGATGAAAAGCCCAGTCACAGCAAAGGAATTCAATGCCATGGGTGTGAAGGCTATGGACACATCAAAGCTGAATGTCCCACCCATCTCAAGAAGCAGAGGAAAGGACTTTCTGTATGTTGGTCTGATGATACAGAGAGTGAACAAGAAAGTGATTCTGACAGAGATGTGAATGCACTCACTGGGAGATTTGAATCTGATGAAGATTCAAGTGATATTGATATTGAAATCACTTTTGATGAGCTTGCTATATCCTATAGAGAACTATGCATCAAAAGTGAGAAGATTCTTCAGCAAGAAGCACAACTGAAGAAGGTCATTGCAAATCTGGAGGCTGAGAAGGAGGCACATGAAGAGGAGATCTCTGAACTTAAAGGAGAAATTGGTTTTCTGAACTCTAAACTGGAAAACATGACAAAATCAATAAAGATGCTGAATAAAGGCTCAGATATGCTTGATGAGGTGCTACAGCTTGGGAAGAATGTTGGAAACCAGAGAGGACTTGGATTTAATCATAAATCTGCTGGCAGAACAACCATGATAGAATTTGTTCCTGCCAAAAACAGCACTGGAGCCACGATGTCACAACATCGGTCTCGACATCATGGAACGCAGCAGAAAAAGAGCAAAAGAAAGAAGTAGAGGTGTCACTACTGTGGCAAGTATGGTCACATAAAGCCCTTTTGCTATCATCTACATGGCCATCCACATCGTGGAACTCAAAGTAGCAGCAGCGGAAGGAAGATGATGTGGGTTCCAAAACACAAGATTGTTAGTCTTGTTGTTCATACTTCACTTAGAGCATCAGCTAAGGAAGATTGGTACCTAGATAGCGGCTGTTCCAGACACATGACAGGAGTTAAAGAATTCCTGGTGAACATTGAACCCTGCTCCACTAGCTATGTGACATTTGGAGATGGCTCTAAAGGAAAGATCACTGGAATGGGAAAGCTAGTCCATGATGGACTTCCTAGTCTAAACAAAGTACTGCTGGTGAAGGGACTGACTGCAAACTTGATCAGCATCAGTCAGTTGTGTGATGAAGGGTTCAATGTAAACTTCACAAAGTCAGAATGCTTGGTGACAAATGAGAAGAGTGAAGTTCTAATGAAGGGCAGCAGATCAAAGGACAACTGTTACCTATGGACACCTCAAGAAACCAGTTACTCCTCCACATGTCTATCCTCCAAAGAAGATGAAGTCAAAATATGGCATCAAAGATTTGGACATCTGCACTTAAGAGGCATGAAGAAAATCATTGACAAAGGTGCTGTTAGAGGCATTCCCAATCTGAAAATAGAAGAAGGTAGAATCTGTGGTGAATGTCAGATTGGAAAGCAAGTCAAGATGTCCCACCAGAAGGTTCAACATCAGACCACTTCCAGGGTGCTGGAACTACTTCACATGGACTTGATGGGGCCTATGCAAGTTGAAAGCCTTGGAGGAAAGAGGTATGCCTATGTTGTTGTGGATGATTTCTCCAGATTTACCTGGGTCAACTTTATCAGAGAGAAATCAGACACCTTTGAAGTATTCAAAGAGTTGAGTCTAAGACTTCAAAGAGAAAAAGACTGTGTCATCAAGAGAATTAGGAGTGACCATGGCAGAGAGTTTGAAAACAGCAAGTTTACTGAATTCTGCACATCTGAAGGCATCACTCATGAGTTCTCTGCAGCCATCACACCACAACAAAATGGCATAGTTGAAAGGAAAAACAGGACTTTGCAAGAAGCTGCTAGGGTCATGCTTCATGCCAAAGAACTTCCCTATAATCTCTGGGCTGAAGCCATGAACACAGCATGCTATATCCACAACAGAGTCACACTTAGAAGAGGGACTCCAACCACACTGTATGAAATCTGGAAAGGGAGGAAGCCAACTGTCAAGCACTTCCACATCTTTGGAAGTCCATGTTACATTTTGGCAGATAGAGAGCAAAGGAGAAAGATGGATCCCAAGAGTGATGCAGGAATATTCTTGGGATACTCCACAAACAGAAGAGCATATAGAGTATTCAATTCCAGAACCAGAACTGTGATGGAATCCATCAATGTGGTTGTTGATGATCTAACTCCAGCAAGAAAGAAGGATGTCGAAGAAGATGTCAGAACATCGGGAGACAATGTAGCAGATACAGCTAAAAGTGCAGAAAATGCAGAAAATGCAGAAAACTCTGATTCTGCTACAGATGAACCAAACATCAATCAACCTGACAAGAGTCCCTCCATTAGAATCCAGAAGATGCACCCCAAGGAGCTGATTATAGGAGATCCAAACAGAGGAGTCACTACAAGATCAAGGGAGATTGAGATTGTCTCCAATTCATGCTTTGTCTCCAAAACTGAGCCAAAGAATGTGAAAGAGGCACTGACTGATGAGTTCTGGATCAATGCTATGCAAGAAGAATTGGAGCAATTCAAAAGGAATGAAGTTTGGGAGCTAGTTCCTAGACCCGAGGGAACTAATGTGATTGGCACCAAGTGGATCTTCAAGAACAAAACCAATGAAGAAGGTGTTATAACCAGAAACAAGGCCAGACTTGTTGCTCAAGGCTACACTCAGATTGAAGGTGTAGACTTTGATGAAACTTTCGCCCCTGTTGCTAGACTTGAGTCCATCAGATTGTTACTTGGTGTAGCTTGCATCCTCAAATTCAAGCTGTACCAGATGGATGTGAAGAGCGCGTTTCTGAATGGATACCTGAATGAAGAAGTCTATGTGGAGCAGCCAAAGGGATTTGTAGATCCAACTCATCCAGATCATGTATACAGGCTCAAGAAGGCTCTCTATGGATTGAAGCAAGCTCCAAGAGCTTGGTATGAAAGGCTAACAGAGTTCCTTACTCAGCAAGGGAATAGGAAGGGAGGAATTGACAAGACTCTCTTTGTCAAACAAGATGCTGAAAACTTGATGATAGCACAGATATATGTTGATGACATTGTGTTTGGAGGGATGTCGAATGAGATGCTTCGACATTTTGTCCAACAGATGCAATCTGAATTTGAGATGAGTCTTGTTGGAGAGCTGACTTATTTTCTGGGACTCCAAGTGAAGCAGATGGAAGACTTCATGTTCCTCTCACAAAGCAAGTATGCAAAGAACATTGTCAAGAAGTTTGGGATGGAAAATGCCAGCCATAAAAGAACACCTGCACCTACTCACTTGAAGCTGTCAAAGGATGAAGCTGGCACCAGTGTTGATCAAAGTCTGTACAGAAGCATGATTGGAAGCTTACTATATTTAACAGCAAGCAGACCTGACATCACCTTTGCAGTATGTGTTTGTGCAAGATATCAAGCCAATCCCAAGATAAGTCACTTGAATCAAGTAAAGAGAATTCTGAAATATGTAAATGGCACCAGTGACTATGGGATTATGTACTGTCATTGTTCAGATTCAATGCTGGTTGGATATTGTGATGCTGATTGGGCTGGAAGTGCAGATGACAGAAAAAGCACTTCTGGTGGATGTTTCTATTTGGGAAACAATCTTATTTCATGGTTCAGCAAGAAGCAGAACTGTGTGTCCCTATCTACTGCAGAAGCAGAGTATATTGCAGCAGGAAGCAGCTGTTCACAACTAGTTTGGATGAAGCAGATGCTGAAGGAGTACAATGTCGAACAAGATGTCATGACATTGTACTGTGACAACATGAGTGCTATTAATATTTCTAAAAATCCTGTTCAACACAGCAGAACCAAGCACATTGACATTAGACATCACTATATTAGAGATCTTGTTGATGATAAAGTTATCACACTGGAGCATGTTGCCACTGAGGAACAAGTAGCAGATATTTTCACAAAGGCATTGGATGCAAATCAGTTTGAAAAACTGAGGGGCAAGCTGGGCATTTGTCTGCTAGAGGAGTTATAGCAATTACTTCTATCTGAACGTGCTCAAACGTTAATAGCACATTCACTACTGGGCCAAAACAAATTCAACCTTCGTTTCACACGTCCCCCTACATTCCTCATTCAAACTTACATTTTCGTGGCAATCTCGTTTTCATCAGCATTCCCCAACACTTCTCAGATATTCACGAAACCACTCCAAAAGCTCTGCTTCTCCATGGCTACCTCACCAAAAGAAACCTCATCCCCTGTTTCACCCTCTGTACCATCATCTCCATCATCCACCAAAACTCCATCAAACCAGGAACAACCTGAATTCAATATCCAACCCATACAAATGATTCCTGGTCCAGGCCCTGTTCCTGAGAAACTGGTCCCTAAAAGACAACAGAGAGTGAAGATTTCTGAAAACCCTAGCTTTGCAACAAGCCCTAGGGAAGAAGACACTGAGATGGATAAGAAGATCCGCAGTCTTGTGAATAGCATTTTGAAAAATGCTTCTGTCCCTGATGCTGATAAAGATGTCCCAACATCTTCCACCCCAAATGCTGAAGTCCTCTCTTCATCCAGTGAAGAGGAATCAACAGAGGAAGAGGATCAAACCACAGAGGAGACCCCTGCACCAAGGGCACCAGAACCTGCTCCAGGTGACCTCGTTGACCTAGAAGAAGTAGAATCTGATGAGGAACCCATTGCCAAAAAGTTGGCACCTGGCATTGCAGAAAGATTACAAAGCAGAAAGGGAAAAACCCCCATTACTAGGTCTGGACAAATCAAAACTATTGCACAGAAGAAGAGCACACCAATCACTCCTACCACATCCAGATGGAGCAAAGTTGCAATCCCTTCCAAGAAGAGGAAAGAAATTTCCTCATCTGATTCTGATGATGATGTCGAACTAGATGTTCCCGACATCAAGAGAGCCAAGAAATCAGGGAAAAAGGTGCCTGGAAATGTCCCTGATGCCCCATTGGACAACATTTCATTCCACTCCATTGGCAATGTTGAAAGGTGGAAATTTGTATATCAACGCAGACTTGCTTTAGAAAGAGAACTGGGAAGAGATGCCTTGGATTGCAAGGAGATCATGGACCTCATCAAGGCTGCTGGACTGCTGAAAACTGTCACCAAGTTGGGAGATTGTTATGAAAGTCTAGTCAGGGAATTCATTGTCAACATTCCCTCTGACATAACAAACAGAAAGAGTGATGAGTATCAGAAAGTGTTTGTCAGAGGAAAATGTATTAGATTCTCCCCTGCTGTAATCAACAAATACCTGGGCAGACCAACTGAAGGAGTGGTGGATATTGCTGTTTCTGAGCATCAAATTGCCAAGGAAATCACTGCCAAGCAAGTCCAGCATTGGCCAAAGAAAGGGAAGCTTTCTGCAGGGAAGCTAAGTGTGAAGTATGCAATCCTGCATAGGATTGGCACTGCCAACTGGGTACCCACCAATCATACTTCCACTGTTGCCACAGGTTTGGGTAAATTTCTGTATGCTGTTGGAACCAAGTCCAAATTTAATTTTGGAAACTATATTTTTGATCAAACTATTAAGCATTCAGAATCTTTTGCTGTCAAATTACCCATTGCCTTCCCAACTGTATTGTGTGGCATTATGTTGAGTCAACATCCCAATATTTTAAACAACATTGACTCTGTGAAGAAGAGAGAATCTCCTTTATCCCTGCATTACAAACTGTTTGAGGGGACACATGTCCCAGACATTGTCTCGACATCAGGGAAAGTTGCTGCTTCAGGTGCTGTGTCCAAGGATGATTTGATTGCTGAACTCAAGGACACATGCAAGGTGCTGGAGGCAACCATCAAAGCCAACACAGAGAAGAAAATGGAGCTGGAACGTCTGATCAAAAGAGTCTCAGACACTGGCGTTGATGATGGAGAAGCAGCTGAGGAAGAAGAAGATGCAGCAGAGGATACAGAATCAGATGATGATGATTCTGATGCCACCCCATGACTAGCTATTGGGGCATGTCCCTTTGAACAATTGATTGTTATTGGTCTGTAATATTTGCACATTAATTTCATGCATTCTACTTTTGCCAAATTCTGTCTAAAAAGGGGGAGTAGTAGGATATTATGCATGATTTATGATTTTGAGGGGGAGTAGTATTTATATGATTTTGAGGGGGAGTAGTATTTATACTGCTGCTGCTGATGATGATTGATGTAAGCTACTGAAACTAGTAGCTGATAGAAGATGTTGCAGTGAACTGCTTCCTAGCAGAATATTCACTTCACAGCAGTAAGAGCATGGAGACAGGGGGAGCAGAAAGCTGATGTCACGTGAGATGTCTTGACATCCTGGAAAAGACTTGTAGATTTGCAACTTGCAGAATTTTGCTGTCACCACTACAGATACTGCTGTGCTTGATTACTCTGATAATGAAAGTTGTTGATCCCACTTGCATGACTGCTCGTACCTGCTCAGGAAGTGTCTAAGTATGTTTTAGACAAAATTTGCCAAAGGGGGAGATTGTTAGTGCTTAGCTTTACTTAGTTTTAAAAGATTGGCTAAAATTTTGTTAAAACATAAGCACTTAGACAATGAAGGAAAGCTGGAGTTGCTGCACATGATGTCTAACATTATGTCAAGGAATCAGATTGGGCTGCACAATGCACAAGGCAAGATAAAATGTCAAATGAAGAATTGAAGCTGCAGGATCCACGATGTCGGATACAATGTCCAGGACATCCTGCCCGAAAATACTGGACACATAAATCTGTTATATCTTTAACAGATTAATGTGCAGTCAGCAACAGATTAGGAGCTCTATCTTTAGGAACGAATTAAAAGATAATTAAAGATTGAATTACAAACTTGAATAGTTTCGTTCAGGGATTAGAGATTGAAGATAAAAACTAAAAGATAAAACTTTATCTTTTAGATCTTTAAGTGCAGATTTTTCAGGAGAATGATAGAGCTTATCCAGCGCAAGTTGTTGCAGCCCAGATACGTACACTGCTATATAAACATGAAGGTTGCACGGGTTTTTTGATCAAGTCAGAGATTGAAGAGTTATTTTGTGAGTTTTGTGACTTGAGTGTTTTGTGAGCCACCTTGATGTTACCCTAACATCAAGTGTTGGACCTGAGTGTGTAGAGTTGATCTCTATTGTTCAGAGAGCAATCTCTGGTGTGTCTTTGATTTGTTTGTAAACACGGGTGAGTGATTGAGAGGGAGTGAGAGGGGTTCTCATATCTAAGAGTGGCTCTTAGGTAGAAGTTGCATGGGTAGTGGATAGGTGAGAAGGTTGTATACAGTGGCTGTTAGATCTTCGAACTAATACTATTTTAGTGGATTTCCTCCCTGGCTTGGTAGCCCCCAGATGTAGGTGACGTTGCACCGAACTAGGTTAACAATTCTCTTGTGTTATTTACTTGTTTAATCTGTTCATACTGTCATATATAATCTGCATGTTCTGAAGCGCGATGTCGTGACATCCTGTACGACATCTGTCCTCAGTATCAGAATTTCAAAAGAGGAAAGGAAACAAAAAAGGAAAGGCTTGAATGACCAAAGGTCTAAATTTCCTACCAAAATTCAAGTTCCTAAAAGTCCCGTTGATCCATGATCACACATATTATCTTTGATTTGATGGGAAATGACTTACAAAGTCAAGTCATGGCATATCTGTGGTTTGGAGTTAGGATTAAACACTTGTCTATGTGAGATTTTGTACACTTTGAGTGGTGTTCCTTTATTTCAAATGGACCCAGTGTTTTCTTCTAATTCTCTTTTGGAAATGAAATGCGAATGTCCCAAATCTCATTTGTGGTTATGAGAAATTCTATCAGCATGTTTTCCTTCCCCCAGTAGTCACATTGTTTTTCTTCAAAAATATATGTTGCTCTGATCAGTTTGGAGGTCTATTTCTTTGCTTAGCGTGTTCACATTTTAGAAAAAAAAAATTCCAAAGACTATTACAGTCTTCTTTGCCTCAGAGACTATCAAATCCGTTGGCTTGCAAAGACAATCAAGGTCTTCTGCCTTTTTTTGAGGACTTCAATGTTTGTCGACCAAGACTATAAAAGTCTTCTTTGCCTGAGACTATCAAGTTCTTTGGCTTGTAGAGACAATCAAGGTCATCTGCCTCTTTTCGAGGACTTCAATGTCTTTCGACCAAGACTATTACAGTCTTCTTTGCCTCAAAGACAATCAAGTCCGTTGGCTTACAGAGACAATCATGGTCATCTTCTTTTCTTTACTTTTCCAAGACTATCAAAGTCTGTCGTCATGCGGAGACAATCATGGTCATTCTCTTTTCTTTACTTTTCCAAGACTATCAAAGTCTGTCGTCATGCGAAGACAATCATGGTCATCCGCTCTTCTTTACTTTTCCAAGACTATCAAAGTCTATCGTCATGTGGAGACAATCATGGTCATCCGCTTTTCTTTACTTTTCCAAGACTATCAAAATTTGTCATCATGCGGAGACAATCATGGTCATCCGCTTTTCTTTACTTTTCCAAGACAATCAAAGTCTGTTGTCATGCGGAGACAATCATGGTCATCTGCTTTTCTTTACTTTTCCAAGACTATCAAAGTTTGTTGCTTTGTGGAGACTATCAATGTCTTCCGCCCTTTTTGTTTCAAAGACTATCAGAGTCTTCCGTCGAGACTTCAATGTATCCTTTACTTTGCAAGGCTTCAAGGTCTTTTTGTGGATATACCCGATGCCTCTCATACTCTCTCTTTTGACAGGTTTCACTGCTTGGGCTTCCATTAGTGTCCAATCGGATGGTAAGATCGCTTGAACGAAATTAGTGTCTTTATCTTTACTTCCATTTTATCTCCAATAAAAGATAAGTAATGAGGGGCAACTATCGTACCCAAATTTCGTTCGGGGATGATTGTTCGCCAACATTTGGATTCTTGCCAGTCGGATTGAGCTGCTTAACACTAATTGTCATGCAATTCGTAAGGTTTTGTGACGTTTCGGAAGGAAATGAGCAAAATATTCAAAATGAGGGCAAGAGGGTCACTTTTGGGGCATTTTTCAGCCCCTGGCCCACTAGGAAGCTTAGGGCTGAAGTAACCAGCTCGCGTAGGCGAGCAAGGTTACTTCTGGAGGAAGCAAGCAGCTCGCCTAGGCGAGCTGTTGTGCAAACTCCACCCCTTATTTCCTATAAATAGACGTGAGGGGGCTGAGGAGAAGGGTCCAACATCTGAAATTGAGAGATTTTCACTGAAATTAGTAAGAAGAAGGAGAAAGAGGAAGAAAAAACAAGGTCGAGGCGCTTCTGTAATGTTTCCATGATCGATTTCGTGATCGTTCTTCATTCATCGACCGGTTAGTTTTTATTTTATGAAGTTGTGAATTCATTCTATGCACCCTTAGGGGTCCACTCTTGCTTTTTGCATCTTCATCTTCATTCTTCTACAATTAGTAGTTTTATTTCTTTCTGTAAAGCGAGTTTCGACCGATTAATTATGCCATAATTTCCTTTTTATCATTGTAAAGCGAGTTTCCACTGATTAGTTGTGTCGTAATCTCACTTAATCATTAAAAAATAAGAATTCACCCGATCGTTTGTGTCATAACCTCGATTAATCATTGTAAAATAACGTTTGAACTGCTCATTTACTTCACAAGTCCTCTTTTATTGAGTTTAAAAATAACCAACTGAAACCAAAGTTAAAATCAATACATAATCAAGCTTTTATCCACAAAAATCACTTGAAGTCGTTCAAGGTCCAACACCTTAACGGTCTCTTTTACTTTTATCGGTTAAAATGAACCTTTTAAAAGTCTAAGATCAACTTTATGTGTAACTTTCTTTCTTCGAAGAACTACGTAGGTCTGGGTTCCTCATCGCAATTGAGGATACGTAGGAGCAAGAGCCTTGCTCTTGTCAACTCCAAAAAGATAAAAAAAACATAAAAAAGGGAAAAAAAGAAATAAAATTTGAAGTCATGATTCTGCACATTTGATTAAAGGTTGTCATCCCTTGAGACGGACGCGTGGGGTGCTAATACCTTCCCCGCGCGTAAACAACTCCCGAACCTTTTGTTCTTAAAAGTAGTGGCGACTTCGCGCATTTTCCTTCCTTGGAAGACGCACCCGTGAGTCCCCTTGTCCTCCCGTCGAAGGGTAGGTTGCGACAAGTTATATATGAGCAAGTCAAAGAAACTAATGGAAAAAAGAGACTTAAGCTTAACATGGGATATGCAAATTATTAGAGTTTAGCAGCAAAGGCTCCAAAAAAAATTTGAATATAGCAGGAAATCAAAAAGGTTGGTTTGCTAAAATAGATGATAAATCTTGTCCTGTTTAAAGTAAGACAACTATCATACATCCCTTTTTCACAATAAAAAGCTAGCCATAAAATACATTGAAAATAAATCATACTACAAATACTAATTTAGATGTTAATTAACAAGAGACTCATGAAACAACTAACACAAAGATAATGCATTTAACATGAAGACAATACTAGAAAATGTTAAAATGACAGAGTAACCTATGACCAACCACAAAGCACCTTGTTATTAGTCACATAATAACCCAATTAGTAATAATTTACACAAGGCTACCAACTTGCTAAGAAAATTGGGTCAATGTCAAATATGCAATCATAGAAGGAAAAGTAATCACTCCACTATAGCCTTGTCTATATTAAAACTTTGTCGAGGTACTAGCATTTTATAGATCAAGAGGAAGAGGCACAATAAGAAGCAACCAACCACCAGAACATAATAGTGATACTGGTATACAAAATGCTTGATAAAAATTAAATTTGGTATCAAATGTGTATTTTGATGTTGGTATTCAAAAATAGAAAGTAAACAATGCATAATAACCAAAACCATAATAGGACATCAGATTTTTAGAGAACATAAGTGGAGGCAATGCATCCAGCAGGTGCAATAAAAAGGTAGAAAATTTGACATTAATATATCGTTCCTAATTTTTCCTTTCTGTAAATCATTAAATCACTACAAAGAATGTTACCTATAGTGGCACACAAAACTGTAGGGGTATAAACCTATTAGACATATACCCACACACTATTTAAGTGTGGATTTTGGATGGGATTCAACCACGTATTTTAGGTGTCACTATAATCTAAGAGACAGTTGTCCCTTACCGCTAACAGTTTTGTTATGGTCTACACATTGTCATTATCAAGCAAAGCAGTGGCCTACACCATATATTACTAGAATGCAGCAGTATACCAATTTGATGAGGTTGACAACACATTTTGTTGATTTAAGGGAAGATTGAACATTTAGTTATTGTTAAGTCAATGTTTATAAGGTGCATAGTTGTGAAATAATTATGGGGTTCTCATGTAATGTGATAATTAATGTGTGTTTCATTGGACGTTCAAATAATTATTTCTTTTATGTAATCATCTACTATGCAAATAATCAAATTAGAAAAAGGCAAAACATCAAACGGTTTATTGTTTTCGTGGAATAGGGTTTACGAGGGTTTAGGGTATACTTATTATACGATTTATGTCTTATGCCAAAGTTACTGTTTAGGGTTTATTTATTGTTTCGTTACTTAAGAGGTAGTTGTTAGGGTTTAAGCCTTAGTTAATTAAGGGTTCATGGTTTTTATTTAGGGTTTAGGGATTAATTAATTTGTTTTAGGGTTTAACATATTTTAGTTAGGTCAATAATTTAATATTTGTATACTTCATAAATGAAAAATTTAAACTGCTTGTCAAATAATACCAAATATTAGACATTGTTCAGTTATATTGCATACATAATTCCTTTACAACTTAATCAATCCCAAGAATCTTCATGTGTCCGGTACCCTTGGTGATTATCAGGCATTGCTCGGTCACAATGTGTGCTTCAGTTCCAGTAGTAACTATCCTCGTGTTGATCAAGTGTTCCAACATTTCTGTTATCTGTTGGCAAGCCTCCTACGACATTGACAACAAGGTAAAAAGTAAACATTTAAAGAATGACACATAAAATGACTAACAATGAGTGAATTCAAAATATATTATACCATTACATGTCGAGGCATGTCTACATCAGCAAGTGCAGGTGTAGGTGGTTCTAGTATAGCCGCTGCGGCGACGGATTGCTGAGGAGGATTTGGTTCAATAAATGTATCATCGTGCATCACAGGAGGATGTCTAGGAGGATCCCTAGGCTATTTCGGACTCATGAATAGGTGGGATATCATATATAACCACTCCATCTAGTTTGCTACACACTATCTAAGAGCAACACAAATCTGACCCACCGGTGCAAGGTATTCAGAGAACTGCATCCATCTATCGTCAATCTCCTCGATGGATAAAGATGGGGCAGCAGGGTGTGGAGGGATGGTTTGCACATAACCAAACTGTCACACAACCCTCTCTAGTCAGTGTATCGCAATAGATGGACCCCATCTGATGATTTATCCATAAAATAAGTAGATCAGCTCAAATTCTCTGAATGAACGGTGGTCACCATAAGGAATCCATCACACAACATCAGACATCAATCTATCCAACCACTTACAATACATCGATACCGATAATGCCTTCCCAAACTTCCAACGACAAGCACATGGTTTCCTCTCATGATAATCCTCATCAGCAACACACAAAGCAGCAGTAGGGAAATGTCTATAAATCCAACACTGAACATAATTAACAAAAAAACAAAATTCAAATCAATGGTAAATATAGACTATAAAACTAATAATTAAAGTTAAAAGAAATTATAAATACCTGTAACAGTGTGATATATCCTGCAAGTTGTCTGGCGGTTCTCTTTGACACATCATTCAAATTCACATACATATGGACCAATGTAGTCGCTCCCCATGAGTAGCTTCCAATTTGGCTAAGGTCATGAAATGCGTCCAAGAATACCACATGCACGTGTGTATTGTGGTGCAGGCCTTCCAAATTTATGTACCTTCCTTCCATGAAAGGACAACTTTAACTTAGGACGTTCCTGGAAAAAATATTAATCACTTCAAGTTAAATGAAAAATAGTTATGAAAATATTATATAATTTAAGAAATAAGTACCTCTCCTGCCCAAACTATAGTTGTCACATGATGAACATAATCCGCCAAAACTGATGTATTGTGGGGCCCGATGGGAAAACCCTGGGCATCAGCACATACATCATCAATAACTGCCTCCTGAGGCTGCTCATGAACCTCATTAGCTGCATGATCCACATGCTCAACATCCTCAACAACAGGTGCAGCAGCCCATTGTCTACGTGCAGATGTTGTCGGCCTTCGACGCTGAGGGGCTTCATCCGCATCACCACTAACTTGTGTCCCTAAGGCTCTTCCTATAACTCTACCTAAAGCCAAACACAATTCTCTGGTTCTAACCATAATTTGCACATTTAAACAGTAATAATTAATGTCATCGTTCAAATAATACTTGAATCAATTACTATTTAATAATTCATCAATAATTTTTTTATTTTTTAAATAATTTTTTTAATACTTTTATATATTCATAAATGAATATACAAATTATTATTTAAAATTTATAGACTTCACATCACTAATTCTAGCAAACTTAAATTAATGACCAAAATCTAAGTACAATTTTGTTTTTTATTTCTAATAAAGGACTTTCATTTTTTTACAAATTAGTATTTGGATACTTTTAAATATTTATAAAAAAAATGAAGAAATTTTAATTTTATACAACCAAACATTATATATATAAATATTTAATATTGTTAGTGTAACAATATATATACCACTATATCAATAAAAAAAATTGTCTTTTACAAATTTAGATTTTCTGGTTAAAATAATTGTGAAATATATACTAATAAAAATTTGGAATTTATGATATATAAAAATTTATTAAAAAAACTATTTTAAATAGCAAATATAATTAAATTACTTATATTTTAAAAACAATTAATAAAAATAATATTTATACATTCTTTTTTAAATGAACAAAATTCTTAAGTTATTTACTTATTGAATAAGTTATTTATTAAAAACCTACTTCAAAAAAATATAATTAATTAAATAAAAACACATTAAAAATATACAACAAAAATATTAATTATTTTTAAATAATAAAAAATTATTCAATTATTATTTAATTATTTAATAAATTATAAAAAAAATATTATACGAATTGAAAATTTGTATAAACCATACAGATTCCATATCCGTATGGATTATATGGATTGTTAATCCATATAATCACTACGGATTGACAATCCGTATGGTTTATATGGATTGTTAATCCGTGCAATTAGTATAATCTATACAGATTGCTAATTTGCATGATTTATACGGATTTTCAATCCTTACAATGCATACAGATTGACAATCCGTATGCATTACCAATCACGACGACGAAATCACAGTAATCCTGAAACAAAAAAAAAAGTGTGAAACACTCACGGCGACGATGATAGACAGCGGTGACAGGAGTTGCAACAACGAGCAAACGGTGGCACCAAGGGTAGGCTCTCAATGGCACGAGAAGAAGAACCAAAAATGCAGAAGGAGAACAACAACATTTTCGTCACTTCACTTAAAATTTTGGGTGCACTAGCAATTTTGTTGGATGCACAAAAGAAATTCCCATGATGTTGTTGTCTAAAGTGGTGCGCCACATCTGTTTTGGGTTGGGATGCAAACACAGACAGAATGAGGTTATTCTTTTGCAATTAATCCTCATTTGTTTTTTTTTTCAATTATGTTTATTTTTTTTCCAACACGCTCTTTAAGGTCCATTCGGAGTGATTGTTAGTTTTTAGTCTTTGGTTTTAAAATATAATTTCAAAATGAAACTTGTTTAACTAAAATGGTTTTGAATAGATTTTTTTCTTCTTTTCAAAATAGATCTTACCTTATTTCAAAAAAATGAAAATAGTCTTCTAGTTTTAGTTGTTGGTTTTAGCCTAATCCAACTTCTCCCCCAACTAAAATGTGTAACACTTGTCATAACTTTGATGAATGGGAGTCTTGTGAGACACACTTCAAAGTTCAACTTCTCTCCCTCTTTCTCTCCTTCAATTTTGTGCCCCCCCCCCCTCTCTCTTTCTCACTTCTTTCCTCCATTGAAGCTTCCTTTCTAAGCTTTTTATCCAAGGCAGTCTCTTGGTGGTGAAGCTCCTCCTTCCACGGCTTATTCCCTAGTGAATAACGCCTCTTCTCACCTCTTCTCCTTTATCTTCTATTGCATCTCCATGATTGAAAATCACCATTGAAGGACCTCATTGAAGCTCAAAGATCCAGCCTCCATAGAAGCTTCTCAAGAAAGCTTCCATCAAGTGGTAATCAAAGCACAAGAGCTTCAAGTAGGTGCTCCTTAAACTTCCATTAATTTTTAGCTTTACCTTCTCCTCCATTGTTGTTTCTTCATTTTTCTCCATGTATCTCCTCACATGTCTTGGGATAAATGTTGTTAACATGATTCTTTATAATTTCCACGGATTAAACTTTCTATAGAAGCTAGATTTGATTTTCTATGGTTCAAATTTCTTGTTCTTGTTCTTGAACCATGAATTGTGTTGAGTTTAGGTTCCTTTGAGTTTTCTCTTGCTATTTTTTGTGGCTGAAACCTAAACCATAAAATTCTTAAAAAAAACATTTAAGTAGAAGAAAACCTCAAAAATCTAGAGTGACTTGTTCACCTATTGTAGTTTTCTCATAGAAGTCATGTCTAGTCATAAAACTTGTCACATAAGATTACCAGAGACTGTAACCGATTACCAGAAGCACAAAAGCTTTCTGAAAATCATTTCAAAAATTTTTCCAAGCTTTCTGAAAATCATGTGCACTGTTCATGTAGAATAAAATTCATTTTCTGCAATTTCATTTCTGCTTCAATCTACAATTTCATTTTCTGCTGATTAATGAAAGGCTAAGTCTTAGCATTGTTTTCTCTTGAGGATCAAGCACAACTTGTTGGATCAAGTGGCCTTGGAATAATTAAGAAGGGGGTTGAATTAATTATTAACGAACCTTTAATAATAAAAATCTATCCTTCTTAATATTACCAAAAGTAAAAACAATAATTAAAGTGCACAGCGGAAATTAAAAGAGTAGGGAAGAAGAAGAAAAACACAAGAGATTTATATTGGTTTGGCAACAACCCGTGTCTACATCCAGTCCCCAAGCGACCTGTGGTCCTAGAGATTTCTTTTCAACCTTGTAAAAATCCTTTTACAAGCAAAGATCTACAAGGGATGTACCCTCCCTTGTTCTCTTTGAACAACCTAGTGGATGTACCCTCCACTAGAACTGATCCACAAGAGATGTACCATCTCTTGTTCTCAGTCACAACAACCCAAGTAGATGTACCCTCTACTTGTACCACAAAGGATGTACCCTCCAATGTGTTAAGACAAAGTTCTCAAGCAGTTAGTCCTTCGAAACTTTGTGAAGGGGGAAACAAAAGAATTCTCAGGCGGTTAGTCCTTTGAAATCTTTTGTTTATGGGAAAGGGAAGAATCAAAAGAATTCTCAGATTGTGTCGTTTTGAATTCTTTGACAAGGGAGAAGGGAGACACAAAAGAATTCAGGTGGTTAGTCCTTCGTTCTTTTAGAAAAGGGAGAAGAGAGACACAAAAAGAATTCAGGTGGGTAGTCCTTGGCGAATTCTTTTTTTCAAAGGGAGAAGGGAATGAAAAAGATGAATAGCACAAGTTTTTGAACAAAGAACTTTTTTTGGAAGAAAAATTTTTGAACAAAAACTTTTAGAAGGATGAAGAGAAATGAAACCAGAAAGTTCTGTTGTAAGAAATGAAAGATGTTGAAAGATAGAATGATTGAAAGAAATGATGGATCTGTGAATTAGAATGTTAAAATGTTTCATGCCAAGGTCACATATTTATAGTTTCTTGATGACTCAAGTCAAAACTTGTAACTCTTGGTAATTCCTTTAAAACTAATTACTTAAAAAGTTATGACTTTTGAAAGAATCTTCAAAAACAAGTCACTTGAAGAAATGTGACTTTTGGAAATGAATTTTTCGAAAACAGTCACTGGTAATCGATTACCATAAGGGTGTAATCGATTACACATCAACAGATGTGACTCTTCATTTTGAATTTTGAAAATCTTAACGTTTTAAAACACTGGTAATCGATTACTACATTCTGGTAATCGATTACCAAAGAGTAAAACTCTTTGGTAATGATTTTGTAAAACACTTCTTGTGCTACTCAATGTTTTGAAAAACTTTATAATACTTATCTTGATTAAGTCTTCTCTTGATTCTTGAATCTTTGAGTCTTGAATCTTGATCTTGATTATTCTTGAATCTTGAATCTTGAATCTTCTTGATGAATCTTTCTCTTGATTCTTGAATTGTTCTTTACTCAATCTTGAAATCATTCTCTTGGGCTTTTTGTCATCATCTTTGTTATCATCAAAACACCTTGAATCAATCTTGATCATCATGAATCAATCTTGATTCATCATCATGAAGCAATGAAGCTTGCTTCTACACAGCTCTCTTTGAGGTTTTGTTATTCCCATTGAATTTTGATCAGTTTTTCCTCTTCACCAATTACTCTGTAATTGTTGCTATTAATTCGTGCATGCTTAGTGCTTGATTAATTGTCTTTGCGCTTAATTTAAGTTCATGCTTAATGATCGGTTTCGTTCATGATTAATTGGTGTATGTGTTGCTTAATCACATAATGATAGGCTTATGTTAATGTTCGCTTAGTAATTTAATTTAGGGTTGGATTAAGTGGTTGAACTGATTAAGAATATATACTCGTAACCTAGGATAAGAGACTTGCTTGTGAATCAAGGGGAAACAACATGTTTTAATTCTGTTATTTTCTAATTCAAATTTGCTTGTTGTTTAATTTGCAAAAACAAACACCCCCCCCAATTCATTACTGTTTTATTACTATCTGTTATGAACGTTTGGTTGACCATTTCTCGTTGGAAGACGACCTAGGATCACTTCCTAGATACTGCATTTTTAATGTTTATTTGATTCGGATACGGCCTCGATCAAATTTGGTACCGTTGCCGGGGAGCAGTGGGCCAAAGGTTCATAATAGTGTTTATTTTTTGGTGTGTAGCTCTGTCATTTAGGTTGTGAGTGTGTGTTGTTTTGTTTTAAGTAGCATTTTGTTTTGCATTTCAGTCGCATTCCCTATTTTAGCGACTGTTTTTGCGATTGTTTTAGTTTTGTGTTTTGCTGTGAACAGTGATTAACGACTGATTTTGCAATTTAATTGGTGATTTTTGTTTTGATAGTTAGAGTTGTTATTTTTGGCTGATTTTTTGTGTGGTAGTTTCTTTTGATCCATATTTTGTGTGAATAATACTAGGAGCACTTGGTGTGGTAGTATTTGAGAGAGACAAAAAATTTGGGAATTTGTTTTTAACAAAACTTAAAACTGCCATAACTTTTGCTCCGGGTATCAGAATGACTATTATTATATATGCATTTGGGGTAGAAGAATGAGTCGTTTTAAACTTGAAAAATCAGCCGTTTACCAAGTTTTTTTTTTATTTTTTTAGTATTATTGTCTTATTTTTCTAAACTTCCCTTAGGCAGTTTTCATAGTTACACTTTGAATTTTTGTCTGAAAATTTTTGTGCTATCTTTTCATGATTTTAGGGTGTTGCTCACAAAATTTCAGCTCATTTGGATATCGTTTGACTATAGTTGCAGTTTGAACCCTCCCCTGGTGCTTATTGAGAAACACATTATTTGCTGCATATAGTGCATGACTAGGGGTAATCCAAGTGATTTACAACCCATTGATCCTAAAATAGATAGAACCTTTTATATATTAGTTAGGCATAGTGTGCATCCTGATCATTCTGTGCATTTTGAGCATTGTGAGCATTCTGAGTATTCTGTTGCTGGTGATTCTGAATATTTTGATTTTGAGCATTCAACTACTAATTTTCATACTGAGAACATGGCTCAACCTCCACCTCGTGAGAGGACTCTTAGGGAGATGGCTGCACCTGATTTGACTTATGAAAGCTTGTGCATTCAATATCCTGATGAGGGTGTTCCATATGTTCTCGAGACTGAACTAATACATTTGCTGCCCAAGTTTCATGGTCTTGCAGGTGAAGATCCTCATAAGCATCTTAAGGAGTTCCATATTGTTTGTTCCGCCATGAAGCCCCCTAATGTCCAAGAAGAGCATATCTTTATAAAGGCTTTTCCTCATTCTCTGGAGGGACTAGCAAAAGATTGGCTATACTACCTTGCTCCCAGGTCCATTTTCAGCTGGGATGACCTTAAGAGGGTGTTCTTGGAGAAATTCTTCCCTGCATCTAGAACCACTGCCATCAGAAAAGACATTTCAGGCATCAGGCAACTTAGTGGAGAGAGCTTGTATGAGTACTTGGAAAGATTCGAGAAATTGTGTGCAAGCTGTCCTCACCACCAGATTTCTGAGAAACTCCTTCTTCAATATTTCTATGAGGGACTTAGCAACATGGAGAGGAGTATGATTGATGCTGTCAGTGGTGGAGCTCTTGGTGATATGATGCTGAGGCTAGGAATTTGATTGAGAAGATGGCTTCCAACTCCCAACAATTCAGTGCAAGAAATGATGCTATTGTCCTTAGAGGAGTCCATAAGGTGGCCACAGATTCATCTTCATCTACTGAAAATAAAAAGCTTGAGGGAAAACTTGATGCCTTGGTCAACCTAGTAACTCCGCTTGCCATGAATCACAAATCTGCACCTGTTGCAAGAGTCTGTGGTCCATGTTCTTCTATAGATCACCATATAGATCTTTGTGCTTCTTTGCAGTAATCTGGAGTCAAGCAGCAACCTGAAGCTTATGCTGCAAACATTTATAATAGACCCCCTCAGCAGCAAAACCAACAACAACAGAATAATTATGACCTTTCAAGCAACAGATACAATCCAGGTTGGAGGAATCATCCAAATCTGAGATGGGCAAGTCCTCCACAACAACAACAGTCTGTCCCTCCTTTCCAGAATGCTATTGGTCCAAGCAAGCCATATGTTCCTCCTCCAATGCAGCAACAACAACAAAGACGACAAGCAGTTGAGGCCCCTTCTCAACCTTCTTTAGAGGAGTTGGTAAGGCAAATGACCATCCAGAATATGCAATTTCAGCAAGAGACAAGAGCCTCCATTCAGAGTCTGACAAATCAGATAGGGTAGATGGCTACTCAGTTGAACTAAGCTCAGTCCCAAAATTCTGACAAATTGCTTTCACAGACTGTGCAAAATCCGAAAAATGTGAGTGCCATCACCTTGAGGTCTGGCAACCAAATTCAAGTGCCTCCACCAGTAGCAGCACCTACACCTGAACCTGTCCAGCTTCATTCTACACTTGAAAAAGAGGATGAGATAGTTGCACAAAAGAGAAAGCTTCCTAACAAAAATTTCATGCAGGTGGACTTTCCTTTAGTAATTCTGACTTACCGCAGCCTCCTATCCCTCTTTCATTCCCACCTAGAGCAATTCCAAACAAAAAAATGGAAGAAGCGGAAAAGGAGGTCTTGGAGACCTTCAGGAAAGTAGAGGTGAGCATACCTCTACTAGATGCCATCAAGCAGATTCCAAGATATGCCAAGTTTCTAAAGGAGTTGTGCACCCACAAAAGGAAGCTCAAAGGCAATGAAAGGATTAGCATGGGCAGAAATGTGTCAGCATTGATAGGTAAATCTGTTCCTCACATTCTTGAGAAATGTAAGGACCCAGGTACTTTCTGTATACCTTGCATTATTGTGAACTGTAAATTTGAGAATGCCATGCTAGATCTAGGAGCATCAGTTAGTGTCATGCCTCTATCCATTTTCAATTCTTTATCTCTTGGACCTTTCAATCTACAGATGTGGTGATTCATTTGGCAAATAAAAGTGTTGCTTACCCTGCAGGTTTCGTAGAGGATGTGCTGGTTCGGGTTGGTGAACTTATTTTTCTTGTTGATTTTTATGTTCTTAATATGGAAGAGGGATTTTCCCATGGTTCAGTTCCAATTATTTTAGGCAGGCCATTTATGAAAACAGCCTGAACCAAGATAGATGTTTATGCTGGCACATTGTATATGGAATTTGGTGATATTGTTGTTCATTTTAACATTCTTGATGCCATGAAACATCCATCTGAGGATCATTCTATTTTTTGTGTTGAGATTATTAATCAGATTGTTGATGATTATATGTTTGATTTTGATTTTGTTCTTCATGGTAGGAAACATCTATTTTTATCTGATCTGCATACCTGTCATTCCTTATGCATTGAATCTGAATATGAGTTTGAATTTGATCCTGTATCTAATTTTTATGCTAAGAATGAATCTGAATTTGAGTCTGGTGTTGTACCTCTTGATGTTGATTTTTTAGAGTCAGAATGCACTAACCATGTTGCAGGAAGTACATATAATTCTGACTTGCTTTATGAGGTACAGGCTGAGGAACCTTCTTCTTCTCCTACCCTGGTTCCTCCCACTGTTCAGCCACCACCCATACCAGAGTTGAAGCCCTTACCAGCAACCCTCAAATATGCTTACTTGGAGGACAAGGAAAAATTTCTAGTGATCATCTCTGCCCCCCTTGCTGCTGAGCAAGAGGAGAAGTTGCTGCTAGTTCTCAAGAAGCACTAAAAGGCCATTGGATAGACTTTAGCAGACATTCTTTGTATTAGCCCATCTACCTACATGCATAGGATACTTTTAGAGGATGGAGCTAAGCCAGTGAGGCAGCCACAGCGGCAACTCAACCCCGTCATTCTAGACGTGGTGAAAAAGGAAGTGACCAAGCTCTTACAAGCTAGAATCACCTACCCCATTTCTGACAGCCAGTGGGTGAGTCCAGTCCAAGTGGTTCCTAAGAAGACAGGCCTCATAATGATCAAGAATGAGAGGGATTAGCTTATCCCCACAAGAGTGCAAAATAGCTTGCGAGTCTGCATTGATTATAGGAGGCTGAACCAGGTAACCAGAAAAGATCATTTTCCCCTGCCATTCATTGATCAAATGCTTGAGCGCTTGGCAGGTAAGTCTCATTACTGTTTTCTTGATGGTTTTTTTGGTTATATACAAATTCATATTGCTTCTGAGGATCAAGAAAAGACCACATTCACCTGTCCCTTTGGCACTTTTGCCTATAGGAGGATGCCCTTTGGCCTATGCAATGCCCCTGGCACCTTCCAGCAGTGTATGCTTATCATTTTCAGTGACTTTTTAGAGAGTTGCATAGAGGTGTTTATGGATGATTTTACTGTTTATGGATCCTCTTTTGATACATGTTTAGATAGTCTGGATAGAGTTCTTAGTAGATGCATTGAAACTAAACTTGTGCTGAATTTTGAAAAATGTCACTTCATGGTAGACCAATGTATAGTTTAAGGGCATATCATTTCCAGTAGGGGCATAGAGGTAGACCCTGCAAAAATTGATGTTATTTCACAATTGCCTTACCCCTCTTGCGTGTGAGAGGTTCATTCTTTTCTTGGTCATGCAGGGTTTTATAGGCGCTTTATCAAGGGTTTTAGCAAAGTGGCCCTTCCAGTATCCAATCTACTGCAAAAGGAGGTGGAGTTTGATTTTGATGACCGATGCAAAGAGGCTTTTGATTGCCTCAAGCGTGCGGTGACTACCACCCCTATCATTCAGGCACCTGATTGGACAGCTGCATTTGAGCTAATGTGCGATGCATCCAATTACGCATTGGGCGTTGTCCTTGCTCAAAAGATTGATAAGCTGCCTCGGGTGATCTACTATGCTTCCAGAACTTTGGATGTTGCTCAAGCAAATTATACTACCACAGAGAAGGAGCTATTAGCGATAGTTTTTGCTCTTGAGAAATTTCGTTCATATTTACTTGGTACTCGTGTTATTGTTTATACTGACCATGTAGCTCTGAAGTACCTGTTGAAGAAGGCTGAATCAAAGCCTAGATTGATTAGGTGGATGCTTTGGCTCCAAGAGTTTGATTTGGAGATCCGTGATCGGAGTGGTGCACAGAACCTCGTGGCTGACCACCTGAGTAGGATTGAGCGTGCGTCTGAGGACTCACTCATTCAAAATGATTTTCCGGATGACCATTTGTATATTCTATATAGTATTTTTGTTTCCTTCCCCACTCCTTGGTTTGCTAATATTGTGAATTATTTGGTTGCTTCTGTTTTTCCTCCCTTAGCATCTAAAGCTCAAAAGGATAAAATTAAGAGCGATGCTAAGCATTATATTTGGGATGACCCCTATTTGTGGAAGTTATGCAGTGATCAAGTTGTTAGGAGATGCATTCCAGACCATGAGATTGACTCGGTCCTGCAATTCTGTCATTCTTCTGCACTAGGTGGCCATCTTGGCATATAGAGGACAACTCGCAAGGTGCTTGACTATGGTTTCTATTGGCCCACCATCTTCAAGGATGCGTGGAGAATCTGTAGCACTTGTGAGCCTTGTCAGAGAGCAGGCGGCTCACTTTCATGGAGATAGAAAATGCCTCAACAACCCATGTTATTCTGTGAGGTGTTTGATGTCTGGGGTATAGATTTTATGGGGCCTTTCCCTGTCTCTTTTGGTTTTGTTTATATTCTCCTTGTTGTTGATTATGTTTCAAAATAGGTGGAAGCCAAACCCACCAAAACTAACGATGCTAAAGTTGTTGTAGATTTTGTTAGATCTAATCTGTTTTGCAGGTTTGGAGTCCCTAGAGCCATCGTTAGTGATCAAGGCACCCATTTTTGTAATAGATCCATGTATTCCTTGCTAAAAAAGTATGAGGTCGTGCACAAAATTTCCACACCTTACCACCCCCAAACTAATGGGCAAGCTGAGATTTCAAACATGGAGATAAAAAGGATCTTAGAGAAGATTGTGCAGTCGAACAGAAAGGATTGGAGCATCAGGCTGGATGATGCTCTTTGGGCACATAGGACTGCCTACAAAGAACCCATAGGAATGTCGCCTTATCGGGTTGTCTTTGGCAAGGCATGCCATCTTCCTATAGAGATAGAGCACAAAGCCTACTGCGCTGTAAAGACCTGCAACTTCTCTATTGATCAGGTTAGAGAGGAAAGGAAGTTGCAACTAAGTGAGCTAGATAAGATCCGTTTAGAAGCCTATGAGAATTCCAAATTCTACAAGGAGAAGACCAAGAAGTTCCATGGCAGCTTGATAGCTAAGAAGGACTTCGTGGTTGGACAGAAAGTTTTATTGTATAACTCTAGGCTCGGACTCATGAGTGGTAAGTTGAGGTCAAAGAGGATTGGTCCTTTTGTGGTGACTAATGTTTTTCCTTATGGTATAGTTGAGATCAAAAGTGAATCCGCAAATAAGAGCTTCAAGGTCAATGGACACCGACTGAAACCATTCCTCACAAATCCCTCCTTAGTGGATGTAGTGGTGGAGGAAACCTCCTTACTTAACCCTACTTCTCTTATGCCATGACTTAGGGAGTTTTCTTTTTCTATCTCCTTCTTTACTTTAGTTGCACTTGTCCAAATTTATTGATTGTTTTGATTGCTCTTGATCTTATGATTGTGCTACATTGAGGACAATGTGTTGTTTAAGTGTGGGGGGGAGACTGTTCTTTTTTTTTTGTTCTTTATTTGGGGGTTTTCTGGTTTAATTTTGTTAGGTTTTCTATGTTAATTTTGTTATTTTGGTTTTATGTTTTGTGTACAACATTGCATGTTTCTCTTTGAATTTTGGGTTATGTACTGGTAATGGGTAATTGTTTTTGAAATAGGAGTTTCTTGGCATTTTGTGATCCTTGTTTTTCTCTACATGTCAAGTTAGTTTTGAAATTTCGAATTGAAAGTGATAGATTTACCCTTGGTGAGAATTTGAGCCATCATCATCTATTTTATTCGGTATGTTTTGCCCCATTGATTGCTTGCACAATAGCCTTGGCTTGACTCTTGTTGATACTTCTTGCTTCACATGCATGTTGGGAGATGATTTAGGCATTTTGTTCTTATAAGCCTCTAGCCAAATGAACCTACCTTGAATTAATTCCTTTGATATCCCCTTTGAGCCCATGTTCCCCTTTCTTTGTTTTGAAGCTCATTACAAGCCTTAAGTGAAAAACCATGATCTCACCCTACCCTTAAGGAATTTTGGAGCTTTGGAATTGTTTTGGGAAGAATGGGGGGGGGGGGGGGGGGTACGTTTCATTGGATGATATGTTTTTGTTGGCCATTCTTGATGATGTATTTTGGCCATGCTTGATGTATATACATATATTGCCTAATTGTTGCTTTATTTTTCAAATGCTTTCAAATGCTACTGCTCACGTTCAAAAAACAAAAAACAAAAAAAAAACAAAAACAAAAAAAAGAATGAAGTTGAATAAATGAGGTCTTGGTTTGAAGACTTGGATTGGTTTGAGGACTTGGTTGATTTTGTTTTGGGTCTTTTTAAGCTTAATTTTTAATTTTGGTTTTGGGGTTTACTACTCCTTCTTAGTTCCCACTTATTCCCCATTGCTCCTCTATTCCTTTGGGTTTTAGCTACTTATCCCATACTTTCCTCTACCTTACCCTTGGCCCCATTACAACCTTAAAAGACCTTTTGATCCTCATGTGCATGTGTTTGTGGTGTGGTTGTCAATTTTAAAGTCTTGCCAAGTCTATGTGGTGTTTGCTTTCATGGGTGCTGTGAGAGTAAACAGTAGCCTAGACACTTGAGAGATAAAGTGCATATCTTATGAGGCTTTATCACTTTCCATTCTTGAGTCGATTGACTATCTTGGCATGTTTGAGATGCTTTGATGATTCTCATGACTGTCTTGATTCTTTAACTCTCTACATGTTGGATGTTGCCCATTCTTTTCATTCCTTGAGATTCATTAAGATATATGAAAATGTTTTTGTGTTTGTTTGTTTCTCTTTAATGTCTTTGGATTTGTTCCTTGCTTTGCTTTTTGATTTTGCATAGGAGTGTAAAAGGCTAAGTGTGGGAGATTTGATGTGTAATTATATTCTCCTATTTCTTAACCCTTTTTGTCACCATTTTAATTACTAATTAGCCTTAATTGTCAAATTAATTATGCAGTTTTATCATTTGGGCCAACTTGACTAATTTTGTGTTTTTAATTTAATTTCAAGAGAATTATAAGCAATTGGGCTTGAATCTGGAATTGGGCTTGGATTTGAAGAGAGCAGACAATTTTATTTTATCAAATCTTATCTTATCCAAATTTTATTTCATCTAGATTTTATTCCGTCCAGATTTTATTTCATCCAATCTTATCTTATCTTGTCCAGATTTTATTTTATTTCGTTTATGGGCTTGGACTTAAAATAGATTTGTAAGCTTTGGGGCTGAGGACCTATATAATAGCACCAGGGTTTTAGTTTGGGAGTTTTTCGAATAGGAGAATAATTCTAGGGTTTTAGAATTCCAGTTTTTATTACTATTCATGTGCACTGTTCATGTAGAATAAAATTCGTTTTCCGCAATTTCATTTCTGCTTCAATCTACAATTTCGTTTTCTGCTGATTAATGGAAGGTTAAGTCTCCAGCATTGTTTTCTCTTAAGGATCAAGCACAGTTCTCTTTGAGGTTTCGTTATTACTATTGAATTTTGATCAGTTTTTCCTCTTCACCAATTACTCTGTATTTGTTGCTATTAATCCATGCATGCTTAGTGCTTGATTAATTGTCTCTGCGCTTAATTTATGTTCATGCTTAATGATCAGTTTCGTTCATGATTAATTGGTGTATGTGTTGCTTAATCACATAATGACAGGCTTATATTAATTTTCGCTTAGTAATTTAATTTAGGGTTGGATTAAGTGGTTGAACTGATTAAGGATAAATTCTTGTAACCTAAGATAAGAGACTTGCTTGTGAATCAAGGGGAAATAACATGTTTTAATTCTGTTATTTTCTAATTCAAAATTGCTTGATGTTTAATTTACAAAAACAAACAACCCCCCCCCCCCCCCCAATTCGTTAATGTTTTATTACTATATGTTATGAACGTTTGTTTGACCATTGCTCGTTGGGAGACGACCTAGGATCACTTCCTAGATACTGCATTTTTAATGTTTATTTGATTCGGGTACGACCTCGATCATCGATGTCACGGAGCCACCGGAGCACCCCCGACACCAATTCCACCATGATTGTCATTATCCACACTATTCTTATCCAACGAACAACGTCTACAGTACTCATCTCTCTTTTCCTCTAGGCAAATTCTTGATCCCAAGTACCTAGACTGAAATTTTTTTATGGTGAAACATTTTGATTGTTATCAATTGTTTCAAAACACTAGGTTGATTCCCTTTATGTCTTTGAAACTACCTTACTATCCTGAACTTGTACGAGTCTTTTACTCAAATTTGAAAATTCAGGATGGAACTTTGATTTCTGAGGTGCACGGTATCCCTATGATTATTGATGAATCTGTCTTCTTTTTATTAACCCAGTTACCTAGTCAAGGTGCACCTTTTGAGGGAACCATTGTTGACGACTGGAAGTTTGATTAGTCAAGCTTTGATGCCTGTCGTATGGTCAGCAATGCTCAGGCGGATGTGACCGGCAGACTGCTTGTCGGGTCATTGACATTTGATTATCACATCTTGCACTATATCATTGTAAGAATTTTGATGCCTCGTTCTTCTAATCTAGCTCAAGCCTCTGAGGAGGATTTGATTCTGATGTGGGATTTCTTGACCGGTCGTCAAATCGACTGGGCCCATTTGATTTGTTACCGCATGCATAAGGCATTGCGGTCTAGTGCACCTTTACCCTATCCTCAGTTAATCACTTTATTTCTGCGTCATTTCAATGAACCTATTGCTTCTTAGCCTTTCATTCAAGTTAAATGATCCTTCTCTATTGGTGTTGGAGCGGTCACCTCTTTTGGCTACCGCAAGGAGTTGGATGGCTCTTGGGTGAAGAAAGATGCATCGCCACAGGCTGCAGATGAGCATACAGCTTCTCCTCCATGACATGATTCTTTTGTGCTTATGAATGATCTTCTCACGGAGTTACGAGGATTCCAAGCACATGTTGATGACCGCTTGGATGGTATCAACACACGCTTTGACGCGATGGACCTCCACATCGACCAGCTTGCAGATGACATGAACTTCATTTGCTGTTGTTTTGATTCGCCTGGAGACCCTTAGTTTTATTTTCTTAGTTATAATTTCTACACTATGTATTTTGGCTATGTTTAAGACCTCTGACTTGGTATATTTATGTTTTTGGATTGATTTTCTTTGTTTGGATATTTTGCTCTGATTAAATACACTATAATTGAATTCTGTATGAATGTTGATTGCTCTGGTATTATGATTGGTTTTGTGTTCTCGTCCTGGATAAATTATATTTGTTTTTTTGGGCACTTTGGCTTTTTGATGTTTCCAAAGGGGAAGACAAACGAGGTTTAGAGAAATCAAGAAAGATAAAGTTTTAGATTTCAAAAAAATTAGGCATAATCTCTAAGACAAAGGGGAAGCTTGGAATGAATGAACGAACAATAGAAATTGTATATGCTTTCTTGATTCCAAGTTTTGTCATCATCAAAAAGGGGGAGATTGTAGAAGCAAAGCTTCAAGAAGATTTTGATGATGCCAATAGTAAAGCATATCCAAGACAAATCAAAAAGATTTTGATGATTCCAATAGTCAGGCATATCCCAGACAATTCAAGAAGATTTTGATGATTCCAATAGTCAAGCATATCCAAGACAACTCAAGAAGATTTTGATTTCAAGAAAGATTTTTCTTCATGGATAATTCAAGTAAGCATCAAGCAATCCAAGATATTCAAGTTAGATTGACTAGATAGATTCTTAAGTTAGATCTATAAGTTAGATTTGAAAGCACAAAGATTTGGCCAAGTTATTCTTCTTTCAAAAAAAAATGATTTTAAAGTTTTCTCTTTGGTAATCGATTACCAAAGACTGTAATCGATTACCAGAAGCATAAAAGCTTTCTGAAAATCATTTCAAACATTTTTCAACGGTTTTCAAAATGTGTAATCGATTACCAACATATTGTAATCGATTACCAATGACTTTGAACGTTGGAAATTCAAATTTTAAATTAAGAGTCATAATTGTTCAAGAAAAATAACTATGTAATCGATTACACAAAGATTGTAATCGATTACCAGTGAGTAGTTTCAAAAAATAATCCCAACAGTCACAACTTTTCATTTGAATTTTGAATGGCCATCAAAGGCCTATAAATTAGTGACTTGGGAAGGAAATTGGTAGAGAGTTTTGCTTGATCAAAATGTTTTATCCTCTCAAAAGATTATGAGAGTTTTGCTTGTCCAAAAATGTCCTATCCTCTCAAAAGATGATGAGAGTTTTCATTGCCCAAAAAGTTATATCCTCTCAAGAGATTAAGAGAGTTTTTGATTGCCCAAAAAGTTTTATCCTCTCAAATGATTAAGAGAGTTTTTCACTGAGTTCAAAGTTCTCATCCTCTCAAATACAAATTATCTTATCTTCACAATTCCTTGGCCAAACACTTGTGACATTCAATAAGGAATTGAGCACTTCATTGTAACATCTGTCTCTTTCAAGAAAGATCATTTCTTCTTCCTCTCTTTCTGATCAAAGGGCTAAGAGACTGAGAGTTTCTTGTTGTAAAGCATCTGAACACAAAGGAAGGGATGTCCTTGTGTGTTTCAGAAGGTGTAAAGGATTACAAGATAGTGGAACTCCCAAGCGGCTTTCTTGGGGACCGGACGTAGGCAACGGACTTTGCCGAACTTGTATAAAAACTGTGTTTACACTTTCTCTTCCCTTAAACTCTTTTATTTACTGTTGCTTAACAGTTACATTCAGATTGTTTAATTTGAATCATCATTTAGAAATTCATCTTTAAGGGAACTTGGAACTTGCATTAGAATCAAAGTAGAATTTTTAATTGGGGAAACAGTTTGTAATATCTTAATTCAACCCCCCTTCTTAAGATATCTGAGGCCACATGTCTAACAAGTGGTATCAGAGCTTCATTCTTGTATAAAGTTTAGAAGCTTCAAGAATAATGGCCTTAGCAAACTTATTATTCCCAAAAGGAAATTCAATAAATAGGCCTCATATTTTTAATGGAGAGGGTTACCACTACTGGAAAACCCGAATGCAAATCTTCATTGAGGCAATAGACTTGAACTTTTGGGAAGCCACAGAAATGGGACCTTATGTGCCCACCATGGTGGCTGGAAATAAAACAACAGAAAAGCCTAGGGTAAATTGGAGTGAGGAAGAAAGAAGACGAGTACAATATAACTTAAAATCTATTCATGGAAGAATTTATTCATGTTTCATTTGATGAGTCTAATGCTATTCCTCCAAGAAAGGATATTTTAAATGATATTGAAGAATCTTTAGAACAAATGCGTATTCATGGACAAGATTCTAAAGGAAAAGGAGAAGGAAGCAATGAGGATTCTCATGTTGATGAAACCAAAAAAAATGATGATCTTCCAAGAGAATGGAAAGCTTCTAGAGATCATCCCCTTAACAACATCATTGGTGATATCTTAAAATGTGTAACAACTAGACATTCTCATAAAGATATATGCGATAATATGGCTTTTGTTTCAATAATTGATTGAAATTGATTGTAAAGTGTTTGTTTGTGTTTGATTATTCTATTTGATTGTGTTTAATGATTGTGCTTGATTGACTTTGATTGTAAAGTTTTTTACTATGTTTGATTGAGTTTTAATGCTTGTTTTCTGCTTAAGTTTTTTATTGTCTTTAATAATTGTTTTTAATTGTGTTTTGATGATTGCTCTTGATTGTGTGTTTGATTGATTTTGCTTGATTGTGTTTTTGATTGATGTGTTATTGTGCTTGTCTTTTCGATTAATATTGAATGATTGTTAGTATGATTTGATGTGCTTGATTAAAATGGGCGAGTTCTTATTGTGAATAATTATTTTTGACTTGCTTGATTTATTTGTTAATGATTGATTGCTTGATTGATTGTTGAAGTTTAATGAAGTTTCTAGACTTAGAAATAAGTATTTCTAGGAGAAAAGGCTTGATATAGTATTATGGTAATCGATTACCACTCTGTGTAATCGATTACACAAGAACAACCTTCATGTAATTGATTACAGTGGCCATGTAATCGTTTACCAGTAGGGTGTTTGTTCTGGTAATCAATTACCAACCCTTGTAATCGATTACCAAACGTCTCTCCCTATAAATGTGAACCTTCAGTAGCTGTGTTTTCACGATTTCTTCCCTCGATAGTGCTTTCTCTTCCCCAATCTTCAAACTGTCATATCTCCTTCATTTCTCAAACAAATCACCTCCCATAAAGCCCATTTTTCATCATTTTTAATTCTCTTTTATTTCAACCGATTAAAATCTTCAGAAAATACATCAAATGGTAGAATCATCCAAGAAGCGCAAGGGTTCATACACCTCTGCTTCTGCAACAATAATTTGATGTCTCGGAGCCACCGGAGCACCCCCGACATCAATTCCACCATCATTTTCATCATCCACACTATTCTTATCTGATGAACAACGTCTATGGTACTCATCTCTCTTTTCCTCTAGGCAAATTCTTGATCCCAAGTACCTAGACCTAAAATTTTTTACGGTGAAACATTTGATTGTTATCAATTGTTTCAAAACTATGGGTTGATTCCCTTTATGTCTTTTACTCAAAACTCTGGGTTGATTCCCTAGGATCAATATTTCGGTTGATTGATTAAATGTCAAACGGCTCCATTGTCGTCACTCCAAAATTTTCAAGTGACTAAATCAAACAAAACATACACTTTAAGGGAGTCCCGAAGAGATTTTCAAAAACATAGGATGAGGTCTCATGGGTTATCACGTCTTTCAAAAAAAGATGGTCAATCTATGTTTTCTACAAAAAGAAAAAAAAAAGAAAAAAAATCAAATCAAAATCACAAAAATAGGAAAGAATGTCATGAGCATTATACATTTTTCATGATTCAAAGCCTTTTTGCATTACTAGCATTTCAAGATAAAGATTGCATGCATCTGCATCCCAGAAATCATGTTCATATTAGGCTATAAGTGCATAGATTTCTCTTTATATACCAATTTCCCAAATCTAATGTCCTATCTTTTAAGTTTAGGATGAGAGGCCATCTCAAAGAGTCAACCTCTTGCTTTCTCATAAGGTTGAGCCCTTTGGTACTAGTACCTATTGTCATACCCTAATTTCATTCGGGGACCATTGTTTATCGGCATGCGACCTTCGTTTGACCACCTCAAGAAGTCTCTGGGCAGAAACCACCTCCATTTTGTTAAAAAATGGCATCCGGGGCTTCTGTAATGCTTCCGTAAAATTTCTGAAAACCTTGGGTTAGCATATTTCACTTAATATTGGTGAAAATGAAGAGAAAAAAGAGGAAAATCAAGTCTGAAACGCTCCCGTAAGGCTTCTGTTATTTTTCTGTAAAGTACGAAAAGGGTGGGGTGAACTTAGTAATTGGGGTGCGCTCATAAATCTTCCTCAAGAAGCCTCTGGGTGGCAAGCACCTCCCTTTTTCCCTATAAATAGGGGAGGAGGGCTATTTCAAAAATGTTCATGACCCCTAGACTATGCATTTAAGCTGTTTTGGATGAAAAAATGTGTTTCAGTGAAGAAAATCCAAGCCGAGGTGCTGCCGTAACGCTTCCAAGACATTTCCGTGAGCAAATCCATGAAGATTTTCCGTCGTTCTTCACCGTTATTCGTTCGTTCTGTGGTCTTCAATCGGTAAGTGTTCGAATCCGAGACTTTCAATTCATTTCGTATTTTGTTTGCTTTCATCTTCATCTCGTTCACTTTCGATTTTCTTTTCTTCCGCTTTTAACGAGCTTTTTTACCGTTTATTTAAGCCGTTATCTTGCCTAATAAATGATAAAATGAATTTCAACCGATCATTTGTGTTGTAATCTCATTTAATCACTGTTAAAATAAAATCCAACGGATCGTTCACGCTGTAACCTCGGTTAAATAAAAAAAGGCAAAATAATAATAAAATAATCAAAATATCTTGAAAAAATAATAATAAAATAATCAAAATATCTTTGAATAAAATAATCAAAAAAATCAATTGGACGTTTTTCTTTGGAAGTTTCCTTGAATGAATTGACTAATAACCAAAGTGAAACTAAGGCTAAAATCAACTCACAAATCAAGCTTTGTCCGCAAAAGTCACTTAAAACCGTTTTAAAGTCCAACGTCTTAAACGGTCCTCTTTGCTTTTATCGGTTAACATGGACTGTTCAAAAGCATAAAATCAACCCATAACTTTACCACTTTTGCAAGAACTACGTAGGTCTGATTTCCTCATCACAATTGAGGATACGTAGGAGCAAAAGCCTCACTTTTGTCGACCACCCCAAGAGATCGTTAATGGTCCAACGCCTTAACGTTTCTCTCCTTTCAAAAACCAAGAGATCGTTAATGGTCCAACGCCTTAACGTTTCTCGCCTTTCAAAAACCAAGAGATTGTTAATGGTCCATCACCTTAATGTTTGTCTCCTTTCAAAACCAAGAGATCATTAATGGTCCAATGCTTTAATGTTTCTCTCCTTTCAAAAAAATCAAAAGATTGTTTAATGGTCCAACGCCTTAAACGACTTTTGTTCGGTTAAAATCGATCTTACGGAAAAAAGATCAAAACAACTTAACCAACGTTTAGTTCTGAAAGAACTATGTATGTCTGATTTCCTCATCGCAATTGAGGATACGTGGGAGCGAGGGAAACACCCTTGTCGACCACAAAAAGATAAAAAGCATAAAAATACAAAAAAAGAAGGGAAAATACATAATTTTGAAGTCATGTCTTGCACACTCGATTAAAGGTTGTCGTCCCTTGTGATGCACGCATGGGGTGCTAATACCTTCCCCGTGCATAAAAACAACTCCTAAACCTTTCACGATTAAAAGTTCGTAGACCACACACTTTTCAGTTTTTCCGACATTTTCCCCAAATAAACGTTGGTGGCGACTCCGCGCGCCTTCCTCCCTTGGAAGACACACCCGTGAGCCCCACGTCGCCCTCCCGCCAAAGGGTAGGTTGCGATAGTTGGTGACTCCACTGGGACTGTTATTGAGAAAGATAGGGCAATCAATCAGTGTGCAACATCTCATCATGACTTCTTCTTTATTTATGTTCTCCCTTCCCTTTTATCTTTGGTTTTTGTCCATATTTGTACATAACCTTTGCTATGTTGTTGTGTTTGGTGTGTTTGTTTATCAATTACATTCATAGTTAGAAATACCCTTTGGTGTGTTTGGGTTGCTTCCTCCAGAAGCAATCCTGCTACGAAAATACTCTGGAAGGCCTAAATTCAAAATTTCAAAAATTGTTATTTGCACCCCCCATTTTGAAAAGTTCACCCCCTTTCTTGCATAATTTACAAAAAGTTACGGAAGCCTATAGGACTTAACTTTCTTCTTTTTTCTCTTCCCTCTCACCCATATTAAGTGAAATATGCTTATTTAGGGTTATGAGAATTTTACGGAAGCATTACGGGAGTCCTTGAAGCCCCGGAAGCCATTTTTTAACAAAACGGGGGAGGTGGTTGCCGCCCAGCTCGCCCAGGCGAGCTAGGTTGCTTCCACCATAAGCAAGGAAATGCCCAGAATCCTCTAGAAGGTCCAGATTTGATAATTGCTATTTGCACCCCCCCCATTTTACTAAATACACCCTTTTTGCCCTTTTATGCTGATTCTTTTTCCGTAACGTTATGGAACTTCACAAATTATGTAACGATACTTGTTTTCTTTCTGTAATGTCATGAAACTTTACAGATTACGCAACCATCCCCTCTTCGGCTTCTAGAATGTTACGGAACTTTACGGATTGCGCAATAATGTTTCCTTTCGACTCCCGACATGTTGCAGAACTTAACGGATTGCCTAACGATGGGTGTCAAGTTCCTCGAAGTGGTCAAGTGAAGGTTGCATCCCAACAAACAGATGGTCCCCAAACGAAATTAGGGTATGACAGTTGCCCCTCTTTACTTACCTTTTATCGAAGATAGGAGGAAAGTAAAGATAAGACACTGATTTCGTCCGACTTAGCCTCTTCCGTAATTAATCTATGATGATTCCCGAAGGCCATCCTTTGCCCATCATGGGGATTTAATTGATCTTAATCACAATAGTTCCAACCAAAATGATTTGAAATAATTGACTCCCGTCTCTCCTTCTTTTTTTCTGCACAACAAAAAACAAACCAAAGATAACATAATATACACATATACACATTTTTTGGCGAATGAATCGATTGGGAAAACAATAAAAACTGTATTTTCCCCTCACCGGGGGCTCCGTACTTTATAACGGAGGACGCACGAACAACGCTAGGCAATCAATTCGCGGGGCTCCAGTCTTGATGGTGGAGGATGCATGAATAGCGCTAGGCAATCAATTCATGGGGCTACGGACTTGATGATGGAGGATGCATGAACAATGCTAGGCAATCAATTCATGGGGCTCTGGACTTGATGATGGAGGATGCACTAACAGCGCTAGGCAATCAATTTGGGGGGCTTTGGACTTGATGGCGGAGGATGCATGAACAACGCTAGGCAATCAATTCATGGGGCTCCGGACTTGATGATGGAGGGTGCATGAGTAGGGAAAGGCAATCAATTCATGGGGCTCCAGATATGATGGTGGAGGATGCATGAACAGCGCTAGGCAATCAATTCATGGGGCTCCGGACTCGATGGTGGAGGATGCATGAATAGCGCTAGGCAATCAATTCATGGGGCTCCGGACTTGATGATGGAGGATGCACGAACAGTGCTAGGCAATCAATTCATCAGGCTCCGGACTTGATGGTGGAGGGTGCATGAATAGCGCTAGGCAATCAATTCACGGGGCTCCAGACTTGATGGTGGAGGATGCACGAACAGCGCAAGGTAATCAATTCATGGGAATCCGGACTCAATGGTGGAGGATGCATGAACAACGCTTGGCAATCAATTCATGGGGCTCCAGACTCGATGGTGGAGGATGCATGAACAGCGCTAGGCAATCAATTCATGGGGCTCCGGACTTGATGGTGGAGAATGCATGAACAGCGCTAGGCAATCAATTCATGGGGCTCCAGACTTGATGATGGAGGATGCACGAATAGCGCTAGGCAATCAATTCGTGGGGCTCCGGACTTGATGGCGGAGGATGCATGAACAGCGCTAGGCAATCAATTCATGGGGCTCCGGACTTGATGGTGGAGGATGCATGGACAACGTTAGGCAATCAGTTCATGGGGCTCTGAACAAGATCTGAATTTAGGACCGAATGGTCCACCGAGTTCTTTCACCTAAAAGGCGAACATGCTTTAGCAAGGAAAAATATAAATCATTCACAAGAGCACCATATTTTAGAGAAACAATATGCTTGTGCCAAAATAGTTTTCCTTGTAACCGAAATGAAGGGTAGGATGTCAATGTTTAGCTTTTAAATGAACATTCATGGGAAACGTCGGGTCAAACTAAAATTGGGAATAAAATCACTCATAGTGTATAAAAACTCACACATGTAAGTGTTTTACCCTAATTCCAAACCATAGCTGCACCATGACTTTATTTTGCGCATGATTTCCTATCGAACCAAAAGATTCCACGCGCGATCACGAATCAATAGGATTTTCTCGAGGGTAGTGTTTTTGGAGAGGAAACTGGGTTTTTCGGTCTTTTCCTCTTTGTTTACGTGGGGCGGGACATCACCAGTTGGGAGCGACCTTGAATGGCCATCACAAAGGAAGAACCACTTCGAAATGGGTTTTCCTTTTGTCGGCGGTCATTTACCTCGCCGAAAATTTATCTGGTCTGAAGACCTTCTGTTCTCTTTCTTGGTTTCCTTTATTGATCGGGAATTATTCTGTTTTCCTCCGATCTTTTCCTTTTTACTTTCTTCCGATCTTTGATCGGGAATCCTTCTTTTCCTTTTCTTTTCTTTCTTTTCATTTCTTTCTCTCTCTCTTTTTCTTCGATCATTGATTGGGAATTCGGGTTTTAGCATTCATTATTCCCTCTCCCTTGAGGAGATTCTGCTGTCCTCTTCTTCGGGGGAAAGGATGAGGATTCTCTTCATGGGCCAAGGTTCAAGGTAGCTTAAGGTTGTGTCTCAACATGTTCTTTTCATCGTGCGTGCCCGATTTTGATATTTGGGGAAAAACAAATTCATGTGTCAGGGTGTTGGTTTCGGGTTAAACTCCCATATTATTTCCACGAGGCGAGCGTAACAATGATGATTTGGAAACAACGCGCAAAATTAGTCATGCATACAGCTAGGTGGGTACTAAAGCATCGAGCTTATGGCATTATGATACTAAGGCTTGGGATTTACGCAAGTAGACCCAACGTTTCCAAATTATGTTCTTTCATTGGTTCAACGAATCCATCCATTCTTATCTCGGTTACTTTGGAAAATAAACTTTTAGCGTCAATTTTTTGTTTCCAAAAGATATGTTTGCTCTCTATGAATGATTTGTGCTTCCTATGACCATAACATGCCGACCTTCGAGGTCTTTCTTTCTCTTTTCTTTTTGTTTCATTTTTTCTGATGCATGTTTGCAAAAAACTATACATCCATCGCTATCTATGAGAAAAGCTTTTTTCCTCTGTACACCTACGTTCCTATACACGAAAAAAAACTTTTTTCTCTATATACACACGTGTTGAAAAACTCTTTCTCTCTATACCGACATGGTCTATATTAAATCTCTATTCCTTTTCAAAGATTTCTTTTCCCCTTTTCAATATACACTCGTTGTTTATATAAAAATTTCCTTTATATACACTCATTGCTCATATACAAGAATTTCTTTTCACATTGTTTATATGCAAAAATTTCTTTTCTTTTCTTTTTATACAGATATGACATTTTGTTCACAACGCCTCTTCTTTCTCTATTCTTGGCATTATTATGGTGTTAGTTCGTTTTATTTTAGGATGGCGTTCCTAAACAAAAACTCTATACGGTTCCGAAATTTCAACAAATATTATCGACAATAATGAAATAAGCACTAACGCAACAATCCAAACAAAATGTATGCACAAAACAAATGACAATCGAAAAAAAAGCAACAAAAACAAAAGTTAGTCCCTCAAGTCATAGAAACAAGATAACATACAAATGATAAATGATGAAACATAAAAATGAAAAGAATATGAATCTGGGGATCAAAGGTCATGTGGCTCCGCATGCCACCGGACTCTTGGGTCATGGTAACAAAAGGTGGGGTGGTCGACAAAAGCAGGGTTTTTGCTCCTACGTATCCTCAATTTGTGATGAGGAACTTAGACCTACGTAGTTCTTGTTAACTGTGAGACTAAAATAGTCTTGGTGTTTTTTTTTTTTACTAAAATGCGAACATGCGTCTGTTGCCCACTGCCGGCCATCCCCAGGTTGCTGTGGTGTTTCACCCTGCGCTTGCCTAGGGGCGCAGTACTTCTTGATGAAAGCTCGATTAGTAGGGTTCCTGATGACCTTGCTGGGGGCGAGAGGCACTCCGTAGAACTGACAGAGGCCCGTAATCAGAGCTGACAACTCCAAGACCCTGTTGGACTTCTTTGGGTCCACTGGTGTCTTGCGGGCGCGATCCCTGCAAACAATAGATGACATCAGAAATCAGTTAAGCGATGTGCATACTTACCTATGTCATGATGGCGTGACCTTGCTGGGGGGAACGGGCACCCTGTAGGACAAACAGAGGCCTGTAACCAGAGTTGGAAACCCCAGGGCTCTGTTGGGCTCCTCCGGGTCCACTGGGTGTCTTATGGGCGCGATCCCTACAAATAGTAGATGGCATCAGAAATCAGTTGGACATAATGCATACCTACCTATGTCGGGACGGCACAGACCAACTGATACTTCCATAGGGGGAGATCGGCATTACGGTCGCTGGGCAGAATGTTGCTAAGTAGCAATGTCATATATGTCTGTTAAGAGTGGTCTTGTTGGTGCGCACGATCCACACTTGTCTCTTTGCAGCGGCACGGGTGAAACCTTGCCCCGGTATGCATAGTAGCTGTGCGATAGCCTACCTCTCTGGTAGTGCTAGCACAGTTGGTCGCTCCTCCAGGATCAGAGGGTGACCCAAGAACTGATAAAAGGAAAATACTCGCCCCTTAACCGGGAGTGCAAGTCTCAGTTAAGCTTTAAGGGCAGAGGACCTTAAATTCTCTTAAGGTGTGGCTATGGAGCCCACTGAAAGTGAGGACGCGTAGCCCTCTAAAGGCGAGGACATCTAGTCCACTGAAGGTGAGAACGTGTAGTCCTCTGAAGGTGAGGGTGTGCAGCCCTCTGATGGCGAGGACGTGTAGTCCTCTGAAGGTGAGGGCGTGTAGCCCTCTGAAGGTGAGGAGATGTAGTCCTCTGAAGGTGATGGCATGCAGCCCTCTGATGGCGAGGACGTGTAGTCCTCTGTAGGTGAGGGTGTGCAACCCTCTAGAGGCGAGGGCGTGCAGCCCTCTGAAGGTGAGGACGTGTAGTCCGCTGAAGGCGAGGACGTGCAGTCTTCTGACGGCGAGGACGTGTAGTCCTCTGAAGGTGAGGACGTGCAGTCCTCTGAAGGTGAGGACGTGTAATCCTCTAAAGGTAAGGATGTGTAGTCCTCTGAAGGTGAGGATGTGTAGTCCTCTGAAGGGGAGGGCGTGCAACCCTCTGATGGCGAGGATGACAAGCACACGTTGCGTTCGAGTCGTATTCTCGGAGAAATGGAGGTTGATGAACCTTGGCTGGGGTTATGGCTACCATTGAATTATCAAGTAGATATGGGAGCAAGTCAGCATAGGACACCGGAATTGGGGTGAATTCTACAGGCTTTTTCGCTGCAAAATTCATTTCTTGGTTGGTGTTTTGGTTTGTGCTAAAGGTGGTGTTCGTCATTGGAAGTGCGGTAGACGGGCTTTGTGGTTGATTTAGGGATGGCCTTTGTGGATAACTGGGTGGTGGGTAAGGAGAAGGTTTGTTATTGGTTGAGTAATGACATTGTTGGGTTGGTGGGAAACTTGGCTGTATAGGAATGACAGTCATAACATGGGTTTCTCCCTCATTCTCACCCTCTTCATTTGCCCTATTTTTTTTTTGCATTTATCAAAGCATGATGATCAGATTTGTCTCTTTATAGACCCACTTCGATCATTTCGCCAGCGAAGACCAAATCCGCAAAGCTTGAAGGTGTGTAACCTACCATTTTCCATAATAGAACACTAGTAATATGTCTACTATCATTGTTATTATTTCATTCTTCGTCATTGAGGGAAACACTTGGGCTGCCAGATCCCTCCACCTTTGGGCATATTCTTTGAAAGATCTGTGCCCCCTTTTTGCACATGTTATGTAGTTGCATCCTATCTGAAGCCATTATACTGACACTACCTAACGAAGGCAACCATTAGGTCCTTCCAAGAATGCACTCGGGAAGGTTCCAAGTTAGTGTACCAGGTAACAGCTACCCCAGTAAGACTTTCTTGGAAGGAATGTATCAGTAATTTCTCATCTTTTGCGTATGCCCCCATCTTCGGACAATACATCTTTAGATTGTTTTGATTGCTCTTGATCTTATGATTGTGCTACATTGAGGACAATGTGTTGTTTAAGTGTGGGGGGGGGAGACTGTTCTTTTTTTTTTTTTTGTTCTTTATTTGGGGGTTTTCTGGTTTAATTTTGTTAGGTTTTCTATGTTAATTTTGTTATTTTGGTTTTATGTTTTGTGTACAACATTGCATGTTTCTCTTTGAATTTTGGGTTATGTACTGGTAATGGGTAATTGTTTTTGAAATAGGAGTTTCTTGGCATTTTGTGATCCTTGTTTTTCTCTACATGTCAAGTTAGTTTTGAAATTTCGAATTGAAAGTGATAGATTTACCCTTGGTGAGAATTTGAGCCATCATCATCTATTTTATTCGGTATGTTTTGCCCCATTGATTGCTTGCACAATAGCCTTGGCTTGACTCTTGTTGATACTTCTTGCTTCACATGCATGTTGGGAGATGATTTAGGCATTTTGTTCTTATAAGCCTCTAGCCAAATGAACCTACCTTGAATTAATTCCTTTGATATCCCCTTTGAGCCCATGTTCCCCTTTCTTTGTTTTGAAGCTCATTACAAGCCTTAAGTGAAAAACCATGATCTCACCCTACCCTTAAGGAATTTTGGAGCTTTGGAATTGTTTTGGGAATAATGGGGGGGGGGGGGGGGGGTACGCTTCATTGGATGATATGTTTTTGTTGGCCATTCTTGATGATGTATTTTGGCCATGCTTGATGTATATACATATATTGCCTAATTGTTGCTTTATTTTTCAAATGCTTTCAAATGCTACTGCTCACGTTCAAAAAACAAAAAACAAAAAAAAAACAAAAACAAAAAAAAGAATGAAGTTGAATAAATGAGGTCTTGGTTTGAAGACTTGGATTGGTTTGAGGACTTGGTTGATTTTGTTTTGGGTCTTTTTAAGCTTAATTTTTAATTTTGGTTTTGGGGTTTACTACTCCTTCTTAGTTCCCACTTATTCCCCATTGCTCCTCTATTCCTTTGGGTTTTAGCTACTTATCCCATACTTTCCTCTACCTTACCCTTGGCCCCATTACAACCTTAAAAGACCTTTTGATCCTCATGTGCATGTGTTTGTGGTGTGGTTGTCAATTTTAAAGTCTTGCCAAGTCTATGTGGTGTTTGCTTTCATGGGTGCTGTGAGAGTAAACAGTAGCCTAGACACTTGAGAGATAAAGTGCATATCTTATGAGGCTTTATCACTTTCCATTCTTGAGTCGATTGACTATCTTGGCATGTTTGAGATGCTTTGATGATTCTCATGACTGTCTTGATTCTTTAACTCTCTACATGTTGGATGTTGCCCATTCTTTTCATTCCTTGAGATTCATTAAGATATATGAAAATGTTTTTGTGTTTGTTTGTTTCTCTTTAATGTCTTTGGATTTGTTCCTTGCTTTGCTTTTTGATTTTGCATAGGAGTGTAAAAGGCTAAGTGTGGGAGATTTGATGTGTAATTATATTCTCCTATTTCTTAACCCTTTTTGTCACCATTTTAATTACTAATTAGCCTTAATTGTCAAATTAATTATGCAGTTTTATCATTTGGGCCAACTTGACTAATTTTGTGTTTTTAATTTAATTTCAAGAGAATTATAAGCAATTGGGCTTGAATCTGGAATTGGGCTTGGATTTGAAGAGAGCAGACAATTTTATTTTATCAAATCTTATCTTATCCAAATTTTATTTCATCTAGATTTTATTCCGTCCAGATTTTATTTCATCCAATCTTATCTTATCTTGTCCAGATTTTATTTTATTTCGTTTATGGGCTTGGACTTAAAATAGATTTGTAAGCTTTGGGGCTGAGGACCTATATAATAGCACCAGGGTTTTAGTTTGGGAGTTTTTCGAATAGGAGAATAATTCTAGGGTTTTAGAATTCCAGTTTTTATTACTATTCATGTGCACTGTTCATGTAGAATAAAATTCGTTTTCCGCAATTTCATTTCTGCTTCAATCTACAATTTCGTTTTCTGCTGATTAATGGAAGGTTAAGTCTCCAGCATTGTTTTCTCTTAAGGATCAAGCACAGTTCTCTTTGAGGTTTCGTTATTACTATTGAATTTTGATCAGTTTTTCCTCTTCACCAATTACTCTGTATTTGTTGCTATTAATCCATGCATGCTTAGTGCTTGATTAATTGTCTCTGCGCTTAATTTATGTTCATGCTTAATGATCAGTTTCGTTCATGATTAATTGGTGTATGTGTTGCTTAATCACATAATGACAGGCTTATGTTAATTTTCGCTTAGTAATTTAATTTAGGGTTGGATTAAGTGGTTGAACTGATTAAGGATAAATTCTTGTAACCTAGGATAAGAGACTTGCTTGTGAATCAAGGGGAAATAACATGTTTTAATTCTGTTATTTTCTAATTCAAAATTGTTTGCTATTTAATTTACAAAAACAAACACCCCCCCCCCCCAATTCGTTAATTTTTTATTACTATATGTTATGAACGTTTGGTTGACCATTGCTCGTTGGGAGACGACCTAGGATCACTTCCTAGATACTGCATTTTTAATGTTTATTTAATTCGGGTACGGCCTTGATCATCGACGTCACGGAGCCACCGGAGCACCCCCGACACCAATTCCACCATGATTGTCATCATCCACACTATTCTTATCCAACGAACAACGTCTACAGTACTCATCTCTCTTTTCCTCTAGGCAAATTCTTGATCCCAAGTACCTAGACTTAAATTTTTTTATGGTGAAACATTTTGATTGTTATCAATTGTTTCAAAACACTAGGTTGATTCCCTTTATGTCTTTGAAACTACCTTACTATCCTGAACTTGTACGAGTCTTTTACTCAAATTTGAAAATTCTGGATGGAACTTTGATTTCTGAGGTGCACGGTATCCCTATGATTATTGATGAATCTGTCTTCTTTTTATTAACCCAGTTACCTAGTCAAGGTGCACCTTTTGAGGGAACCATTGTTGACTAATGGAAGTTTGATTAGTCAAGCTTTGATGCCTGTCGTATGGTCAGCAATGCTCAGGCGGATATGACCGGCAGACTGCTTGTCGGGTCATTGACATTTGATTATCACATCTTGCACTATATCATTGTAAGAATTTTGATGCCTCGTTCTTCTAATCTAGCTCAAGCCTCTGAGGAGGATTTGATTCTGATGTGGGATTTCTTGACCGATCGTCAAATCGACTGGGCCCATTTGATTTGTTACCGCATGCATAAGGCATTGCGGTCTAGTGCACCTTTACCCTATCCTCAGTTAATCACTTTATTTCTGCGTCATTTCAATGTACCTCTTGCTTCTTAGCCTTTCATTCAAGTTAAATGATCCTTCTCTATTGGTGTTGGAGCGGTCACCTCTTTTGGCTACCGCAAGGAGTTGGATGGCTCTTGGGTGAAGAAAGATGCATCGCCACAGGCTGCAGATGAGCATACAGCTTCTCCTCCATGACATGATTCTTTTGTGCTTCTGAATGATCTTCTCACGGAGTTACGAGGATTCCAAGCACATGTTGATGACCGCTTGGATTGTATCAACACACGCTTTGACGCGATGGACCTCCACATCGACCAGCTTGCAGATGACATGAACTTCATTTGCTATTGTTTTGATCCGCCTGGAGACCCTTAGTTTTATTTTCTTAGTTATAATTTCTACGCTGTGTATTTTGGCTATGTTTAAGACCTCTGACTTGGTATATTTATGGTTTTGGATTGATTTTCTTTGTTTGGATATTTTTCTTTGATTAAATACACTATAATTGAATTATGTATGAATGTTGATTGCTCTGGTATTATGATTGGTTTTGTGTTCTCTTCCTGGATAAATTATATTTGTTTTTTTGGGCACTTTGGCTTTTTGATGTTTCCAAAGGGGGAGAGAAACGAGGTTTAGAGAAATCAAGAAAGATAAAGTTTTAGATTTCAAAAAAATTAGGCATAATCTCCAAGACAAAGGGGAAGCTTGGAATGAATGAACGAACAATAGAAATTGTATATGCTTTCTTGATTCCAAGTTTTGTCATCATCAAAAAGGGGGAGATTGTAGAAGCAAAGCTTCAAGAAGATTTTGATGATGCCAATAGTAAAGCATATCCAAGACAATTCAAAAAGATTTTGATGATTCCAATAGTCAGGCATATCCCAGACAATTCAAGAAGATTTTGATGATTCCAATAGTCAAGCATATCCAAGACAACTCAAGAAGATTTTGATTTCAAGAAAGATTTTTCTTCATGGATAATTCAAGTAAGCATCAAGCAATCCAAGATATTCAAGTTAGATTGACTAGATAGATTCTTAAGTTAGATCTATAAGTTAGATTTGAAAGCACAAAGATTTGGCCAAGTTATTCTTCTTTCAAAAAAAAGGATTTTAAAGTTTTCTCTTTGGTAATCGATTACCAAAGACTGTAATCGATTACCAGAAGCATAAAAGCTTTCTGAAAATCATTTCAAACATTTTTCAACGGTTTTCAAAATGTGTAATCGATTACCAACATATTGTAATCGATTACCAATGACTTTGAACGTTGGAAATTCAAATTTTAAATTAAGAGTCATAATTGTTCAAGAAAAATAACTGTGTAATCGATTACACAAAGATTGTAATCGATTACCAGTGAGTAGTTTCAAAAAATAATCCCAACAGTCACAACTTTTCATTTGAATTTTGAATGGCCATCAAAGGCCTATAAATTAGTGACTTGGGAAGGAAATTGGTAGAGAGTTTTGCTTGATCAAAATGTTTTATCCTCTCAAAAGATTATGAGAGTTTTGCTTGTCCAAAAATGTCCTATCCTCTCAAAAGATGATGAGAGTTTTCATTGCCCAAAAAGTTATATCCTCTCAAGAGATTAAGAGAGTTTTTGATTGCCCAAAAAGTTTTATCCTCTCAAATGATTAAGAGAGTTTTTCACTGAGTTCAAAGTTCTCATCCTCTCAAATACAAATTATCTTATCTTCACAATTCCTTGGCCAAACACTTGTGACATTCAATAAGGAATTGAGCACTTCATTGTAACATTTGTCTCTTTCAAGAAAGATCATTTCTTCTTCCTCTCTTTCTGATCAAAGGGCTAAGAGACTGAGAGTCTCTTGTTGTAAAGCATTTGAACACAAAGGAAGGGATGTCCTTGTGTGTTTCAGAAGGTGTAAAGGATTACGAGATAGTGGAACTCCCAAGCGGCTTTCTTGGGGACCGGACGTAGGCAACGGACTTTGCCGAACCTGTATAAAAACTGTGTTTACACTTTATCTTCCCTTAAACTCTTTTATTTATTGTTGCTTAACAGTTACATTCAGATTGTTTAATTTGAATCATCATTTAGAAATTCATCTTTAAGGGAACTTGGAACTTGCATTAGAATCAAAGTAGAATTTTTAATTGGGGAAACAGTTTGTAATATCTTAATTCAACCCCCCTTCTTAAGATATCTGAGGCCACATGTCTAACAAGTGGTATCAGAGCTTCATTCTTGTATAAAGTTTAGAAGCTTCAAGAATAATGGCCTTAGCAAACTAATTATTCCCAAAAGGAAATTCAATAAATAGGCCTCATATTTTTAATGGAGAGGGTTACCACTACTGGAAAACCCGAATGCAAATCTTCATTGAGGCAATAGACTTGAACTTTTGGTACTAGTACCTATTGTCATACCCTAATTTCATTCGGGGACCATTGTTTATCGGCATGCGACCTTCGTTTGACCACCTCAAGAAGTCTCTGGGCAGAAACCACCTCCATTTTGTTAAAAAATGGCATCCGGGGCTTCTGTAATGCTTCCGTAAAATTTCTGAAAACCTTGGGTTAGCATATTTCACTTAATATTGGTGAAAATGAAGAGAAAAAAGAGGAAAATCAAGTCTGAAACACTCCCGTAAGGCTTCTGTTACTTTTCCGTAAAGTACCAAAAGGGTGGGGTGAACTTAGTAATTGGGGTGCGCTCATAAATCTTCCTCAAGAAGCCTCTGGGTGGCAAGCACCTCCCTTTTTCCCTATAAATAGGGGAGGGGGGCTATTTCAAAAATGTTCATGACCCCTAGACTATGCATTTAAGCTGTTTTGGATGAAAAAATGTGTTTCAGTGAAGAAAATCCAAGCCGAGGTGCTGCCGTAACGCTTCCAAGACATTTCCGTGAGCAAATCCATGAAGATTTTCCGTCGTTCTTCACCGTTATTCGTTCGTTCTGTGGTCTTCAATCGGTAAGTGTTCGAATCCGAGACTTTCAATTCATTTCGTATTTTGTTTGCTTTCATCTTCATCTCGTTCACTTTCGATTTTCTTTTCTTCCGCTTTTAACGAGCTTTTTTACCGTTTATTTAAGCCGTTATCTTGCCTAATAAATGATAAAATGAATTTCAACCGATCATTTGTGTTGTAATTCATTTAATCACTGTTAAAATAAAATCCAACGGATCGTTCACGCTGTAACCTCGGTTAAATAAAAAAAAGGCAAAATAATAATAAAATAATCAAAATATCTATGAAAAAATAATAATAAAATAATCAAAATATCTTTGAATAAAATAATCAAAAAAATCAATTGGACGTTTTTCTTTGGAAGTTTCCTTGAATAAATTGACTAATAACCAAAGTGAAACTAAGGCTAAAATCAACTCACAAATCAAGCTTTGTCCGCAAAAGTCACTTAAAACCATTTTAAGGTCCAACGTCTTAAACGGTGCTCTTTGCTTTTATCGGTTAACATGGACTTGTTCAAAAGCATAAAATCAACCTATAACTTTACCACTTTTGCAAGAACTACGTAGGTCTGATTTCCTCATCGCAATTGAGGATACGTACGAGCAAAAGCCTCGCTTTTGTCGACCACCCCAAGAGATCGTTAACGGTCCAACGCCTTAACGTTTCTCTCCTTTCAAAAACCAAGAGATCGTTAATGGTCCAACGCCTTAACGTTTCTCGCCTTTCAAAAACCAAGAGATTGTTAATGGTCCATCGCCTTAATGTTTGTCTTCTTTCAAAAAAATCAAAAGATTGTTTAATGGTCCAACGCCTTAAACGACTTTTGTTCGGTTAAAATCGATCTTACGGAAAAAAGATCAAAACAACTTAACCAACGTTTAGTTCTGAAAGAACTATGTATGTCTGATTTCCTCATCGCAATTGAGGATACGTGGGAGCGAGGGAAACACCCTTGTCGACCACAAAAAGATAAAAAGCATAAAAATACAAAAAAAGAAGGGAAAATACATAATTTTGAAGTCATGTCTTGCACACTCGATTAAAGGTTGTCGTCCCTTGTGATGCACGCATGGGGTGCTAATACCTTCCCCGTGCGTAAAAACAACTCCTAAAACTTTCACGATTAAAAGTTCGTAGACCACACACTTTTCAGTTTTTCCGACATTTTCCCCAAATAAACGTTGGTGGCGACTCCGCGCGCCTTCCTCCCTTGGAAGACACACCCGTGAGCCCCACGTCGCCCTCCCGCCAAAGGGTAGGTTGCGATAGTTGGTGACTCCACTGGGACTGTTATTGAGAAAGATAGGCCAATCAATCAGTGTGCAACATCTCATCATGACTTCTTCTTTATTTATGTTCTCCCTTCCCTTTTATCTTTGGTTTTTGTCCATATTTGTACATAACCTTTGCTATGTTGTTGTGTTTGGTGTGTTTGTTTATCAATTACATTCATAGTTAGAAATACCCTTTGGTGTGTTTGGGTTGCTTCCTCTAGAAGCAATCCTGCTTCGAAAATACTCTGGAAGGCCTAAATTCAAAATTTCAAAAATTGTTATTTGCACCCCCCATTTTGAAAAGTTCACCCCCCTTCTTGCATAATTTACAAAAAAGTTACGGAAGCCTATAGGACTTAACTTTCTTCTTTTTTCTCTTCCCTCTCACCCATATTAAGTGAAATATGCTTATTTAGGGTTATGAGAATTTTACGGAAGCATTACGGGAGTCCTTGAAGCCCCGGAAGCCATTTTTTAACAAAACGGGGGAGGTGGTTGCCGCCCAGCTTGCCTGGCAACCACCTCCCCCAGGCGAGATAGGTTGCTTCCACCTTAAGCAAGGAAATGCCCAGAATCCTCTAGAAGGGCCAGATTTGATAATTTCTATTTGCACCCCCCATTTTACTAAATACACCCTCTTTGCCCTTTTATGCTGATTCTTTTTCCGTAACGTTATGGAACATCACAAATTATGTAACGATACTTGTTTTCTTTCTGTAATGTCACGAAACTTTACGGATTATGCAACCATCCCCTCTTCGGATTCTAGAATGTTACGGAACTTTACGGATTGCGCAATAATGTTTCCTTTCGACTCCCGACATGTCGCAGAACTTAACGGATTGCCTAACGATGGGTGTCAAGTTCCTCGAAATGGTCAAGTGAAGGTCGCATCCCAACAAACAGATGGTCCCCAGACGAAATTAGGGTATGACAGTTGCCCCTCTTTACTTACCTTTTATCGGAGATAGGAGGAAAGTAAAGATAAGACACTGATTTCGTCTGACTTAGCCTCTTCCGTAAACAAACAAAAGATAACATAATATACACATATACACATTTTTTGGCGAATGAATCGATTGGGAAAAGAATAAAAACTGGATTTTCCCCTCACCGGGGGCTCCGTACTTTATAACGGAGGACGCACGAACAGCGCTAGGCAATCAATTCGCGGGGCTCCGGTCTTGGTGGTGGAGGATGCATGAATAGCGCTAGGCAATCAATTCATGGGGCTCCGGACTTGATGATGGAGGATGCATGAACAACGCTAGGCAATCAATTCATGGGGCTCTGGACTTGATGATGGAGGATGCACTAACAGCGCTAGGCAATCAATTTGGGGGGCTTCGGACTTGATGGTGGAGGATGCATGAACAACGCTAGGCAATCAATTCATGGGGCTCCGGACTTGATGATGGAGGGTGCATGAGCAGGGAAAGGCAATCAATTCATGGGGCTCCAGATATGATGGTGGAGGATGCATGAACAGCGCTAGGCAATCAATTCATGGGGCTCCGGACTCGATGGTGGAGGATGCATGAATACCGCTAGGCAATCAATTCATGGGGCTCTGGACTTGATGATGGAGGATGCACGAACAGTGCTAGGCAATCAATTCATCGGGCTCCGAACTTGATGATGGAGGGTGCATGAATAGCGCTAGACAATCAATTCACGGGGCTCCGGACTTGATGGTGGAGAATGTACGAACAGCGCAAGGTAATCAATTCATGGGAATCCGGACTCAATGGTGGAGGATGCATGAACAACGCTTGGCAATCAATTCATGGGGCTCCAGACTTGATGATGGAGGATGCACGAATAGCGCTAGGCAATCAATTCGTGGGGCTCCGGACTTGATGGCGGAGGATGCATGAACAGCGCTAGGCAATCAATTCATGGGGCTCCGGACTTGATGGTGGAGGATGCATGGACAACGTTGGGCAATCAATTCATGGGGCTCTGAACAAGATCTGAATTTAGGACCGAATGGTCCACCGAGTTCTTTCACCTAAAAGGCGAACATGCTTTAGCAAGGAAAAAAATAAATCATTCACGAGAGCACCATATTTTAGAGAAACAATATGCTTGTGCCAAAATAGTTTTCCTTGTAACCGAAATGAAGGGTAGGATGTCAACGTTTAGCTTTTAAATGAACATTCATGGGAAACGTCGGGTCAAACTAAAATTGGGAATAAAATCACTCATAGTGTATAAAAACTCACACATGTAAGTGTTTTACCCTAATTCCAAACCATAGCTGCACCATGACTTTATTTTGCGCATGATTTCCTATCGAACCAAAAGATTCCACGCGCGATCACGGATAAATAGGATTTTCTCGAGGGTAGTGTTTTTGGAGAGGAAACTGGGTGTTTCGGTCTTTTCCTCTTTGTTTATGTGGGGCGGGACATCACCAGTTGGGAGCGACCTTGAATGGCCATCACAAAGGAAGAACCACTTCGAAATGGGTTTTCCTTTTGTCGGTGATCATTTACCTCGCCGAAAATTTATCTGGTCTGAAGACCTTCTGTTCTCTTTCTTGGTTTCCTTTATTGATCGGGAATTATTCTGTTTTCCTCCGATCTTTTCCTTTTTACTTTCTTCCGATCTTTGATCGGGAATCCTTCTTTTCCTTTTCTTTTCTTTCTTTTCATTTCTCCCTTTTCTTTCTTTTCATTTCTTTCTCTCTCTCTTTTTTTTCGATCATTGATTGGGAATTCGGGTTTTAGCATTCATTATTCCCTCTCCCTTGAGGAGATTCTGCTGTCCTCTTCTTCGGGGGAAAGGATGAGGATTCTCTTCATGGGCCAAGGTTCAAGGTAGCCTAAGGTTGTGTCTCAACATGTTCTTTTCATCGTGCGTGCCCGATTTTGATATTTGGGGCAAAACAAATTCATGTGTCAGGGTGTTGGTTTCGGGTTAAACTCCCATATTATTTCCACGAGGCGAGCGTAACAATGATGATTTGGAAACAACGCGCAAAATTAGTCATGCATACAGCTAGGTGGGTACTCAAGCATCGAGCTTATGGCATTATGATACTAAGGCTTGGGATTTACGCAAGTAGACCCAACATTTCCAAATTATGTTCTTTCATTGGTTCAACGAATCCATCCATTCTTATCTCGGTTACTTTGGAAAATAAACTTTTAGCGTCAATTTTTTGTTTCCAAAAGATATGTTTGCTCTCTATGAATGATTTGTGCTTCCTATGACCATAACATGCCGACTTTCGAGGTCTTTCTTTCTCTTTTCTTTTTGTTTCATTTTTTCTGATGCATGTTTGCAAAAAACTATACATCCATCGCTATCTATGAGAAAAGCTTTTTTCCTCTGTACACCTACGTTCCTATACACGAAAAAAAACTTTTTTCTCTATATACACACGTGTTGAAAAACTCTTTCTCTCTATACCGACATGGTCTATATAAAATCTCTATTCCTTTTCAAAGATTTATTTTCCCCTTTTCAATATACACTCATTGCTCATATACAAGAATTTCTTTTCACATTGTTTATATACAAAAATTTCTTTTCTTTTCTTTTTATACAGATATGACATTTTGTTCACAACGCCTCTTCTTTCTCTATTCTTGGCATTATTATGATGTTAGTTCATTTTATTTTAGGATGGCGTTCCTAAACAAAAACTCTATACGGTTCCGAAATTTCAACAAATATTATCGACAATAATGAAATAAGAACTAATGCAACAATCAAAACAAAATGTATGCACAAAACAAATGACAATCGAAAAAAAAGCAACAAAAACAAAAGTTAGTCCCTCAAGTCATAGAAACAAGATAACATACAAATGATAAATGATGAAACATAAAAATGAAAAGAATATGAATCTGGGGATCAAAGGTCATGTGGCTCCGCATGCCACCGGACTCTTGGGTCATGGTAACAAAAGGTGGGGTGGTCGACAAAAGCAGGGTTTTTGCTCCTACGTATCCTCAATTTGTGATGAGGAACTTAGACCTACGTAGTTCTTGTTAACTGTGAGACTAAAATAGTCTCGGTGTTTTTTTTTTTTACTAAAATGCGAACATGCGTCTGTTGCCCACTGCCGGCCATCCCCAGGCTGCTGTGGTGTTTCGCCCTGCGCTTGCCTGGGGGCGCAGTACTTCTTGATGAAAGCTCGATTAGTTGGGGTCCTGATGACCTTGCTGGGGGCAAGAGGCACTCCGTAGAACTGACAGAGGCCCGTAATCAGAGCTGACAACTCCAAGACCCTCTAGAGGCGAGGGCGTGCAGCCCTCTGAAGGTGAGGACGTGTAGTCCACTGAAGGCGAGGACGTGCAGTCGTCTGACGGCGAGGACGTGTAGTCCTCTGAAGGTGAGGACGTGCAGTCCTCTGAAGGTGAGGACGTGTAATCCTCTAAAGGTAAGGATGTGTAGTCCTCTGAAGGTGAGGATGTGCAGTCCTCTGAAGGCTAGGGTGTGCAGCCCTCTGATGGCGAGGATGTGTAGTCCTCTGATGGGGAGGGCGTGCAGCCCTCTGAAGGTGAGGACGTGTAGTCCCCTGAAGGTGAGGGCGTGTAGCCCTCTGAAGGCAAGGACGTGTAGTCCTCTGAAGGCGAGGGCGTGTAGCCCTCTGAAGGCGAGGACGTGTAGTCCTCTGAAGGAGAAGACGTGTAGTCCTCTGAAAGCGAGGAGGACGTGTAGTCCTCTGTACGCGAGGGCTTGTAGCCCTCTAATGGCGAGGACGTGTAGTCCTCTGATGGCGAGGACATGTAGTCTTCTAAAGGCGAGAACGTGTTGTCCTCTGATGGCGAGGACGTGTAGTCCTCTGAAGGCGAGGACGTGTAGTCTTCTGAAGGTGAGGGCGTGTAGACCTCTGAAGTTGAGGGTGTGGAGCCCTCTGAAGGTAAGGACGTGTAGTCCTCGGAATGTGAGGGTACTAGTACCCAAGGGTCCACCCTTTTGAGAAAGCAAGAGATTGACTCATTGAGTGGGTCGGTCATCCCAAATTCCAAAAGATGGGACATTAGGTGTAGGAAATCTACACAGTTAACATGATTTTTAGGGATGCAGATGTATGCAACCTTTCAAATTTGGTAAATGTGGACTTCATATGAAGCAATGCAATGCAACGGAAAGTTGTACAATGTTCATGGCATTCTTTCCCTATTTTGTAATTTTGATTTTGATTTAACTTTTTTGGAAAACACAGATTGAGTGTCCTTTTGAAAGAGGTGATAATTCATGCATCCTTATCCTATCTTTTGCAAATCTCTCCGGGAACTCCCTCAGAGTGTATGTTCTGTTTGATTTAGTCACTTGACCATTTTGGAGTGACGACAATGGAGCTTTTTGATGTTTAATCAATCCGTTGAAATGTCAGGGTTTGTCCCCCCTTTTTTTTGTTTAAAAACATCGACGGGTGAGAACTTTTGATCTGCCCCTAGGTTCGCTTAAGACTCATGCACGATGCCCCTCATTGCCCCAGTGTAGGGCTTTGAGGTACCAATTGTTATCTTTCGTCATGACCTTGTAGCAAGGGAGAATGAAAGAAGCGGTTAATTCTTGCAAAAAGAATTTTCCAAGGACGAGAAATAGTTGAAGGATTTTTTTCAGTTGATGGATTAAGTCAAATGACTCCTATTCTTGATAACTCACTTCTCTCTAAAAAAGACAAACTTTCCATAATGATAAAATGAGGTCACATGAACATCTATATTTTTACTTGAAAACACAGTCAATCAAATGCTTTTTTTTATTTTGAAACTTATTTTTGCTTTACTTGTCGTTTTACGGCACCCTCACCAAATGTGTAGCACGAGTAATTTCTGATTGAACGGTCTTGGAAGTCCAAACTCAGGAGCGTAGGTCGCTTGAGCAAACAGACCAATGGCTTGCACCCACATTTCGGTGAAAGTTGAATAAGCAAAGATGTGTTTGTGAGAGGATGAGGGAAAAAGATATCAAATTTATCCATTTTATTTAGCATTGTAACTGTGGTTTACAATAATGGTATAAACTTGAAAATCCTGATGAGTCATTAGAGACATCTAACAGCATCTTTCAAAATTGCCCCATGTGTGGCATCTCTTGTCAATGTCAGGATTTACACGCGATTCTCCTCAAATTTCAGCCAGCCCGCATCAATTAGACCTTACACCTTACGCTTCAGGGCCCTACAATGCTCAATGGAACGCCCCGGGGCTTTTCCATGACAAGCACACGTTGCGTTCGAGTCGTATTCTCGGAGAAATGGAGGTTGATGAACCTTGGCTGGGGTTATGGCTACCATTGAATTATCAAGTAGATATGGGAGCAAGTCAGCATAGGACACCGGAATTAGGGTGAATTCTACAGGCTTTTTCGCTGCAAAATTCATTTCTTGGTTGGTGTTTTGGTTTGTGCTAAAGGTGGTGTTCGTCATTGGAAGTGCGGTAGACAGGCTTTGTGGTTGATTTAGGGATGGCCTTTGTGGATAACTGGGTGGTGGGTAAGGAGAAGGTTTGTTATTGGCTGAGTAATGACATTGTTAGGTTGGTGGGAAACTTGGCAGTATAGGAATGGCAGTCATAACATGGGTTTCTCCCTCATTCTCACCCTCTTCATTTGCCCTATTTTTTTTGCATTTATCAAAGCATGATGATCAGATTTGTCTCTTTTTAGACCCACTTCGATCATTTTGCCAGCGAAGACCAAATCCGCAAAGCTTGAAGGTGTGTAACCTACCATTTTCCATAATAGAACACTAGTAATATGTCTACTATCATTGTTATTATTTCATTCTTCGTCATTGAGGGAAACACTTGGGCTGCCAGATCCCTCCACCTTTGGGCATATTCTTTGAAAGATCTGTGCCCCCTTTTTGCACATGTTCTGTAGTTGCATCCTATCTGAAGCCATTATACTGACACTACCTAACGAAGGCAACCATTTGGTCCTTCCAAGAATGCACTCGGGAAGGTTCCAAGTTAGTGTACCAGGTAACAGCTACCCCAGTAAGACTTTCTTGGAAGGAATGTATCAGTAATTTCTCATCTTTTGCGTATGCCCCCATCTTCCGACAATACATCTTTAGATTGTTTTGATTGCTCTTGATCTTATGATTGTGCTACATTGAGGACAATGTGTTGTTTAAGTGTGGGGGGAAGACTGTTCTTTGTTTTTTTGTTCTTTATTTGGGGGTTTTCTGGTTTAATTTTGTTAGGTTTTCTATGTTAATTTTGTTATTTTGGTTTTATGTTTTGTGTACAACATTGCATGTTTCTCTTTGAATTTTGGGTTATGTACTGGTAATGGGTAATTGTTTTTGAAATAGGAGTTTCTTGGCATTTTGTGATCCTTGTTTTTCTCTACATGTCAAGTTAGTTTTGAAATTTCGAATTGAAAGTGATAGATTTACCCTTGGTGAGAATTTGAGCCATCATCATCTATTTTATTCGGTATGTTTTGCCCCATTGATTGCTTGCACAATAGCCTTGGCTTGACTCTTGTTGATACTTCTTGCTTCACATGCATGTTGGGAGATGATTTAGGCATTTTGTTCTTATAAGCCTATAGCCAAATGAACCTACCTTGAATTAATTCCTTTGATATCCCCTTTGAGCCTATGTTCCCCTTTCTTTGTTTTGAAGCTCATTACAAGCCTTAAGTGAAAAACCATGATCTCACCCTACCCTTAAGGAATTTTGGAGCTTTGGAATTGTTTTGGGAATAATGGGGGGGGGGGGGGGGGGGGGGTACGTTTCATTGGATGATATGTTTTTCTTGGCCATGCTTGATGATGTATTTTGGCCATGCTTGATGTATATACATATATTGCCTAATTGTTGCTCTATTTTTCAAATGCTTTCAAATGCTACTGCTCACGTTCAAAAAACAAAAAACAAAAAAAAAAAAACAAAAACAAAAAAAGAATGAATGTTGAATAAATGAGGTCTTGGTTTGAAGACTTGGATTGGTTTGAGGACTTGGTTGATTTTGTTTTGGGTTTGTCATACCCTAATTTCGTCCGGGGACCTTTGCTTGATGACATGCGACTTTTCTTTGGTCCTTGTGAGGTGCTTGGCACCCATCATTAGGCAATTTGTGAAATTCCAGGACATGCCGGAAAACCAAAAAATATTGATGCACAATCCGTAAGTTTCCGTGACATACCGGAAATCAAATGGAAGCATCGTTGCATAATTAAGTGAGGTTCCGTAACATTCCGCAAGTCTAAAAGGGGATGATTATGTAATCCGCAAGGTTCCGTAACATTACGGAAAGAAAACAAGTATCGTTACGAAATTCGTAAGTTTTCGTAACTTTACGAAAAAAGAATCACCAAAAAAGGCAGAGGGGGTGTACTTAGTAAAAATGGGGGTGCAAATAGCACCCAGGCCCACTTGGGCCCTCCAGAAGATTCCTCCAGAAGGCTGTTGCTTCTGGAGGAAGCAACCTGGCTCGCCTGGGCGAGCTGAGCTCGCCTGGGCGAGCTGGGCGGCAAGCATCTCCCCTATTTTGCTGTAAATAGGGGAGGAAGTGAAGAAGAAATTGGTTCAACCCCTTAGGCACTTCTCTCTCTTTCGAATTTGCTTGGAAAAATTGTTTCCGTGAAGAAAATCTAAGCCGAGGCGCTTCCGAAACGTTTCCGTAACGTTTTCCGTGAAGAATTTCGCAAAGGTTTCAACCGTTCTTCGACATTCTTCATTCGTTCTTCATCGTTCTTCGATCTTCAACGGGTAAGTACCTCGAACCAAGCTTTTCGATTCATTCTATGTACCCATGGTGGTCCACATTGTGTTTTGTGTATTTCTATTCCCGTTTCATTTACTTTTTATACCCCCTCTTGACGTGCTTAAGCCATTTTACTTAAGTCATTTCTCGCTTAACCTAAAAATAAAATAAATTTCCACCGATCGTTTGAATTGTATTATCCGTAAACTTCGGTAAAAATGAATTCCGACCGTTCGGTCGTGCCGTAACCACGTTGGAAATCAAAAAAGAGGTAGAAAATGATATAATAATCAAAAAAACATCTTTTAGTAAAATAAAGCGGAAAATCAATCGGACGTTTTCTCTTTGGGATTTCTCATTCTTAATCGAATTGATTAATAACTAAAGTGAAACTAAGGCTAAAATCAACTCGCCTAGTCAAGCTCGTCCACAAAAATAGGTTTTTGAAGTTTGTCATTTCAATATCTCACTAAGTAAAATGGATCATTTTCAAGGTCCAACGCCTTAAAATGATCACCTCTTAAGTAAACAAGAATCACTTGATAAAAAAAGAACTACGTAGGTCTTATTTTCTCATCCCAAATTGAGGAATACGTAGGAGCAAAGGGAAACACCCTTGTCGACCACAAAAAAGAAAAAAATATAAAAAGGTTATAAAGGATATAAAGACATAAAAAGGGAACATAAAAATCAAAGTCACGTTTGCACATTCGATTAAAGGCTGTCGTCCCTTGGGACGGGCGTGTGGGGTGCTAATACCTTCCCCGTGCGTAAATACAACTCCTGAACCTTTCGCTTAAAAGTTCGTAGATCGCGTCTTTTCCGGTTTTTCCGACGTTTTCCTCAAATAAACGTTGGTGGCGACTCCGCACGTATTCCTTTCGTGGAACACGCATCCCGCGAGTCTCGCGTCGCCCTCCCGCCGAAGGGTAGGTTGCGACAGGGTTTACTTTTTAAGCTTAATTTTTAATTTTGGTTTTTGGGGTTTACTACTCCTTCTTACTTTCCACTTATTCCCCATTGCTCCTCTATTCCTTTGGTTTTTAGCTACTTATCCCATACTTTCCTCTACCTTACCCTTGGCCCCATTACAACCTTAAAAGACCTTTTGATCCTCATGTGCATGTGTTTGTGGTGTGGTTGTCAATTTTAAAGTCTTGCCAAGTCTATGTGGTGTTTGCTTTCATGGGTGCTCTGAGAGTAAACAGTAGCCTAGACACTTGAGAGATAAAGTGCATATCTTATGAGGCTTTATCACTTTCCATTCTTGAGTCGATTGACTATCTTGGCATGTTTGAGATGCTTTGATGATTCTCATGACTGTCTTGATTCTTTAACTCTCTACATGTTGGATGTTGCCCATTCTTTTCATTCCTTGAGATTCATTAAGAAATATGAAAATGTTTTTGTGTTTGTTTGTTTCTCTTTAATGTCTCTGGATTTGTTCCTTGCTTTGCTTTTTGATTTTGCGCAGGAGTGTAAAAGGCTAAGTGTGGGAGATTTGATGTGTAATTATATTCTCCTATTTCTTAACCCTTTTTGTCACCATTTTAATTACTAATTAGCCTTAATTGTCAAATTAATTATGCAGTTTTATCATTTGGGCCAACTTGACTAATTTTGTGTTTTTAATTTAATTTCAAGAGAATTATAAGCAATTGGGCTTGAATCTGGAATTGGGCTTGGACTTGAAGAGAGCAGACAATTTTATTTTATCAAATCTTATCTTATCCAGATTTTATTTCATCTAGATTTTATTCCGTCCAGATTTTATTTCATCCAATCTTATCTTATCTTGTCCAGATTTTATTTTATTTCGTTTATGGGCTTGGACTTAAAATAGATTTGTAAGCTTTGGGGCTGAGGACCTATATAATAGCACCAGGGTTTTAGTTTGGGAGTTTTTCGAATAGTAGAATAATTCTAGGGTTTTAGAATATTTATTCATTTGATGCACACAAACACCAACACTATTTGCACACACTGTGAGTAAAAAAGGGCCCTATACCCGGGTTCATGGGAACATAAGGAGCGGAGGTGAATCTGTGATCATGCTAGGTCTCCGACTTGCTTGATTATAGTGAACCCTCATCTAGAGCTTTTTTCTTTGAAAACTTATTGTTGCTAGTAGTCCCTACTGCTGCAATATGTTCTTCGAAGAGAATGATACCTCTAGAAACTATCAAAAGAGATATGACTACCTTGGGGGTTATCACTAAATGCCTAGTTAGTTCTCTCCCTTATAGGTCCCTTAAATAGGGGCACGAAGCAAACACGCTGCGTGCCATTTTTCACATTGCCATGCATAAGTATCATATACCCTTTTTGCTTATGTTCAGTGAATATTGTCATACTATGTACATTCCCGTATTGCGTCTTTTTCATATGCATCGCATATGGGTTCTGTCTTGATCCCCTCTGTAAACAAACCAACGGAGGGTCCGTGTCGCCTTCTTAAAAACGTATGTTGGGGCGCTTTGCTACCCCTTGACGTTGTATCTAAGAAGGAGACAATTCCTCGGGCCCCCGCATTCCTAGATTGCATCTGTGTCATATGCATTCCATCATGCATTCATCTATCCCACCCATGAGATATCGGAGTTTTGATTTGCACCAGCTTTTGTCTCACTTTAGTAAGCATGGGAACAAATCAAACCGGCAAGAGGTTCTACCAAGTCAAGGTTAAAAGCCTAGATACCACCAGCATCAAGGAATTAGGGCAGCTGATGAAACCTCTCCAAATGCAAGCCTTCCGCAAGACTTACGGAAAGATCTTAGAGTTGACCATAGCAGAGGTGTCCATAGAAGCCATTGCATCACTCACCCAATACTACGACCAGCCTTTGAGGTGCTTCACATTCGGAGACTTCCAATTAGTTCCAACCATTGAAGAATTTGAGGAAATTCTAGGATGTCCTCTCGGGGGAAGAAAACCATATCTTTCATCCGGGTGTCTCCCCTCTTTGAGCAGAATTGCAACTGTGGTCAAGGATTCAGCAAGAGGTTTGGACCGCATAAAACAGACTCGGAATGGCATAGCGGGCCTACCACGGGGGTACCTAGAAGACAAGGCGAGGGGTATGGCCAATCAAGGAGATTAGGTCTCGTTTATGGATGTGTTAGCTTTGCTAATTTTTGGGGTCGTCCTCTTTCCAAACGTGGATGGTTTGGTGGACCTAGCAGCAATCGACGCTTTCCTTGCATACCACCATAGCAAGGAAAGTCCGGTGGTAGCTGTCTTGGCAGATCTATTTGACACATTTGACCGAAGGTACGAAAAGAGTAGCGCACGGATCATCTGTTGCTTGCCCGCCCTCTGTGTTTGGTTGGTTTCGCACTTGTTCCAACAAGACACAAGGCATCCATGTCCGCTCCTGAGCCATTGATGGAAGCTTGCTTGTGGAGCTTCTATGGAGGCTGGATCTTTGAGCTTCAATGGGGTCCTTTAATGGTGATTTTCCACCATGGAGATGCAGCGGAAGACAAAGGAAAATAGGTGAGAGGAGGCGCCATCCATTAAGGAATAAGCCATGGAAGAAGGAGCTTCACCACCAAGATGAGCCTTGGATAAGAAGCTTGGAGAGGATGCTTCAATGGAGGAAAAGAAAGAGGGAGAGAAAGAGAGAGGGGGGAGCACGAAATTGAAGGAATAAAAGAGGTATAGAAGTGGAACTTTGAAGTATGTCTCACAAGACTCTCATTCATCAAAGTTACAACAAGTGTTACACATGCTTCTATTTATAGACTAGGTAGCTTCCTTGAGAAGCTTTCTTGAGAAAACTTCCTTGAGAAGCTTCTTTGAGAAAACTTCCTTGAGAAGCTAGAGCTTAGCTACACACACCCCTCTCATAACTAAGCTCACCTCCTTGAGAAGCTTCCTTAAGAAGATTCCTAAATAAGCTAGAGCTTAGCTACACATACCTCTCTAATAGCTAAGCTCACCTCCTTGAGATGAGAAGCTAGAGCTTAGCTACACACCCCCTATAATAGCTAAGCTCACCCCCATGACAAAAAACATGAAAATAAAAAAAAAAAGTCCTTATTACAAAGACAACTCAAAATGCCCCGAAATACAAGGCTAAAACCCTATACTACTAGAATGGCCAAAATACAAGGCCTAGACGAAGGAAAAACCTATTCTAATATTTACAAAGATAAGCGGGCTCATACTTAGCCCATGGGCTCGAAATCTACCCTAAGGCTCATGAGAACCCTAGGGCCTTTCCTTGGATCTCTAGCCCAATCTACTTGGAGTCTTCTAGCCAATGCCCTTGTGGGGTAGGATTGCATCAGCCATCGCTCGTGTACTGAAAATAGGAGATTAGATTGGGACCAGCTTTTGGCTGGGATAGGAGGTAGAACAATCAGTTGGTTCCCCCGATGGAAGGAAGGAAAAGAAGGAGTCCTTTTCTCATGTGGAGGATACCCAAACATTCCGCTGATAGGAACGAGGGGTTGTATTAACTACAATCCCGCGCTCGCTATAAGACAACTAGGGTACCCCATGAGGGGAGCACCGACGGAAGAAAGCATGTCTCCTTTCCTTGTGAGGGATTTCGGCGCACAAAATTCCAAGACTATACAAAGAATCCATAAGGCGTGGGAAACCCCGTTAAGGAAAGATCAAGAGCTTAGGGGCATTCGTAATGGCATCATTGGTGGGTACCACGAATGGCTGAAAGTTCATATACGAGGTTTAGATTGGCTTGCCAAGTTAAAAGTCGTCAGCGAAGAGAGTTTTGAAGCACCGGAAGAGGACGAAGAAGTCCAAGCTCTCAAAAGCGAGTTAGGAAAGGCGAAACTTGCCAAGGAGAAGTTCAAGTTGGCTGCTACACACATTCGGAAGGAGTGTGCCGGGTTACGGGAAGAGAATGCAACTACCACAAGGGCCCTTGAGCAAGAGACCAAGAGGGCTCGCAAGGAAGAGTATGGCCGGAATAAATTTCGCGGAGCTCTATGGGGTAGCAATAGTGAACTCAAGCTGCGAAGGGAAGAGAGGGACCAGTCGCGAGCACATAGCATGGTTCTGAAAGAGGAGTTAGTTGCTTGTTCAAGGTCCAAAAGAAGCTTGTCTCAGCGTTTATGCGAGACGGAGACCAACATGCTAGCTATCATCGCCAAGTACCAAGAAGAGTTAGGTCTAGCCATGGCCCACGAGCATAGGATCGCGGACGAGTATGCTCAAGTATACGCAGAAAAAGAGGCTAGAGGAAGGGTGATCGACTCTTTACACTAAGAGGCAACCATGTGGATGGATCGGTTTGCTCTTACCTTGAACAGGAGTCAAGAACTTCCCCGCTTGTTAGCCAAGGCCAAGGCGATGGCGGACACCTACTCCGCCCCCGAAGAGATTCATGGGCTTCTCGGCTATTGTCAGCATATGATAGACTTAATGGCCCACATAATTAGAAATCGTTAGGAAACTTGTATGGTCTCTCAGACCTTGACTAGATACGACTTTCTTTTTGAAATAAAATGAGTTGGTCCCATGTTTCTACTCCAAAAAGCTTGTGCAAATCAAATCACTCCTACATTTCATCTCTAGCATGCATTTTCTTTCTTTCTTTACCCACTCCTCACGTTTGGTTTTTTAGGGAAAAACACAATAACTAAACGCGCCACAAGGCATCCCTATCGCACCAGATCCAAATCTAGAACGATGGGTGATCAAGAGGAGACACAGGAACAGATGAAAGCCGACATGTCGGCTCTGAAAGAACAAATGGCCTCCATGATGGAGGCCATGTTAGGTATGAGGCAGCTCATGGAGAGGAACGCGGCCACCGCTGCCGCTGTCAGTTCGGCTGCCGAAGCAGACCCAACTCTCTTGGCAACTGCGCACCATCCTCCCTCAAACGTAGTAGGACGGGGAAGGGACACACTGGGGCACGATGGCAGCCCTCACCTGGGGTACAACCGAGCGGCTTACCCTTATGGATTGCCGCCCAACTACTCACCACCCGTCTTGCAAGACGATGCGGGCCATATTGCTTCTCCCGTCCTTGAAAGAGAGCCTCCTCAACAGCCCGAAGAGGTCCACAAAGACCCTCAAGACTATGCTCGAAGGGATGTCGAGTTCTATCCCCCGATCCTCGAAGGGCCGGCACCCAGCACGTTGCCTCAGCCCAACATCGCAACACAACCAATAGTCTTGTCCACGGAAGGACCGTCCCCGGCAACTGAAGAAAGGAGGAAGCTCGATCTCCTTGAGGAAAGATTGAGGGCCGTGGAAGGATTTGGGGACTATCCGTTCGCAGACATGACGGATCTTTGCTTAGTACCCGATGTTGTTATTCCCCCGAAGTTCAAAGTGCCGGACTTCGACAAGTATAAAGGGACGACTTGTCCCAAAAACCATCTCAAGATGTACTGCCGTAAGATGGGCGCCCACTCTAAGGATGAGAAGCTATTAATACACTTCTTTCAAGATAGCTTGGCCGGAGCCGCGGTAGTGTGGTACACTAATTTGGAAGCTTCCCGTATCCGTACTTGGAAGGATCTGATTACTGCCTTCCTAAGGCAGTATCAGTACAATTCCGATATGGCTCCCGACCGCACTCAATTGCAGAATATGTTCAAGAAAGAGGGCGAAACCTTTAAAGAATATGCACAGCGGTGGAGAGATTTGGCGGCACAAGTAGCTCCTCCCATGGTTGAGAGAGAGATGATCATCATGATGGTAGACACTCTACCAGTGTTCTACTATGAGAAGCTAGTAGGTTATATGCCGTCTAGCTTTGCAGACCTAGTATTCGCCAGGGAAAGAATCGAGGTAGGATTGAAAAGAGGAAAGTTTGATTACGTTTCCTCCACGAGTGCGAATGCCAAAAGAATCGGGGCAACAGGGGCAAAAAGGAAGGAAGGAGATGCCCATGCCGTCTCTTCAACACCCGCGTGGGTCAAACCCCAGCAAGCACCTCATGGTACCCATCAGTACGCGCAACATCACCCGAGCTTCTCGGCTCATACCGGGAATGCCTCTAGCTCAACACCCGTGCAGCCTAAGGCACCCACCCAGAGGGAAGCTCCCCAAGTTCCAACTCCGAACACGACTCGCCCGACCGGTAATTCCAACACGACAAGGAACTTCCCTCCGAGGCCATTTCTGGAATTCACCCCACTCCCAATGACGTACGAAGACCTTTTGCCATCCCTCATCGCCAATCATTTGGCCGTGGTAACTCCCGGAAGGGTCCTCCAACCCCCTTTCCCAAAGTGGTATGACCCTAATGCAACTTGCAAGTACCATGGGGGTGTCCCGGGACATTCCGTTGAAAAATGTTTGGCCCTTAAATACAAGGTCCAACATTTGATGGATGCTGGATGGCTGACCTTCCAAGAGGATCGGCCCAATGTGAGAACCAACCCGCTCGCCAATCATGGAGGGGGAGCAATTAACGCCGTTGAGTCCGATAGGCTGCACAGGTCTAAACCTTTAAGGGATGTGGCAACCCCTAAGAGGTTTATCTTTGAGGCCCTACAAAAGGGAGGTGTGATTCCCCATAGTGGGTGTAAGGAGGATTCCTGTTTGCTACATTCTGGCGAGCTGCATGACATGGAGACGTGTTTGGGAGTAGAGGAATTGTTACAGCGGATGATGGATCAAGGTCGACTGGAAGTCGGCAATGAAGGAAAAGAAGAGCAGCATATATGCATGCAGTCCACGGATGGGAGCAGTGTTGCGAAGCCCAAACCCTTGGTGATATACTTCACTAAAAGCGCAGCTTCGCAAAAGCCCGGACACCCCTTAGCAGCCAAACCTGTTCCTTTCCCATACCAATGTAGCCACGCAGTACCATGGAGATATACACCTCTGAGGGAGAAGGAAGAAGAAGCCACCGACGTCAGCTCGTTGTCAGCTAAAGTAACAAATATCACGGTACTGAGTGGTGTGACCCGTAGTGGTCGTGTGTTCGCGCCTCTGGACCTACCAGTCCAACCCGCGGACGTCAAGGGAAAAGGAAAAGTGGTGGAGGAACAAGATGGTGAAGCACCCCACGCTTCGAATAAAGATATTCCGGCAAAAGGCCTTTCGGAGAAAAAGGATGGTAAAAAGGAGGTGTCGCTAGAGGAAGCCAGCGAGTTCCTCCGTATAATTCAGCAGAGCGAATTCAAGGTTATCGAACAGCTCAACAAAACCCCGGCCAGGGTCTCGCTGTTGGAGTTACTTATGAGCTCCGAGCCTCATTGGGCTCTGTTAGTAAGAGTTCTGAACGAGGCCCATGTGGTCCAAGATATCTCGGTAGAAGGTTTCGGAGGGCTGGTCAACAATATCACTGCCAACAACTATCTTGCCTTCGCCGAAGAAGAAATCCCCGCCGAGGGGAGAGGGCATAATAAGGCTTTACACGTATCAGTCAAGTGTATGGACCATATCGTAGCCAAGGTGCTCATCGATAATGGTTCCAGTTTAAACGTGATGCCTAAGAGCACTTTGGAGAAATTACCATTCAATGCTTCCCACTTAAAGCCGAGTTCGATGGTGGTTCGTGCCTTCGACGGCACTTGCCGAGAGGTTAGGGGAGAGATCGATCTCCCAGTACAAATAGGCCCTCACACCTGCCAAGTCACCTTCCAAATAATGGATATTAACCCCCCCTACAGCTGTCTGTTGGGGCGCCCGTGGATCCACTCAATGGGAGTTGTGCCCTCTACACTCCACCAAAAGTTGAAATTCGTAGTGGAGGGGCACTTGGTCATCGTGTCAGGCGAGGAAGACATCTTGGTGAGCTGCCCATCCTCTATGCCTTATGTGGAAGCCGCAGAAGAATCGTTAGAAACCGCTTTCCAGTCTTTTGAGGTGGTCAGCATTTCCTCCGTGGACTCCTTCTCTGGGCAGCCTTGCCTGTCCGATGCAGCAGTAATGATGGCCCGAGTTATGTTGGGGAACGGTTATGAACCCGGAATGGGTTTAGGCAAAGACAACAGCGGCATAACTAGCCTGATAAATGCCAAAGGAAATCGTGGGAAGTATGGTTTAGGCTATAAGCCCACTCAAGCGGATATGAACAGAAGCATCGCAGGAAGGAAGTGCAGTGGTCAAAGCTCGCGTTGGAGACAAGAAAGTGAAGGAAGCCCGCCCTGCCACATAAGTAGAAGCTTTATAAGCACGGGTCTGGGAGACAAAGGTCAAGTGGTCGCGATATGCGAAGATGATGTTCCGAGTACATTGGATTTGGTACGACCATGCCCTCCTGATTTCCAGCTGGGAAATTGGCGAGTGGAGGAACGCCCCGGCATTTACGCGACAAGCATAATGTAAACCTTTACGGTTTTAAAAGCTCTATAGTTGGGCCTAGGCTTTAGAGTTTTTCCTTTTGTTAAGGCTTTGTGTCTTTTGTTTTTGAATTTATAATACAAGGATCTTTCTTCATCTGTTCCTACGTCTCTACCCATTCTCATTCATTTGCATGTTTACTTCTTTTTCTGAAACGGCAGATCCGATGACGAGTCCCCCGAAGGTACTAATACCTGGGACCCGCCTATCGACTTCGAGCAAGAAATGAGTCAAACGGAAGATGAAGGAAACGAGGATGTGGGACTTCCCCCAGAATTAGAAAGAATGGTCGCCCATAAGGACCAAGAAATGGGACCTCATCAAGAAGAAACAGAGCTGGTAGACTTAGGAATTGGCAGTGGAAAAAGGGAAGTAAAGATAGGTACAGGTATTACCGCACCTATCCGTGAAGAATTAATAATCCTGCTAAAAGACTACCAAGACATCTTTGCTTGGTCATACCAAGATATGCCCGGTTTGAGTTCTGACATTGTACAGCACCGATTACCTCTAAATCCCGAGTGTTCCCCGGTAAAGAGAAGGATGAAGCCCGAAACATCCTTAAAGATAAAAGAAGAAGTGAAGAAGCAATTTGACGTTGGATTTCTGGCCGTCGCTCGGTATCCAGAATGGGTTGCCAACATCGTACCGGTCCCTAAGAAAGATGGGAAAGTACGAATGTGTGTGGATTATCGGGACCTGAATTGGGCCAGTCCCAAGGACAATTTTCCTTTACCACACATCGATATCCTCGTAGATAACACGGCCAATTTCGCTTTATTTTCCTTCATGGACGGTTTCTCTGGTTACAATCAGATAAAGATGGCGCCTGAGGATATGGAAAAGACTACTTTCGTCACCCTGTGGGGGACGTTCTGTTACAAGGTGATGTCCTTTGGAGTCAAGAATGCCGGGGCAACTTATCAACGGGCCATGGTAGCTTTGTTCCATGATATGATGCATCAAGAGATCGAGGTCTATGTGGACGACATAATTGCTAAATCTAAATCTGAGGAAGAACACCTTGTCAACCTGCGGAAGTTGTTTGAAAGGCTTAAGAAATATCAATTAAGGTTGAACCCCGCTAAGTGTACCTTTGGGGTCAAATCAGGGAAATTACTTGGTTTCATTGTAAGCCAGAAAGGGATAGAGGTAGACCCCGAAAAGGTGAAGGCTATCCTTGAGATGCCAGAACCCCGTACGGAGAGGCAAGTCTGAGGTTTCCTGGGACGCTTGAATTATATTGCCAGATTCATATCGCAGCTCACCGCCATTTGTGAGCCGTTGTTCAAGCTCTTACGCAAAAACCAAACTGATCGTTGGAATGAGGATTGCCAAGAAGCTTTTGGAAGAATCAAGAAGTGCCTTATGAATCCTCCCGTGCTTATGCCACCAGTACCTGGAAGGCCTCTCATTTTGTACATGACAATCTTGGACGAGTCAATGGGGTGTATGTTGGGGCAACATGACGAATCCGGAAAGAAAGAGCGCGCTGTTTACTACCTGAGTAAGAAGTTCACGACCTGTGAAATGAATTACTCGTTGCTCGAAAGAACGTGTTGTGCTTTAGTATGGGCATCCCATCGCCTAAGGCAGTACATGCTGAGCCATACTACCTGGTTGATATCCAAGATGGACCCGGTTAAGTACATCTTTGAAAATCCAGCTCTCACGGGACGAATCGCCCGGTGGCAAGTCCTGCTATCCGAATTTGATATAGTCTACGTCACACAAAAGGCGATAAAAGGAAGCGCCTTAGCAGATTATTTGGCTCAACAGCCTCTTAACGACTATCAGCCCATGCATCCTGAATTCCCGGATGAGGACATCATGGCCTTGTTTGAGGAAAAATTGGACGAAGATCGGGACAAATGGACCGTATGGTTTGACGGAGCGTCAAACATTCTAGGTCATGGCGTTGGGGCAGTATTGGTCTCTCCGGACAATCAATGTGTACCCTTCACAGCCAGGCTAGGATTCGACTGCACCAACAACATGGCCGAATATGAAGCATGTGCCCTATCCGTCCAGGCAGCGATTGACTCCAATGTCAAACTACTCAAGGTGTACGGCGACTCGGCATTGGTAATCCATCAGCTGAGAGGGGAATGGGAAACTAGAGATCCCAAGCTGATACCCTACAAAGCCTATATCAAGGAATTGGCTAAGACCTTCGATGAGATCTCCTTCCATCATGTTCCCCGCAAGGAAAATCAAATGGCGGATGCACTTGCTACTTTGGCGTCTATGTTCCAGCTAACGCCGCACGGGGATCTACCCTACATTGAATTTTGGTGTCGTGGCAAACCCGTGCATTGTTGCCAAGTAGAAGAGGAACGGGACGGAAAGCCTTGGTATTTCGACATCAAGCGATATGTCGTAAGCAAAGAATACCCGCCAGAGATTGCCGACAATGATAAGAGGACATTGAGAAGGTTGGCAGCCGGTTTCTTCATGAGTGGAAGCATACTGTATAAGAGAAATCACGACATGACACTCCTGCGGTGTGTGGATGCCAGGGAGGCAAATCACATGATCGAGGAAGTCCATGAGGGCTCGTTTGGAACACACGCCAATGGGCATGCTATGGCCAGGAAGATCCTAAGAGCAGGTTATTACTGGCTTACCATGGAAAGTGATTGTTGTGTCCATGTGAGGAAATGCCACAAATGTCAAGCGTTCGCAGATAATGTCAATGCCCCACCACATCCTCTGAATGTCATATCCGCCCCTTGGCCTTTCTCCATGTGGGGAATAGATGTCATCGGGGCCATTGAGCCCAAGGCCTCGAATGGTCATCGCTTCATCCTCGTAGCGATAGATTATTTCACCAAGTGGGTCGAGGCAGCTTCCTATACCAACGTCACGAGGGGTGTGGTGGTCAGGTTCATCAAGAAAGAGATCATCTGCCGATATGGTTTGCCAAGGAAGATTATCACGGACAACGGCACCAACTTGAATAACAAGATGATGGGGTGAATATGCGAGGAGTTTAAAATCCAGCATCACAATTCCACACCCTACCGGCCAAAGATGAATGGAGCCGTGGAAGCGGCCAATAAGAATATCAAAAAGATTATCCAAAAGATGACCGTGTCATACAAGGATTGGCACGAGATGCTCCCATTCGCATTACACGGTTACCGAACTTCTATGCGAACTTCAACTGGGGCAACGCCGTTCTCATTGGTATATGGGATGGAGGCTGTGTTACCGTTTGAGGTAGAAGTCCCGTCATTAAGGATCTTGGCAGAATCCGGATTAAAGGAATCAGAGTGGGCTCAAACGCGCTATGACCAGCTCAACCTCATCGAGGGTAAGCGCTTAACGGCCATGAGTCATGGGCGCGTGTACCAGCAAAGAATGAAGAGTGCGTTCGACAAGAAAGTACGCTTGCGCAAGTTCCATGAGGGAGACCTTGTGCTAAAGAAAATGTCCCATGCTGTCAAGGACAATCGAGGGAAATGGGCCCCGAACTACGAAGGGCCTTTTGTTGTGAAGAGGGCTTTTTCTGGAGGAGCCCTGGTGCTTACCAACATGGATGGCAAAGAGCTACCTTCACCCGTGAATTCTGATGTCGTCAAGCGATATTATGCTTAGAATCTGGGGCAATTAAGGATGTCGCTGCATGTTCTTTATCTTTATGCGTTTTCTGGATTTCCCCCAGGGATTTCCTGTCTGCTGTATCTCTCGTTACAATCTTTCAAAGAAATGAACGTGGATTCGAGGCTTTAGTCCTCACGTTGGTTTCAAACCTTGCATTTGATTTGTGATCACCTGAGTCCTTCCGCTCAGTTCGTGGGATGCCCCAAGCGCTTAATTAAAATTGAACCTAAACCAACTTTCGCTCAAATTTGTTGCATTTGAAAACATTCATGCATACGCATACGCATGCATATTGTTGTGGTAAAATAGGGGCAGGATCATCTTGAACTACCTTCTGGGTGAGGACAAAACATGGACAGCAGAAACCAATCAAGGTAAGACAACGACGCGGTCAAGATTGGCCATACCTGGTTGTTTATTACTTGCAGGTACTTAGGAATGGATGCAAGTGGGGATAGGGTCACGATCGACTGATCGTTGCCTTTTCTCTGCGCTAGACAAGCAGAGAACGTCGCTGCAAGGCAGCCCCGTATCCTTTGTATTCGCAGTTTTCTTTTACTATTTGTTTGTTTTAAAAAGTAAAAATAAGTAATCAACGCCTAATTCTAACATAAGTAAGTTCAAGTTAGGCAAGACGCTAATCCATGAGAAAGGAGGGGACATGGTTAATGTTCCCCTCAAAAAAAAAAATGCAGGTTAGCTCGCCTGGGCGAGCCACCCCTGCACCAAATTATAAGAATGACGAAAGGGGGGACGTTTTTGCATTCAAAAACTTCTTTTCCCCCCTTTCAAAAGCCATACCCACGGGATTGATGAGTTTGCAGCCCTAGGGTCCTCATTTTTCGCATTTTTTTATTCCGTTTTGCGCCTTTGTTCATCACCAACAGGTAAGTGTTCCATCCCTAAGCTTTCTAGCTTTTCATTGGTGTATTTTGATCTCCTTTTGGTGCTCTAAATTGTGGGAATGTGCTCAAATATGTGGGGCAATTTTGGTTTGTTTTCTTGCTTGATTAGGTTGAATTGGGGGTTTGTATGGGATGACCCTAGGCCTATAATTCATTTTGAAGCAATGGGGCATGCCACATTGTCCCCGTTCTCTTGCTATTGATGCCTAAACACGCGCCCACCAAGTGTTCGGTGAAATGCCTCAATGGCATTAGCGCGTGACTTTTGTAAGGAAACAACCCATGGAGCATTTTGGTTTGTACATATTTTCTATTTTTTGGGACATGCGTTCATTCCCGAAAAAGGCTAGAATAATTGCCTCACATATATCCTAGGCCTAGGAACCAAAGTTTCATGCATAAGAACACAAGAGGAGGTGCATATTGGGTAAAGTTACCCTTTTTGGCCAGCAATCAGCTATGGGCCACGCTACAATAATTTCCCTACGCCTAGATGGTTAGGAATTTTGCTCATCATAAATGTGTAGGTTTAGAATAGGTAGCAAAATACCTTTGGCAATTTACACTTCGGATATGGTAGCAAAATACTTGGATGTATGTACATATAATTTTTGGTAGTCAAAATGTCTCACAAAAAATATATATATGTTGCATGTTATGTAAAGAAAATACCTTACAAAAATACCTTTTAATTTGAATACAATTTTAGTCGGCAAAAGAAAATATACTTGAATTTGCATGCGGCTTTAGGTAGTAAAAAAAAACACTTGAAAAAAGCATGAAATGTAGCACCTTATTGTGTAGATAGTCAAGATTCATCATGAAGTTTGTGTATGTATAGGTATTAGAAATACCAGAATGTGCACGTATGCAATTTTTGATAGCCAAAGTGCTTTGAGTATGCATGTATGTAAATTTAGCAAAGGAAATGCGTGTGATGTAGGTAACAAATACACCTTGGAAGTACATGTAAATACTCTAGGTAACGAAGGTGCCTTGATTGTATATGGGTGCATTTTTCTTAGTTAATAGAATGTCTTGTGCAAGTGAACGTTCGTAAAGAAGTATGCGCATAAGCTTGCTCTAAATTTACATTGATGTTTGTATTTATTGGAGGGGTTTGTATGCCATTTTTTGTTTTAAGGGTAGCGTTTCTTGGTAAAACTAACTTTCCAAACGTTTGCCTTCGCAGGAATGGCCCCGAGGAAGCTTGCCTCAAAGAGGTCCAGGAAGGACAAGGCGGCCGAAGGAACTAGTTCTGCTCCGGAGTATGACAGTCACCGCTTTAGGAGCGCTGTACACCAGCAGCGCTTCGAGGCCATCAAGGGATGGTCGTTTCTCCGGGAGCGACGCGTCCAGCTCAGGGACGACGAGTATACTGATTTCCAGGAGGAAATAGGGCGCCGGCGGTGGACATCACTGGTTACTCCCATGGCCAAGTTCGATCCAGAAATAGTCCTTGAGTTTTATGCCAATGCTTGGCCAACAGAGGAGGGCGTGCGTGACATGAGATCCTGGGTAAGGGGTCAGTGGATCCCGTTTGATGCCGACGCTATCGGCCAGCTCCTGGGATATCCGTTGGTGCTAGAAGAGGGCCAGGAATGTGAGTATGGCCAGAGGAGGAACCGATCTGATGGGTTCGATGAGGAGGCCATCGCCCAGCTGCTATGTATACCGGGACAGGATTTTGCCCGGACTGCTGCAGGGAGGCGAGTGCGAATCATGCGCACCAACATGACCACCCTGACCCAGATATGGATGACGTTGCTCCTCAGCAACATCCTGCCCAGCGATCATAATTCCGACCTCCCCCTGCCGAAGTGTCAGCTGGTGTACGCCATCCTGACGCGGATGAGCGTCCATGTGGCTCAGTTAATCGCTGATGCCATTTATATTTTTGCAGGTATGGCGCCTACCAGGCACCCTTTGGATCCAGATAAGTCCAACAGGGCCCTGGGATTTCCCTCGCTGATCACAGGACTCTGCCAGTTGTTCGGAGTCTCTGTTGCACCTACCAAGGTAATTCGGCCGCCCATCACCCGGGCTTTTATTGAGAAGTACTGTACCCAGAGACAGGCTCAGGGTGATGCTCCACAGGCCGCAGACGCGCCACCACCACCTCATCAGGCTGGCCAGGCTGGGGCATTTGGCATGGAGCAGTATTTACGGCATTTGGTTCGCCAGTAGGCAGCCAACCACCGGGCACATGTGCAGACCCATGATTGTCTGTACCAGATGAGCCTCAGCATGCAGAGCCAGGGCTTCGCTTCTTTTTCATGCCCTACTCCAGACCAGTTCAGGGCAGAGGTCGCATGGCCCGGAGATTGGCCCGAGGCCCAAGCAGGGGAGGCACCCCCAGAAGCTCCCGGCGGTGGAGAAGAGGCCCACGAGGACGAGGAGATGGCCGATTTGCTTGACTTCTTGGGAGGGAGTGGAGATACATGACTGGGAGATCCCCAAGATTCATGTTTTCTTTCATATTTCTTTTATCATTTTTATGTTATTGTTTTGACTTGAGAGACTAATGTTTGTTTTTGTTGTTTCGATTGTCATTTGTACAGCGCATACATTTTTGTTTGGATTGTTGCGTTAGTGTTTATATATCATTACTATCAATGATGTTTGAAATTCTGGAACCGTATAGAGTTTTTCGTTTAGGAACATCGTCCAAAATAATATATGTAAAACAAAAAAAAATCATGATAAAAATAAAAATAAAAATGAAAAAAGAAAAAAAAAGCAAATAAAGAAAAAGAGAGCAAATAAGGAAAAAGAAAGCAAATAAGAAAAAAGAGAGGAAAAAGAAAAAGAGAAAAATAAGTTGTCTAGCTGAAAAACCGACATGCTTTTGAAAAGAGATGATTTCCAACTTTTCTTTGAAAAAAATTCATTGATCATAACCAATTTTTGAAAAATGTGTCTACACCTGAAGGGTGAATGCTGTGAAATTTCCCCGGACGCCCGAAATGGACTCGGATGAATGCACAAATTGATAAAAGAACATATTTTGGAAACATTGGGTTGATTTAAAATAGTGGAAATGAATCCTGAGCCTTAGCATCACATGACCATAAAAATTTGACACTTGAGTGTCCACATAGGTGCATGCATGACCAGTTTTGCATGAAGTTTCCAAATCATCATTTTTGCATTTGTGTCATGGAAATAATGTGGGGCATCCCTTTTACCCTTGAACCAAACCAAACCCTGACTTGTATCATGTCTAGCCATTCTACAAGCTTTGAGCCAAAATCCTGACTCACCATAAACCTTGACCCAGGGTGAGAATGCCAATCCTTACCCTCGGAAGCAAAAAAAGAAGAGAAGGAAAATTTCCAATCAAAGGAAAGGAAATTCCCAATCAAAGAGTGGGAGAAAGCAAAAAGAAAAGAAAGAAAATTCCCAATCAAAGAATGGGAGAAAGAAAAAAAGAGAAGTAAAAAAGAAGAAAGCTCCTGGTCAAAGAAACCAGAAGAAATGTGCCGAGAGGTCCTTGGACCAGACGATATCTGAACAATACAGAATTGTCACCAAATGAACAAAAGAAAGAAAAGGAAACCACGACCTAAAATGGTCTTCCCCCTTTAATTGCCAACCAAAAACTTGTGCGCTAGCGACTTTTTCGCCCCGCACTAAACAAAAACAGAAAAGGAAAAAGCCAACAAAAAAATCAAAAGCCAAAAACACACAAAAGCCGAAAAACCCATCAAAAGAACCCATTCCCAAGGGAAGTCCTATTGATCCATGATCACGCATGTAATTTTTTATTTGATAGGAAGTAAATTGCAAAATCAAGTCATGACATATCTATGGTTCGGAATTAGGATGAAACACTTACCTGTGCGAGATTGATACACTTTGAGTGATTTTCTTCTATTTTGTCGAACCCAGTGTTTCCTCTAAATGGTCATTTAGAAATGAAATGCTAAACATCCAAAATCTCATTTATGGTTATGGGGGATTTCATCAACATGCTCTCCTTCCCCGGTGGACGCATTGTTTTTCACTCAAAAAAGCATATGCTGCTCTAATCAGTTGGAATATTTGTCTCTTTGCTAAAGCATGTTTGCATTTTAGTGGAGAAAACACCGAGACTTTTTCAAGTCTCACAAGTTATCCAGAACTACGTAGGTCTGAGTTCCTCATTGGAGGATACGTAGGAGCAAGAGCCTCGCTTTTGTCGACCACACCACCTTTTGTTGTCATGACCCAAAAGCTGGTAACCCGCGGAGACACCTTACGGTTATCCGCACCTCGTCATTCAGTGACCCCAAGTGTGATTGATGAGCAGAGGCCAATATGGTCGTCTGTGCCCTTTCCGGAAATGTCAGCATCTTCCGGTGGAGACTTTTTCAAATCTCACAAGTTATCTAGAACTACGTAGGTCTGAGTTCCTCATTGGAGGATACGTAGGAGCAAGAGCATTGCTTTTGTCGGCCGCCCCACAAGATCTGTCATACTAACCCTGAGGTCATGTGACACGCAGAGACAAAATTTGGTCATTCTGCACCCTTTGTCATCCAGAGGCGGCGGGCCCGATGACACGCGGAGACAAAATTTGGTCATTCCGCACACCTTTGCCATTCAGACACAGTCGTGTCCGATGGCACGCAGAGACAAAATTTGGTCATTCTGCACCCTTGTGTCATCCAGAGGCGGCGGGCCCGATGACACGCGGAGATACCTTACGGTTATCCGCACCCTTTGTCATCCAGAGGCGGCAGGCCCGATGACATGCGGAGACAAAATTTGGTCATTCCGCACCCCTTTGCCATTCAGACACAGTCGTGTCCGATGGTACACAGAGACAAAAATTGGTCATTCTGCACCTTTTGTCATCCAGAGGCGGCGGGCCCAATGACACGCAGAGACAAAATTTGGTCATTCTGCACCCTTGTGTCATCCAGAGGCAGCGGGCCCGATGACACGCGGAGACACCTTACGGTTATCCGCACCCTTTTGTCATCCAGAGGCGGCGGGCCCGATGACACGCAGAGACAAAATTTGGTCATTCTGCACCCTTGTGTCATCCAGAGGCGGCGGGCCCGATGACACGTGGAGACACCTTACGGTTATCCGCACCCTTTTGTCATCCAGAGGCGGTGGGCCCGATGACAAGCAGCGGCCAATGTGGTCATTCTGCACCCTTCGTCAATCGCGGCCGACAAGCCCGTTGACACGCGGAGATTTACATCATCTTCCGCACTTACAAGATCTGTCATACTGACTTTTGAGTCATGCTGACGGGCGGAAATACCCGAGTGGTTATCCGTATAAACATTCTTTTGCTATCTGTAAGACAGAACGCTTGATAGCATGCAGAGACTGACATAGTCTTCTGCACCTTTTGTTCCTCCGGGAACAACAAGTCATTTGCATGCGGAAATTTTATGGTCACCCGCAACTCTCGTCAACCGAGAGGAACGAAATTAGTGTCATGCCCTAATTTCGTCCGGGGACCTTTGCTTGATGACATGCGACCTTTCTTTGGTCCTTGTGAGGTGCTTGGCACCCATCATTAGGCAATTTGTGAAATTCCGGAAACAACAAATCATTTGCATACAGAAATTTTATGGTCACCCGCGACTCTCGTCAAATCGAGAGGAACGAAATTAGTGTCTTATCTTTACTTTCCTTTTATCTCCAATAAAAGACAAGTAAAGAGGGGCAACTGTCATACCCTAATTTCGTCCGGGGACCTTTGCTTGATGACATGCGACTTTTCTTTGGTCCTTGTGAGGTGCTTCACACCCATCATTAGGCAATTTGTGAAATTCCAGGACATGCCGGAAAACCAAAAAATATTGATGCACAATCCGTAAGTTTCCGTGACACACCGGAAATCAAATGGAAGCATCGTTGCATAATTAAGTGAGGTTCCGTAACATTCTGCAAGTCAAAAAGGGGATGATTATGTAATCCGCAAGGTTCCGTAACATTACGGAAAGAAAACAAGTATCGTTACGAAATTCGTAAGTTTCCGTAACTTTACGAAAAAAGAATCACCAAAAAAAGCAGAGGGGGGTGTACTTAGTAAAAATGGGGGTGCAAATAGCACCCAGGCCCACTTGGGCCCTCCAGAAGATTCCTCCAGAAGGTTGTTGCTTCTGGAGGAAGCAACCTGGCTCGCCTGGGCGAGCTGGCATCTCCCCTATTTTGCTATAAATAGGGGAGGAAGTGAAGAAGAAAAGGGTTCAGCCCCTTAGGCACTTCTCTCTCTTTCGAATTTGCTTGGAAAAATTGTTTCCGTGAAGAAAATCTAAGCCGAGGCGCTTCCGAAACGTTTCCGTAACGTTTTCCGTGAAGAATTTTGCAAAGGTTTCAACCGTTCTTCGACGTTCTTCATTCGTTCTTCATCGTTCTTCGATCTTCAACGGGTAAGTACCTCGAACCAAGCTTTTCGATTCATTCTATGTACCCATGGTGGTCCACATTGTGTTTTGTGTATTTCTATTCCCGTTTCATTTACTTTTTATATCCCCTCTTGACGTGCTTAAGCCATTTTACTTAAGTCATTTCTCGCTTAACCTAAAAATAAAATAAATTTCCACCGATCGTTTGAATTGTATTATCCGTAAACTTCGGTTAAAATGAATTCCGACCGTTCAGTCGTGCCGTAACCACGTTGGAAATCAAAAAAGAGGTAGAAAATGATATAATAATCAAAAAAACATCTTTTAGTAAAATAAAGCGGAAAATCAATCGGACGTTTTCTCTTTGGGATTTCTCATTCTTAATCGAATTGATTAATAACTAAAGTGAAACTAAGGCTAAAATCAACTCGCCTAGTCAAGCTCGTCCACAAAAATAGGTTTTTGAAGTTTGTCATTTCAATATCTCACTAAGTAAAATGGATCATTTTCAAGGTCCAACGCCTTAAAATGATCACCTCTTAAGTAAAAAAGAATCACTTGATAAAAAAAGAACTACGTAGGTCTGATTTTCTCATCCCAAATTGAGGAATACGTAGGAGCAAAGGGAAACACCCTTGTCGACCACAAAAAAAAAATATAAAAAGGGTATAAAGGATATAAAGACATAAAAAGGGAACATAAAAATCAAAGTCACGTTTGCACATTCGATTAAAGGCTGTCGTCCCTTGGGACGGGCGTGTGGGGTGCTAATACCTTCCCCGTGCGTAAATACAACTCCTGAACCTTTCGCTTAAAAGTTCGTAGATCGCGTCTTTTCCGTTTTTTCCGACGTTTTCCTCAAATAAACGTTGGTGGCGGCTCCGCGCGTATTCCTTTCGTGGAACACGCATCCCGCGAGTCTCGCGTCGCCCTCCCGCCGAAGGGTAGGTTGCGACAGGGTTTACTTTTTAAGCTTAATTTTTAATTTTGGTTTTGGGGTTTACTACTCCTTCTTAGTTCCCACTTATTCCCCATTGCTCCTCTATTCCTTTGGGTTTTAGCTACTTATCCCATACTTTCCTCTACCTTACCCTTGGCCCCATTACAACCTTAAAAGACCTTTTGATCCTCATGTGCATGTGTTTGTGGTGTGGTTGTCAATTTTAAAGTCTTGCCAAGTCTATGTGGTGTTTGCTTTCATGGGTGCTCTGAGAGTAAACAGTAGCCTAGACACTTGAGAGATAAAGTGCATATCTTATGAGGCTTTATCACTTTCCATTCTTGAGTCGATTGACTATCTTGGCATGTTTGAGATGCTTTGATGATTCTCATGACTGTCTTGATTCTTTAACTCTCTACATGTTGGATGTTGCCCATTCTTTTCATTCCTTGAGATTCATTAAGAAATATGAAAATGTTTTTGTGTTTGTTTGTTTCTCTTTAATGTCTCTGGATTTGTTCCTTGCTTTGCTTTTTGATTTTGCGCAGGAGTGTAAAAGGCTAAGTGTGGGAGATTTGATGTGTAATTATATTCTCCTATTTCTTAACCCTTTTTGTCACCATTTTAATTACTAATTAGCCTTAATTGTCAAATTAATTATGCAGTTTTATCATTTGGGCCAACTTGACTAATTTTGTGTTTTTAATTTAATTTCAAGAGAATTATAAGCAATTGGGCTTGAATCTGGAATTGGGCTTGGACTTGAAGAGAGCAAACAATTTTATTTTATCAAATCTTATCTTATCCAGATTTTATTTCATCTAGATTTTATTCCGTCCAGATTTTATTTCATCCAATCTTATCTTATCTTGTCCAGATTTTATTTTATTTCGTTTATGGGCTTGGACTTAAAATAGATTTGTAAGCTTTGGGGCTGAGGACCTATATAATAGCACCAGGGTTTTAGTTTGGGAGTTTTTCGAATAGGAGAATAATTCTAGGGTTTTAGAATTCCAGTTTTTATTACTATTCATGTGCACTGTTCATGTAGAATAAAATTCGTTTTCCGCAATTTCATTTCTGCTTCAATCTACAATTTCGTTTTCTGCTGATTAATGGAAGGCTAAGTCTCCAGCATTGTTTTCTCTTGAGGATCAAGCACAGTTCTCTTTGAGGTTTCGTTATTACTATTGAATTCTGATCAGTTTTTCCTCTTCACCAATTACTCTGTATTTGTTGCTATTTATCCATGCATGCTTAGTGCTTGATTAATTGTCTCTGCACTTAATTTATGTTCATGCTTAATGATCAGTTTCGTTCATGATTAATTGGTGTATGTGTTGCTTAATCACATAATGACAGGCTTATGTTAATTTTCGCTTAGTAATTTAATTTAGGGTTGGATTAAGTGGTTTAACTGATTAAGGATAAATTCTTGTAACCTAGGATAAGAGACTTGCTTGTGAATCAAGGGGAAATAACATGTTTTAATTCTGTTATTTTCTAATTCAAAATTGCTTGCTGTTTAATTTACAAAAACAAACAACCCCCCCCCCCAATTCGTTAATGTTTTATTACTATATGTTATGAACGTTTGGTTGACCATTGCTCGTTGGGAGACGACCTAGGATCACTTCCTAGATACTGCATTTTTAATGTTTATTTGATTCGGGTACGGCCTCGATCATCGATGTCACGGAGCCACCGGAGCACCCCCGACACCAATTCCACCATGATTGTCATCATCCACACTATTCTTATCCAACGAACAACGTCTACAGTACTCATCTCTCTTTTCCTCTAGGCAAATTCTTGATCCCAAGTACCTAGACTTAAATTTTTTTATGGTGAAACATTTTGATTGTTATCAATTGTTTCAAAACACTAGGTTGATTCCCTTTATGTCTTTGAAACTACCTTACTATCCTGAACTTGTACGAGTCTTTTTCTCAAATTTGAAAATTCAAGATGGAACTTTGATTTCTGAGGTGCACGGTATCCCTATGATTATTGATGAATCTGTCTTCTTTTTATTAACCCAGTTACCTAGTCAAGGTGCACCTTTTGAGGGAACCATTGTTGACGACTGGAAGTTTGATTAGTCAAGCTTTGATGCCTGTCGTATGGTCAGCAATGCTCAGGCGGATATGACCGGCAGACTGCTTGTCGGGTCATTGACATTTGATTATCACATCTTGCACTATATCATTGTAAGAATTTTGATGCCTCGTTCTTCTAATCTAGCTCAAGCCTCTGAGGAGGATTTGATTCTGATGTGGGATTTCTTGACCGTTCGTCAAATCGACTGGGCCCATTTGATTCGTTACCGCATGCATAAGGCATTGCGGTCTAGTGCACCTTTACCCTATCCTCAGTTAATCACTTTATTTCTGCGTCATTTCAATGTACCTCTTGCTTCTTAGCCTTTCATTCAAGTTAAATGATCCTTCTCTATTGGTGTTGGAGCGGTCACCTCTTTTGGCTACTGCAAGGAGTTGGATGGCTCTTGGGTGAAGAAAGATGCATCGCCACAGCCTGCAGATGAGCATACAGCTTCTCCTCCATGACATGATTCTTTTGTTCTTCTGAATGATCTTCTCACAGAGTTACGAGGATTCCAAGCACATGTTGATGACCGCATGGATGGTATCAACACACGCTTTGACGCGATGGACCTCCACATCGACCAGCTTGCAGATGACATGAACTTCATTTGTTGTTGTTTTGATCCGCCTGGAGACCCTTAGTTTTATTTTCTTAGTTATAATTTCTACGCTGTGTATTTTGGCTATGTTTAAGACCTCTGACTTGGTATATTTATGGTTTTGGATTGATTTTCTTTGTTTGGATATTTTGCTCTGATTAAATACACTATAATTGAATTCTGTATGAATGTTGATTGCTCTAGTATTATGATTGGTTTTGTGTTCTCGTCCTGGATAAATTATATTTGTTTTTTTGGGCACTTTGGCTTTTTGATGTTTCCAAAGGGGGAGACAAACGAGGTTTAGAGAAATCAAGAAAGATAAAGTTTTAGATTTCAAAAAAATTAGGCATAATCTCCAAGACAAAGGGGAAGCTTGGAATGAATGAACGAACAATAGAAATTGTATATGCTTTCTTGATTCCAAGTTTTGTCATCATCAAAAAGGGGGAGATTGTAGAAGCAAAGCTTCAAGAAGATTTTGATGATGCCAATAGTAAAGCATATCCAAGACAATTCAAAAAGATTTTGATGATTCCAATAGTCAAGCATATCCCAGACAATTCAAGAAGATTTTGATGATTCCAATAGTCAAGCATATCCAAGACAACTCAAGAAGATTTTGATTTCAAGAAAGATCTGTCTTCATGGATAATTCAAGTAAGCATCAAGCAATCCAAGATATTCAAGTTAGATTGACTAGATAGATTCTTACGTTAGATCTATAAGTTAGATTTGAAAGCACAAAGATTTGGCCAAGTTATTCTTCTTTCAAAAAAAATGATTTTAAAGTTTTCTCTTTGGTAATCGATTACCAGAGACGGTAATCGATTACCAGAAGCATAAAAGATTTCTGAAAATCATTTCAAACATTTTTCAACGGTTTTCAAAATGTGTAATCGATTACCAACATATTGTAATCGATTACCAATGACTCTGAATGTTGGAAATTCAAATTATAAATTAAGAGTCATAATTGTTCAAGAAAAATAACTGTGTAATCGATTACACAAATATTGTAATCGATTACCAGTGAGTAGTTTCAAAAAATAATCCCAACAGTCACAACTTTTCATTTGAATTTTGAATGGCCATCAAAGGCCCATAAATTAGTGACTTGGGAATGAAATTGGTAGAGAGTTTTGCTTGATCAAAATGTTTTATCCTCTCAAAAGATGATGAGAGTTTTCATTGCCCAAAAAGTTATATCCTCTCAAGAGATTAAGAGAGTTTTTGATTGCCCAAAAAGTTTTATCCTCTCAAATGATTAAGAGAGTTTTTCACTGAGTTCAAAGTTCTCATCCTCTCAAATACAAATTATCTTATCTTCACAATTCCTTGGCCAAACACTTGTGACATTCAATAAGGAATTGAGCACTTCATTGTAACATCTGTCTCTTTCAAGAAAGATCATTTCTTCTTCCTCTCTTTCTGATCAAAGGGCTAAGAGACTGAGAGTCTCTTGTTGTAAAGCATCTGAACACAAAGGAAGGGATGTCCTTGTGTGTTTCAGAAGGTGTAAAGGATTACGAGATAGTGGAACTCCCAAGCGGCTTTCTTGGGGATCGGACGTAGGCAACGGACTTTGCCGAACCTGTATAAAAACTGTGTTTACACTTTCTCTTCCCTTAAACTCTTTTATTTATTGTTGCTTAACAGTTACATTCAGATTGTTTAATTTGAATCATCATTTAGAAATTCATCTTTAAGGGAACTTGGAACTTGCATTAGAATCAAAGTAGAATTTTTAATTGGGGAAACAGTTTGTAATATCTTAATTCAACCCCCCTTCTTAAGATATCTGAGGCCACATGTCTAACAAGTGGTATCAGAGCTTCATTCTTGTATAAAGTTTAGAAGCTTCAAGAATAATGGCCTTAGCAAACTTATTATTCCAAAAAGGAAATTCAATAAATAGGCCTCATATTTTTAATGGAGAGGGTTACCACTACTGGAAAACCCGAATGCAAATCTTCATTGAGGCAATAGACTTGAACTTTTGGGAAGCCACAGAAATGGGACCTTATGTGCCCACCATGGTGGCTGGAAATAAAACAACAGAAAAGCCTAGGGTAAATTGGAGTGAGGAAGAAAGAAGACGAGTACAATATAACTTAAAATCTATTCATGGAATAATTTATTCATGTTTCATTTGATGAGTCTAATGCTATTCCTCCAAGAAAGGATATTTTAAATGATATTGAAGAATCTTTAGAACAAATGCGTATTCATGGACAAGATTCTAAAGGAAAAGGAGAAGGAAGCAATGAGGATTCTCATGTTGATGAAACCAAAAAAAATGATGATCTTCCAAGAGAATGGAAAGCTTCTAGAGATCATCCCCTTAACAGCATCATTGGTGATATCTTAAAATGTGTAACAACTAGACATTCTCATAAAGATATATGCGATAATATGGATTTTGTTTCAATAATTGATTGAATTTGATTGTAAAGTGTTTGTTTGTGTTTGATTATTCTATTTGATTGTGTTTAATGATTATGCTTGATTGACTTTGATTGTAAAGTGTTTGACTATGTTTGATTGAGTTTTAATGCTTGTTTTCTGCTTAAGTTTTTTATTGTCTTTAATAATTGTTTTTAATTGTGTTTTGATGATTGCTCTTGATTGTGTGTTTGATTGATTTTTCTTGATTGTGTTTTTGATTGATGTGTTATTGTGCTTGTCTTTTCGATTAATATTGAATGATTGTTAGTATGATTTGATGTGCTTGATTAAAATGGGCGAGTTGTTATTGTGAATAATTATTTTTGACTTGCTTGATTTATTTGTTAATGATTGATTGCTTGATTGATTCTTGAAGTTTAATGAAGTTTCTAGACTTAGAAATAAGTATTTCTAGGAGAAAAGGCTTGATATAGTATTATGGTAATCGATTACCACTCTGTGTAATCGATTACACAAGAACAACCTTCCTGTAATTGATTACAGTGGCCATGTAATCGTTTACCAGTAGGGTGTTTGTTCTGGTAATCAATTACCAACCCTTGTAATCGATTACCAAACGTCTCTCCCAATAAATGTGAACCTTCAGTAGCTGTGTTTTCACGATTTCTTCCCTCGATAGTGCTTTCTCTTCCCCAATCTTCAAACTGTCATATCTCCTTCATTTCTCAACCAAATCACCTCCCATAAAGCCCATTTTTCATCATTTTTAATTCTCTTTTATTTCAACCGATTAAAATCTTCAGAAAATACATCAAATGGTAGAATCATCCAAGAAGCGCAAGGGTTCATACACCTCTGCTTCTGCAACAATAATTTGATGTCTCGGAGCCACCGGAGCACCCCCGACATCAATTCCACCATCATTTTCATCATCCACACTATTCTTATCTGATGAACAACGTCTATGGTACTCATCTCTCTTTTCCTCTAGGCAAATTCTTGATCCCAAGTACCTAGACCTAAAATTTTTTACGGTGAAACATTTGATTGTTATCAATTGTTTCAAAACTATGGGTTGATTCCCTTTATGTCTTTTACTCAAAACTCTGGGTTGATTCCCTAGGATCAATATTTCGGTTGATTGATTAAATGTCAAACGGCTCCATTGTCATCACTCCAAAATTTTCAAGTGACTAAATCAAACAAAACATACACTTTAAGGGAGTCCCCGAAGAGATTTTCAAAAACATAGGATGAGGTCTCATGGGTTATCACGTCTTTCAAAAAAAGATGGTCAATCTATGTTTTCTACAAAAATAAAAAAAAAGAGAAAAAAAAATCAAATCAAAATCACAAAAATAGGAAAGAATGTCATGAGCATTATACATTTTTCATGATTCAAAGCCTTTTTGCATTACTAGCATTTCAAGATGAAGATTGCATGCATCTGCATCCCATAAATCATGTTCATATTAGGCTATAAGTGCATAGATTTCTCTTTATATACCAATTTCCCAAATCTAATGTCCTATCTTTTAAGTTTAGGATGAGAGGCCATCTCAAAGAGTCAACCTCTTGCTTTCTCATAAGGTTGAGCCCTTTGGTACTAGTACCTATTGTCATACCCTAATTTCATTTGGGGACCATTGTTTATCGGCATGCGACCTTCGTTTGACCACCTCAAGAAGTCTCTGGGCAGAAACCACCTCCATTTTGTTAAAAAATGGCATCCGGGGCTTCTGTAATGCTTCCGTAAAATTTCTGAAAACCTTGGGTTAGCATATTTCACTTAATATTGGTGAAAATGAAGAGAAAAAAGAGGAAAATCAAGTCTGAAACGCTCCCGTAAGGCTTCTGTTACTTTTCCGTAAAGTACGAAAAGGGTGGGGTGAACTTAGTAATTGGGGTGCGCTCATAAATCTTCCTCAAGAAGCCTCTGGGTGGCAAGCACCTCCCTTTTTCCCTATAAATAGGGGAGGAGGGCTATTTCAAAAATGTTCATGACCCCTAGACTATGCATTTAAGCTGTTTTGGATGAAAAAATGTGTTTCAGTGAAGAAAATCTAAGCCGAGGTGCTGTCGTAACGCTTCCAAGACATTTCCGTGAGCAAATCCATGAAGATTTTCCGTCGTTCTTCACCGTTATTCGTTCGTTCTGTGGTCTTCAATCGGTAAGTGTTCAAATCCGAGACTTTCAATTCATTTCGTATTTTGTTTGCTTTCATCTTCATCTCGTTCACTTTCGATTTTCTTTTCTTCCGCTTTTAACGAGCTTTTTTACCGTTTATTTAAGCCGTTATCTTGCCTAATAAATGATAAAATGAATTTCAACCGATCATTTGTGTTGTAATCTCATTTAATCACTGTTAAAATAAAATCCAACGGATCGTTCACGCTGTAACCTCGGTTAAATAAAAAAAAGGCAAAATAATAATAAAATAATCAAAATATCTTGAAAAAATAATAATAAAATAATCAAAATATCTTTGAATAAAATAATCAAAAAAATCAATTGGACGTTTTTCTTTGGAAGTTTCCTTGAATGAATTGACTAATAACCAAAGTGAAACTAAGGCTAAAATCAACTCACAAATCAAGCTTTGTCCGCAAAAGTCACTTAAAACCGTTTTAAGGTCCAACGTCTTAAACGGTCCTCTTTGCTTTTATCGGTTAACATGGACTGTTCAAAAGCATAAAATCAACCCATAACTTTACCACTTTTGCAAGAACTACGTAGGTCTGATTTCCTCATCGCAATTGAGGATACGTAGGAGCAAAAGCCTCGCTTTTGTCGACCACCCCAAGAGATCGTTAATGGTCCATCGCCTTAATGTTTGTCTCCTTTCAAAACTAAGAGATCATTAATGGTCCAATGCTTTAATGTTTCTCTCCTTTCAAAAAAATCAAAAGATTGTTTAATGGTCCAACGCCTTAAACGACTTTTGTTCGGTTAAAATCGATCTTACGGAAAAAAGATCAAAACAACTTAACCAACGTTTAGTTCTGAAAGAACTATGTATGTCTGATTTCCTCATCGCAATTGAGGATATGTGGGAGCGAGGGAAACACCCTTGTCGACCACAAAAAGATAAAAAGCATAAAAATACAAAAAAAGAAGGGAAAATACATAATTTTGAAGTCATGTCTTGCACACTCGATTAAAGGTTGTCGTCCCTTGTGATGGACGCATAGGGTGCTAATACCTTCCCCGTGCGTAAAAACAACTCCTAAACCTTTCACGATTAAAAGTTCATAGACCACACACTTTTCAGTTTTTCCGACATTTTCCCCAAATAAACGTTGGTGGCGACTCCGCGCGCCTTCCTCCCTTGGAAGACACACCCGTGAGCCCCACGTCGCCCTCCCGCCAAAGGGTAGGTTGCGATAGTTGGTGACTCCACTGGGACTGTTATTGAGAAAGATAGGCCAATCAATCAGTGTGCAACATCTCATCATGACTTCTTCTTTATTTATGTTCTCCCTTCCCTTTTATCTTTGGTTTTTGTCCATATTTGTACATAACCTTTGCTATGTTGTTGTGTTTGGTGTGTTTGTTTATCAATTACATTCATAGTTAGAAATACCCTTTGGTGTGTTTGGGTTGCTTCCTCCAGAAGCAATCCTGCTTCGAAAATACTCTGGAAGGCCTAAATTCAAAATTTCAAAAATTGTTATTTGCACCCCCCATTTTGAAAAGTTCACCCCCCTTCTTGCATAATTTACAAAAAAGTTACGGAAGCCTATAGGACTTAACTTTCTTCTTTTTTCTCTTCCCTCTCACCCATATTAAGTGAAATATGCTTATTTAGGGTTATGAGAATTTTACGGAAGCATTACGGGAGTCCTTGAAGCCCCGGAAGCCATTTTTTAACAAAACGGGGGAGGTGGTTGCCGCCCAGCTCGCCCAGGCGAGCTAGGTTGCTTCCACCTTAAGCAAGGAAATGCCCAGAATCCTCTAGAAGGGCCAGATTTGATAATTTCTATTTGCACCCCCCATTTTACTAAATACACCCTCTTTGCCCTTTTATGCTGATTCTTTTTCCGTAACGTTATGGAACTTCACAAATTATGTAACGATACTTGTTTTCTTTCTGTAATGTCACGAAACTTTACGGATTACGCAACCATCCCCTCTTCAGCTTCTAGAATGTTACGGAACTTTACGAATTGCGCAATAATGTTTCCTTTCGACTCCCGACATGTCGCAGAACTTAACGGATTGCCTAACGATGGGTGTCAAGTTCCTCGAAGTGGTCAAGTGAAGGTCGCATCCCAACAAACAGATGGTCCCCATACGAAATTAGGGTATGACAGTTGCCCCTCTTTACTTACCTTTTATCGGAGATAGGAGGAAAGTAAAGATAAGACACTGATTTCGTCCAACTTAGCCTCTTCCGTAATTAATCTATGATGATTCCTGAAGGCCATCCTTTGCCCATCATGGGGATTTAATTGATCTTAATCACAATAGTTCCAACCAAAACGATTTGAAATAATTGACTCCCGTCTCTCTTTCTTTTTTTCTGCACAACAAAAAACAAACAAAAGATAACATAATATACACATATACACATTTTTTGGCGAATGAATCGATTGGGAAAACAATAAAAACTGTATTTTCCCCTCACTGGGGGCTCCGTACTTTATAACGGAGGATGCACGAAGAGACTAGGCAATCAATTCGCGGGGCTCCGGTCTTGATGGTGGAGGATGCATGAATAGCGCTAGGCAATCAATTCATGGGGCTCCGAACTTGATGATGGAGGATGCATGAACAACGCTAGGCAATCAATTCATGGGGCTCTGGACTTGATGATGGAGGATGCACTAACAGCGCTAGGCAATCAATTTGGGGGGCTTCGGACTTGATGGCGGAGGATGCATGAACAACGCTGGGCAATCAATTCATGGGGCTCCGGACTTGATGATGGAGGGTGCATGATCAGGGAAAGGCAATCAATTCATGGGGCTCCAGATATGATGGTGGAGGATGCATGAACAGCGCTAGGCAATCAATTCATGGGGCTCCGGACTCGATGGTGGAGGATGCATGAATAGCGCTAGGCAATCAATTCATGGGGCTCCGGACTTGATGATGGAGGATGCACGAACAGTGCTAGGCAATCAATTCACCGGGCTCCGGACTTGATGATGGAGGGTGCATGAATAGCGCTAGGCAATCAATTCACGGGGCTCCGGACTTGATGGTGGAGGATGCACGAACAGTGCAAGGTAATCAATTCATGGGAATCCGGACTCAATGGTGGAGGATGCATGAACAACGCTTGGAAATCAATTCATGGGGCTCCAGACTCGATGGTGGAGGATGCATGAACAGCGCTAGGCAATCAATTCATGGGGCTCCGGACTTGATGGTGGAGGATGCATGAACAGCGCTAGGCAATCAATTCATGGGGCTCCAGACTTGATGATGGAGGATGCACGAATAGCGCTAGGCAATCAATTCGTGGGGCTCCGGACTTGATGGCGGAGGATGCATGAACAGTGCTAGGCAATCAATTCATGGGGCTCCGGACTTGATGGTGGAGGATGCATGGACAACGTTAGGCAATCAATTCATGGGGCTCTGAACAAGATCTGAATTTAGGACCGAATGGTCCACCGAGTTCTTTCACCTAAATGGCGAACATGCTTTAGCAAGCAAAAAAATAAATCATTCACGAGAGCACCATATTTTAGAGAAACAATATGCTTGTGCCAAAATAGTTTTCCTTGTAACCGAAATGAAGGGTAGGATGTCAACGTTTAGCTTTTAAATGAACATTCATGGGAAACGTCGGGTCAAACTAAAATTGGGAATAAAATCACTCATAGTGTATAAAAACTCACACATGTAAGTGTTTTACCCTAATTCCAAACCCTAGCTGCACCATGACTTTATTTTGCGCATGATTTCCTATCGAACCAAAAGATTCCACGCGCGATCACGGATCAATAGGATTTTCTCGAGGGTAGTGTTTTTGGAGAGGAAACTGGGTGTTTCGGTCTTTTCCTCTTTGTTTATGTGGGGCGGGACAACACCAGTTGGGAGCGACCTTGAATGGCCATCACAAAGGAAGAACCACTTCGAAATGGGTTTTCCTTTTGTCGGCGTTCATTTACCTCGCCGAAAATTTATCTAGTCTGAAGACCTTCTGTTCTCTTTCTTGGTTTCCTTTATTGATCGGGAATTATTCTGTTTTCCTCCGATCTTTTCCTTTTTACTTTCTTCCGATCTTTGATCGGGAATCCTTCTTTTCCTTTTCTTTTCTTTCTTTTCATTTCTCCCTTTTCTTTCTTTTCATTTCTTTCTCTCTCTCTTTTTTTTCGATCATTGATTGGGAATTCGGGTTTTAGCATTCATTATTCCCTCTCCCTTGAGGAGATTCTGCTGTCCTCTTCTTCGGGGGAAAGGATGAGGATTCTCTTCATGGGCCAAGGTTCAAGGTAGCTTAAGGTTGTGTCTCAACATGTTCTTTTCATCGTGCGTGCCCGATTTTGATATTTGGGGCAAAACAAATTCATGTGTCAGGGTGTTGGTTTCGGGTTAAACTCCCATATTATTTCCACGAGGCGAGCGTAACAATGATGATTTGGAAACAACGCGCAAAATTAGTCATGCATACAGCTAGGTGGGTACTCAAGCATCGAGCTTATGGCATTATGATACTAAGGCTTGGGATTTACGCAAGTAGACCCAACGTTTCCAAATTATGTTCTTTCATTAGTTCAACGAATCCATCCATTCTTATCTCGGTTACTTTGGAAAATAAACTTTTAGCGTCAATTTTTTGTTTCCAAAAGATATGTTTGCTCTCTATGAATGATTTGTGCTTCCTATGACCATAACATGCCGACCTTCGAGGTCTTTCTTTCTCTTTTCTTTTTGTTTCATTTTTTCTGATGCATGTTTGCAAAAAACTATACATCCATCGCTATCTATGAGAAAAGCTTTTTTCCTCTGTACACCTACGTTCCTATACACGAAAAAAAAACTTTTTTCTCTATATACACACGCGTTGAAAAACTCTTTCTCTCTATACCGACATGGTCTATATAAAATCTCTATTCCTTTTCAAAGATTTCTTTTCCCCTTTTCAATATACACTCATTGTTTATATAAAAATTTCCTTTATATACACTCATTGCTCATATACAAGAATTTCTTTTCACATTGTTTATATACAAAAATTTCTTTTCTTTTCTTTTTATACAGATATGACATTTTGTTCACAACGCCTCTTCTTTCTCTATTCTTGGCATTATTATGACGTTAGTTCGTTTTATTTTAGGATGGCGTTCCTAAACAAAAACTCTATACGGTTCCGAAATTTCAACAAATATTATCGACAATAATGAAATAAGCACTAACGCAACAATCAAAACAAAATGTATGCACAAAACAAATGACAATCGAAAAAAAAGCAACAAAAACAAAAGTTAGTCCCTCAAGTCATAGAAACAAGATAACATACAAATGATAAATGATGAAACATAAAAATGAAAAGAATATGAATCTGGGAATCCAAGGTCATGTGGCTCCACATGCCACCGGACTCTTGGGTCATGGTAACAAAAGGTGGGGTGGTCGACAAAAGCAGGGTTTTTGCTCCTACATATCCTCAATTTGTGATGAGGAACTTAGACCTACGTAGTTCTTGTTAACTGTGAGACTAAAATAGTCTCGGTGTTTTTTTTTTTTTACTAAAATGCGAACATGCGTCTGTTGCCCACTGCCGGCCATCCCCAGGCTGCTGTGGTGTTTCGCCCTGCGCTTGCCTGGGGGCGCAGTACTTCTTGATGAAAGCTCGATTAGTAGGGATCTTGATGACCTTGCTGGGGGCGAGAGGCACTCTGTAGAACTGATAGAGGCCCGTAATCAGAGCTGACAACTCCAAGACCCTGTTGGACTTCTTCGGGTCCACTGGTGTCTTGCGGGCGCGATCCCTGCAAACAATTGATGACATCAGAAATCAGTTGAGCGATGTGCATACTTACCTATGTCATGATGGCGTGACCTTGCTGGGGGGAACGGGCACCTTGTAGGACAAATAGAGGCCTGTAACCAGAGCTGGAAACCCCAGGGCTCTGTTGGGCTCCTCTGGGTCCATTGGGTGTCTTGTGGGCGCGATCCCTACAAATAGTAGATGGCAACAGAAATCATTTGGACATAATGCATACCTACCTATGTCAGGACGGCACAGACCAACTGATACTTCCATAGGGGGAGATCGGCATTACGGTCGCTGGGCAGAATGTTGCTAAGTAGCAATGTCATATATGTCTGTTAAGAGTGGTCTTGTTGGTGCGCACGATCCGCACTTGTCTCTTTGCAGCGGCACGGGTGAAATCTTGCCCTGGTATGCATAGTAGTTGTGCGATAGCCTCCCTCTCTGGTTGTGCTAGCACAGTTGGTCGCTCCTCCAGGATCAGAGGGTGGCCCAAGAACTGATAAAAGGAAACTACTCGCCCCTTAACCGGGAGCGCAAGTCTCAGTTAAGCTTTAAGGGCAGAGGACCTTAAATTCTCTTAAGGTGTGGCTATGGAGCCCACTGAAAGTGAGGACGCGTAGCCCTCTAAAGGCGAGGACATCTAGTCCACTGAAGGTGAGAATGTGTAGTCCTCTGAAGGTGAGGGTGTGCAACCCTCTGATGGCGAGCACGTGTAGTCCTCTGAAGGTGAGGGTGTGTAGCCCTTTGAAGGTGAGGAGGTGTAGTCCTCTGAAGGTGATGGCATGCAGCTCTCTGATGGCGAGGACGTGTAGTCCTCTGAAGGTGAGGGTGTGCAACCCTCTAGAGGCGAGGGCGTGCAGCCCTCTGAAGGTGAGGACGTGTAGTCCGCTGAAGGCGAGGACGTGCAGTCCTCTGACGGCGAGGACGTGTAGTCCTCTGAAGGTGAGGACGTGCAGTCCTCTGAAGGTGAGGACGTGTAATCCTCTAAAGGTAAGGATGTGTAGTCCTCTGAAGGTGAGGATGTGCAGTCCTCTGAAGGTGAGGGTGTGCAGCCCTCTGATGGCGAGGATGTGTAGTCCTCTGAAGGGGAGGGCGTGCAGCCCTCTGAAGGTGAGGACGTGTAGTCCCCTGAAGGTGAGGGCGTGTAGCCCTCTGAAGGCAAGGACGTGTAGTCCTCTGAAGGCGAGGGCGTGTAGCCCTCTGAAGGCGAGGACGTGTAGTCCTCTGAAGGGGAAGACGTGTAGTCCTCTGAAGGCGAGGACGTGTAGTCCTCTGTAGGCGAAGGCTTGTAGCCCTCTAATGGCGAGGACGTGTAGTCCTCTGATGGCGAGGACATGTAGTCCTCTAAAGGCGAGAACCTGTTGTCCTCTGATGGCGAGGACGTGTAGTCCTCTGAAGGCGAGGACGTGTAGTCTTCTGAAGACGAGGGCGTGTAGCCCTCTGAAGTTGAGGGTGTGGAGCCCTCTGAAGGTAAGGACGTGTAGTCCTCGGAATGTGAGGGTACTAGTACCCAAGGGTCCACCCTTTTGAGAAAGCAAGAGATTGACTCATTGAGTGGGCCGGTCATCCCAAATTCCAAAAGATGGGACATTAGGTGTAGGAAATCTACGCAGTTAACATGATTTTTAGGGATGCAGATGTATGCAACCTTTGAAATTTGGTAAATGTGGACTTCATATGAAGCAATGCAATGAAACGGAAAGTTGTACAATGTTCATGACATTCTTTCCCTATTTTGTGATTTTGATTTTGATTTAACTTTTTTGGAAAACACAGATTGAGTGTCCTTTTGAAAGAGGTGATAATTCATGCATCCTTATCCTATCTTTTGCAAATCTCTCCGGGAACTCCCTCAGAGTGTATGTTTTGTTTGATTTAGTCACTTGACCATTTTGGAGTGACGACAATGGAGCTTTTTGATATTTAATCGATCCGTTGAAATGCCAGGGTTTGTCCCCCCTTTTTTTTGTTTAAAAACATCGACGGGTGAGAACTTTTGATCTGCCCCTAGGTTCGCTTAAGACTCATGCACAATGCCCCTCATTGCCCCAGTGTAGGGCTTTGAGGTACCAATTGTTATCTTTCGTCATGACCTTGTAGCAAGGGAGAATGAAAGAAGCGGTTGATTCTTGCAAAAAGAATTTTCCAAGGACGAGAAATAGTTGAAGGATTTTTTTCAGTTGATGGATTAAGTCAAATGACTCCTATTCTTGATAACTCACTTCTCTCTAAAAAAGACAAACTTTCCATAATGATAAAATGAGGTCACATGAACATCTATATTTTTACTTGAAAACACAGTCAATCAAATGCTTTTTTTTTATTTTGAAACTTATTTTTGCTTTACTTGTCGTTTTACGGCACCCTCACCAAATGTGTAGCATGAGTAATTTCTGATTGAACGGTCTTGGAAGTCCAAACTTAGGAGCGTAGGTCGCTTGAGCAAACAGACCAATGGCTTGCACCCACATTTCGGTGAAAGTTGAATAAGCAAAGATGTGTTTGTGAGAGGATGAGGGAAAAAGATATCAAATTTATCCATTTTATTTAGCATTGTAACTGTGGTTTACAATAATGGTATAAACTTGAAAATCCTGATGAGTCATTAGAGACATCTAACAACAGCTTTCAAAATTGCCCCATGTGTGGCATCTCTTGTCAATGTCAGGATTTACACGCGATTCTCCTCAAATTTCAGCCAGCCCGCATCAATTAGACCTTACACCTTACGCTTCAGGGCCCTACAATGCTCAATGGAACGCCCCGGGGCTTTTCCATGACAAGCACACGTTGCGTTCGAGTCGTATTCTCGGAGAAATGGAGGTTGATGAACCTTGGCTGGGGTTATGGCTACCATTGAATTATCAAGTAGATATGGGAGCAAGTCAGCATAGGACACCAGAATTGGGGTGAATTCTACAGGCTTTTTCGCTGCAAAATTCATTTCTTGGTTGGTGTTTTGGTTTGTGCTAAAGGTGGTGTTCGTCATTGGAAGTGCGGTAGACAGGCTTTGTGGTTGATTTAGGGATGGCCTTTGTGGATAACTGGGTGGTGGGTAAGGAGAAGGTTTGTTATTGGCTGAGTAATGACATTGTTAGGTTGGTGGGAAACTTGGCAGTATAGGAATGGCAGTCATAACATGGGTTTCTCCCTCATTCTCAACCTCTTCATTTGCCCTATTTTTTTTGCATTTATCAAAGCATGATGATCAGATTTGTCTCTTTTTAGACCCACTTCGATCATTTTGCCAGCGAAGACCAAATCCGCAAAGCTTGAAGGTGTGTAACCTACCATTTTCCATAATAGAACACTAGTAATATGTCTACTATCATTGTTATTATTTCATTCTTCGTCATTGAGGGAAACACTTGGGCTGCCAGATCCCTCCACCTTTGGGCATATTCTTTGAAAGATCTGTGCCCCCTTTTTGCACATGTTCTGTAGTTGCATCCTATCTGAAGCCATTATACTGACACTACCTAACGAAGGCAACCATTTGGTCTTTCCAAGAATGCACTCGGGAAGGTTCCAAGTTAGTGTACCAGGTAACAGCTACCCCAGTAAGACTTTCTTGGAAGGAATGTATCAGTAATTTCTCATCTTTTGCGTATGCCCCCATCTTCCGACAATACATCTTTAGATTGTTTTGATTGCTCTTGATCTTATGATTATGCTACATTGAGGACAATGTGTTGTTTAAGTGTGGGGGGGAGACTGTTCTTTTTTTTTTTTGTTCTTTATTTGGGGGTTTTCTGGTTTAATTTTGTTAGGTTTTCTATGTTAATTTTGTTATTTTGGTTTTATGTTTTGTGTACAACATTGCATGTTTCTCTTTGAATTTTGGGTTATGTACTGGTAATGGGTAATTGTTTTTGAAATAGGAGTTTCTTGGCATTTTGTGATCCTTGTTTTTCTCTACATGTCAAGTTAGTTTTGAAATTTCGAATTGAAAGTGATAGATTTACCCTTGGTGAGAATTTGAGCCATCATCATCTATTTTATTCGGTATGTTTTGCCCCATTGATTGCTTGCACAATAGCCTTGGCTTGACTCTTGTTGATACTTCTTGCTTCACATGCATGTTGGGAGATGATTTAGGCATTTTGTTCTTATAAGCCTATAGCCAAATGAACCTACCTTGAATTAATTCCTTTGATATCCCCTTTGAGCCTATGTTCCCCTTTCTTTGTTTTGAAGCTCATTACAAGCCTTAAGTGAAAAACCATGATCTCACCCTACCCTTAAGGAATTTTGGAGCTTTGGAATTGTTTTGGGAATAATGGGGGGGGGGGGGGGGTACGTTTCATTGGATGATATGTTTTTCTTGGCCATGCTTGATGATGTATTTTGGCCATGCTTGATGTATATACATATATTGCCTAATTGTTGCTCTATTTTTCAAATGCTTTCAAATGCTACTGCTCACGTTCAAAAAACAAAAAACAAAAAAAAAACAAAAACAAAAAAAGAATGAAGTTGAATAAATGAGGTCTTGGTTTGAAGACTTGGATTGGTTTGAGGACTTGGTTGATTTTGTTTTGGGTTTGTCATACCCTAATTTCGTCCGGGGACCTTTGCTTGATGACATGCGACCATCTTTTGCGTATGCCCCCATCTTCCGACAATACATCTTTAGATGGTTCTTGGGGCAAGTAGTCCTCTTGTACTTGTCAAAGTCCAGCACCTTGAACTTGGGAGGGGTGATGATATTGGGTACTAGGAACAACTCTTCTAGGTTAGCAAAGGCATAATCTTCACCTCCTTCAATGGTCCTAAGCCTTTCCTCTAGATGATCCAACTTTCCCATTTTTGCCATAGCATGAGGGTTTTTACTTGTTGTGGAATGCAAGAGGTGTAGTTGTAGGTGATACTGAGGGCCCTCCAAAGTGTTTTGCAGGGGTATACCACCAACTGCTTGCCCTTCAGTGGCATACCCGAGGCAAGGCTCGAAGTCGGCTAGATTGTGGTGGGGAATTTCATGTGTCTCCCCCATGATTTAAGAGACATGTGCATGATCAGTTTGGGGTTGTTGGCTCTCAATGGGTATAGGAGTGGAGTTATTGACATTCTCATTGGGAGTGTACGCCACATTGGGCAGCGTATAGTTGGGAGGCAAGCCATATGGCGAGAAGGCATGCTCGTTTTGAATTTGCACATCATGGGGTCGTCCGTACTTCCCAAATCTTTGCCCACCATATCTGAGGTTGGATGATTCTTTTGGTTGAGATCAGATGGGGGCATCGGGTTCACCTTAGCAACAGCCCTGGTAGCGGCAACTGCAACCGCATTAGCTTCCATTATCTTCTTCATGCTCATCATGGCCTCCATCATTGTGGCCATTTGCTCTTTCATGGCCTCCATTTCGGCCTTCATCTGCTCTTGCACCACCTCTACTTCACCCATTACTCTAGCTCTAGCACAGGTTCGGTAAGGGCGCCGTAAAGCGTGTTCTTTTTTTTATAACAATGATTAAGTTCTTTTTTTTCAAGGAAAGAATGCAACGAGCAATGCAACCAATGAAAAGCACAGATGTATGCGAATGATGCACAGTATTGCGAATTTTTATGCAGGACATGGGGTTGAATCAATTTAGATTTTCAACATGGTCCATGACATCTTTGTCAAGGTGAAACTGGAAGTAACAAGGACATCAACAATCCTAAATGTGTTTGGCAGTAGACGAAGCAGTGATGTAACTCGGTCCATCTTTTGCCCCAATTTTTGCAAGATGGTTACTTCCATATTTCAACTTGACTTGATGAACCTTTTCGTAAAAGCATGAGCTTGGTTCAACCCTATAATCCAAGGAATGGCAATTCTGATCGCCAATACTTCAACAACATTTCATAGGGATGAATGACTCGGACATACTTTAAGCTATGCATGGAAAATGTAATTATGAAATTGAGATGCCCGAAGAAACATCATTTCCTAGTTAACCATGCATTAGGTACCATGTTCAATCATTTCGTTTTTAAGTGAAACGGGTTTATGATCCCAACATGGTTGGCTCATGGTACCGAATATATGCAACTAAGAATGCATCATGAATTTTCATGCTTCCCTTTTTGTTTTTGTTTTGTAGAGGAAAATGCAAGGATCATGCATGAGCGAACATGAAAACAAAAGGTATGCAATTTGTAGAACAAAAAGTATGTTGAACGCATATGCATGATGATGCAATGACTCATGCAAAATGTGATGCTGGAATATGATAACGGACAAATGCAGGAATGATATGTTCATTATGATGCCATGAAGAGATGCTTATTTGATGCATGATATGAATGCATTCACGGACACGAGGGCCTGGAAAATTATCTCTTCTTGCGCATTTGGGGGTGCAGTGCCTTATATGTGTAGTTTAAGAAGGTGATATGGATCTTCCGGCTTCCCATGACAAAAGACGAGACCAACATACAACGCGTGCGTGATGACATGATGTAGACGCGCAAAATCATAACATGGAGATGCACATAGTATGACAATATCCACAAATAATTACAAGCAAAGCCGTACAAGACATTTAGGACTACATGCATGGAAGTGTTTAAAACGGTACGCAGCGTGTTTGCTCCGTGCCCCTATTTTAGGGACCTACTCGGGAGGAACCAAAAGGCCTTTTAATGATAATTCCCAAGGTGGTCATATCTCTCTTGATGGTCTCTAGAGGTATCATCCCCTTCGAAGAACATATTGCGGCAGTAGGGACTACTAGCAACAATATGTTATCAAAGAGTAAAACTCTAGATGAGGGTTCACTGTAATCAAGCAAGTCGGAGACCAAGCATGACCACAGATTCACCTCCACTCCTTATGTTCCCATGGACCCGGGTATAGGGCCCTTTTTCAACTCACCGTGTGTGCAAATAGTGTTGGTGTTTGTGTGCATCAAATGAATAAATATTTACCTCATGCATACATTTTAAAACACACTAAAAGCATCAGAAGAGTTTATATATACAAGAACATAAGAAAAAAAAAGACAAAGAAAAAGAACAAAAGGGAAGTCATAGTAAGGAAAGCACACTGATTGATTGGCCTAACTCTCTAACAATCGTCCCCAGTGGAGTCGCCAACTGTCGCAACCTACCCTTCGGCGGGAGGGCGACGCGAGGGCTCACGGGTGCATCTTCCAAGAAAGGAAAATGCGCGGAGTCGCCACCAACGTTTATTCGAGGAAAACGTCGGAAAAAATGGAAAGGTGTGGTCTACGAACTTTAAGTGTGAAAGGTTCGGGAGTTGTATTTACGCACGGGGAAGGCATTAGCACCCCACGCATACGTCACAAGGGACGACAGCCTTTAATCAAGTGTGCAAATATGACTTCAATTCATTTTATTTTCCCTTTTACATTTTTTATGTCTTTTTATGCCTTTTATATTTTTATCTTTTTGTGGTCGACAAGGGTGTTTCCCTTTCTCCTACGTATTCCTCAATTGTGATAAGGAAATCAGACCTACGTAGTTCTTTCAAAAGGGGCGAATCAAGTGATTCTTTTTACTCGGAAGGGGGTCATTTAAGGCGCTGGACCTTTAAATGATCCATTTTACTTGGTGAGAAAGCTAAGGCGTTGGACCTCTAACCATCTCACGAGGTCGACAAAAGCGGGGCTTTTGCTCCTACGTATCCTCCATTGAAGAGAAAATCAGACCTACGTAGTTCTCACGAAGGCAGTAAAGTGATGTTTTGATTTTTATGCTTTTGAACGGTTCGTGTTAACTGATAAAAGCAAAGAGGACCGTTTAAGGCGTTGGACCTTAAAACGGTTTTCAGTGATTTTTGCGGACAAAGCTTGATTTGTGAGTTGATTTTAGCTTTAGTTTCACTTTGGTTATTAGTCAATTCATTCAAGGAAACTTCCAAAGAAAAACGTCCGATCGATTTTTCTTATTATTTTATTTAAAGATATTTCGATTATTTTATTTTTATTTTTCCTTTTTTTGGTTTAACCGAGGTTACAGCGTGAACGATCGGTTAGATTTTGTTTTAACAGTGATTAAACGAGATTACAACGCAAATGATCGGTTGAAATTCATTTCATCATTTATTAGGAGAAAAAACGGCTTAAACGATCGGCTAAAAAACAAAATAAAGATGGAAGAAAAGAAACCGAAATTGAACAAAATAAAGATGAAAGCCAAAAAACAAGAAATGAATTAAAAGTCTCGGATTTGGAAACTTACCCGTCGAAGAACGAAGAACGGATGAAGAATGGAGGAAAACCTTCACGGATTTGCATATGGAAACATCTTGCAAGCGTTACGAAAGCACCTCGGCTTGGATTTTCTTCACGGAAACAATTTTATTCACCCAAAACAGCTTAAATGCATAGCCAGGGGGATCAGGGACCCTTAGAACAACCCTCTTTTGCCTATTTATAGGAAAAGGGGGAGGAGGTTGCCGCCTTGCTTACCTAGGCGAGCTGGGTTGCTTCCTCCAGAAGCAATCCTGCTTCGAAAATACTCTGGAAGGCCCAAATTCAAAATTTCAAAAATTTCTATTTGCACCCCCCCATTTTGATAAGTTCACCCCTTCTTTCGTAATTTACAGAAAAGTTACGAAAGCCTATAGGACTTAACTTTCTTCTTTTTTTTTCTCTTCCTTCTCACCCATATTAAGTGAAATATGCTTATTTAGGGTTATGGGAATTTTACGGAAGCATAATGGGAGTCCCCGAAACCCCGGAAGCCATTTTTTAACAAAACGGGGAAGGTGGTTGCCGCCCAGCTCGCCCAGGCAAGCTAGGTTGCTTCCACCTTAAGCAAGGAAATGCCCAGAATCCTCTAGAAGGGCCCAGATTGACAATTGCTATTTGCACCTCCCATTTTACTAAATACACCCCCTTTGCTTTTTTTGCTATTTTTTTCCGTAACATTACGGAACTTCACGAATTATGTAATGATACTTGTTTTCTTTCCGTAATGTCACGAAACTTTATGGATTACGCAACCATCCCTTCTTTGGCTTCTGGAATGTTAACGGAACTTTACAGATTGCGTAATAATGCCTATCGACTCCTGAAATGTCGCGGAACTTAACGGATTGCCTAATGATGGATGTCAAGTTCCTCGAAGTAGTCAAGCGAAGGTCGCATCCCAACAAACAGATGGTCCCTTGACGAAATTAGGGTATGACACCCTTTTTCTACGCACACATGACACCGACCCTTCACACACACATTGAGATACTAGGCCCTACACCCGGGTTCATGGGAACATAAGGAGTGGAGGTGAATCTGTGGTTATGTTGGGTCTCCGACTTGCTTGATAACAGTGGACCCTCATCTAGAGTTTTTCTCTTTGATAACATATTGTTGCTAGTAGTCCCTACTGCCGCGATATGTTTTTTGAAGGGGATGATACCTCTAGAAACCATCAAGAGAGATATGACCACCTCGAGAAATGTTACTAAAGACCTTTAGCTCCTCCCATTTAGGTTCCCAAAGTAGGGGCATGAAGCAAACACGCTACATGTTTTGTTTTCTATTAATCACTGCCATGCATATAACCTAAATGTCATGTATGCCTTTGCTGTATGATTATTTTGTGGATATTGCCATGCTGTGTACATCCCCCTGTAATGCTTTTGTGCATCTGCATCATGTAGTCATGCACGCGTTGTATGTTGGTCTTGTCTTTTGACACGGCAAGCCGGAAATCACCTTCTTAACTGCACACATGGGGCACTGCGCCCCCAAATGCACAAGCAAGAAGAGATGATTTTTCGGGCTCTCGGTTCCGTAAATGCATTCATATCATGCACCGCATAAGCATCTCTTCATGGCATCATAATGGACATATTGTTCTTGCATTTTTCATTTACCATATTCATGCAATGCATTTTGCATAAGTCATTTCATCACCATGCATCTGCATCTAACATGTTTTTTGCATACCATTTGTTTTCGTGTTTACTCATGCATGATCCTTGCATTTTCCTCTGCAAAACAAAAACAAAAAAAGGAATCATTAAAATTCACACTGCATTCTTAGTTGCATATGTTCGGTACCATGAGCCAACCATGTTAGGATCATAAACCCGTTTCACTTAAAAACAAAATGATTGAACATAATACCTAATGCATGGTTAACTAAGAAAAGATGTTTCTTCGGGCATCTCAATTTCATAATTACATTTGCCATGCATAGCTTAAGTATGCTCGAGTCATTCATCTCTATGAAATGTTGTCAAATTATTGGCAATCGAAATTGCCATTCCTTGGATTACCGGGTTGAACCAAGCTCAAGCTTTCTAGAAAAGGTTCATTAAGTCAAGGTCAAGTATGGAAGTAACCAACTTGCAAATTGGGGAAAAAGATGAATCGAGTTACATCGCTACTTTGTTTACTGCCAAACACATTTAGGACTGTTGATGTCCCTGTTACTTCCAGTTTCACTTTGACCAAGATGTCATGGACCATGTTGAAAATCTAAATTGATTCAACCCCATGTCCTGCGTAAAAATTCGCAATACTTAAACTATGTATCATTCGCATACATCCGTGCTTTTCATTGGTTTCATTGCTCATTGCATTCTTTCCTTAAAAAAACGAACTTAATCATTGTTATCAAAAAGAAAAGAACACGCTTTACGGCGCCCATACCAAGCCCGTGCTAGAGCTAGAATAATGGGTGAAGTAGATGAGGTGCAAGAGCAGATGAAGGCCGACATGGAGGCCATGAAAGAGCAAATGGTCACAATGATGGAGGCCATGATGAGCATGAAGAAGATAATGGAAGCCAATGCGGTTGCAATTGCTGCTACCAGTGCTGTTGCTATGGTGAATCCAACACCCCCATCTAGCCTCAACCAAATGAATCATCCAACCTCAGATATGGTAGGCAAAGATTTGGGAAGTACGGGCAGCCCCCATTATGTGCAAATTCAAAACAAGCACACCTTCCCGCCATATAGCTTGCCTCCCAACTATACACCACCCAATGTGGCGTACACTCCCAGTGAGAATTTCAATAACTCCACTCCCATACTCATTGAGAGCCAACAACCTCAATCTGATCATGCACATGTCTCTCAACCCATGGGGGAGACACATGAAATTCCCCACCACAATCTAGCCGACTTCGAGCCTTGCCTCGGATATGCCACTGAAGGGCAAGCAGTTGGTGGTATACCCCTGCAAAAACACTTTGGAAGGGCCTCAATTTCGCCCCCAACCACAACTCTTCTATGGAAAAATGGTGGGTTACACACCTTCAAGCTTTGCGGATTTGGTCTTCGCCAATGAAAGGATCAAAGTGGGTCTAGAGAGAGGTAAATCTGATCATCCTACTTTGATAAATGCAAAAATTGGGGCAAATGAAGAGAATGAGAATGAGGGAAACCCTTGCTATGACTGCCATTCCTACACGGTTAAATTTCCCATCAGCCTAACAACGTCATTACTCAGCCAATATCAGCCCTTCTCATTACCCACCACCTAGTCATCCACAAAGGCTATCCCTAAATCATCCACAAAGTTTGCTGGCTGCACATCCGATGCCAAGCGCAAACCAAAACACCAACCAAGAAGTGAATTTTGCAGCGAAAAAGCCTGTAGAATTCACCCCAATTCCGGTGTCCTATGCTGACTGTGGAAGCAATGTTTTCCAAGTTTATTTTGATGATGCCAAAGACTCAAGTCAAGAATCAAGAGTCAAGAGTCAAGCAATTTTCAAGAATCAAAGAGTCGTTCAATCAAAGCAAATTTCAAGAATCAAGATTAAAGTGAAGATTCAAGAGAAGACTCAATTAAGATAAGTATTAAAATAGTTTTTCAAAATATTGAATAGCACAATTTTGTTCAAAAGAATTTTTGAAAGAAAAATCTTTTACCAAGAGTTTTACTCGCTGGTATTCAATTACCAGAAGGCAATAATCGATTACCAGTAACCAGCATTCTTTTCAATCTGATTTACAAAGCTGTAATCGATTACCAATGTTTTAAAACGTTAGATTTCAAATTTCAAGAGCCACAACTTGTGATAAAACATTTTCAAATCATTTCAAACTTGTGTAATCGATTACACAATACTTGTAATTGATTATCAATGTTTCTAAACATTGCTTTTCAAATTTAAACATGAAGAGTCACATCTGTTGATGTGTAATCGATTACACTATAATGGTAATCGATTACCAGTGACTTACTTTGAAAATTAAATTACCATAAGTCATAATTCTTAAAGTGACTAGTTTCTGAAGATTTTTCAAAAGTCACAACCTTTAAAGTGACTAGTTTTCAAAAGAGTCACAACTTTTAAAGTGACTAGTTTTCAAAAGAGTCACGACTTTTAAAAAGTGACTAGTTTTGAAGAAATTGCCAAGAGTCATAAACTTTTAACTTGAGTCATCAAATGACTATAAATATGTGACCATGGCACGAATTTTAAAGAGACAACTTTCAGATTTCTTTCATTCATTCAAAGCATTCTTCTAAGAGTTTTTGTTCAAAACTTTCTTTATTCAAGAAAAGTTCCATTGGCCAAAAACTTGTGCTATTCTTCTTCTTCATTCTTTCTCTCTCTTGCCATAAGAATTCAAAGGACTAACCGCCTGAGATATCTTTTGTTTCCCCTTACAAAGATTCAAGGGACTAACCGCCTAAGAATTCTTTGTCTTAACACATTGGAGGGTGCATCCTTTGTGGTACAAGTGGAGTGTACATCTACTAGGGTTGTAATACTGAGAACAAGAGAGGGTACATCTCTTGTGGATCAGTTCAAGTGGAGCGTACATCCACTTGGTTGTTCAAAGAGAACAAGGGAGGGTACATCCTTTGTGGATCTTTGCTTGTAAAGGATTTTACAAGGTTATTGGAAATCTCAAGAACCGGTGGTTGCTTGGGGACTGGATGTAGGCATGGGTTGTTGCCAAACCAGTATAAATCTTGTGTTTGTCTTCTTCTTCCCTACACTCTTTATCTTTCCGCTATGTACTTTTTATTTCCGCTTTATTTTTGTCTAAGTTATTGTTTCTGTTCTTTACTTTCTCATAACTTAGTAGTAAAACCTAATTAAATCTAGTAACATTAAGAAGGATAAATTTTTAATTAGTCAAGACACGTTCATAATTAATTCAACCCCCCCCCCCTTCTTAATTATTCCAAGGCCACTTGATCCAACAAGTGCTATCAGAGCATGTATCTTGAGAAAAGTTTCACAACTTCAAGATAAATGGCCTTTTTAAATTCTCTGTTTTTCAAAAGTAATTTCAGGTATAGGTCAAATCTGAAATCATTTCAAGATCATGATGAAGACCAAGCCAACTTATGTCTCATGACAAAATCTTATGATTACAACAAGGAAGAAGTGGTACATCGACAGTGGATGTTCCAAGAATATGACGGGAGATATATCCAAGTTTACAACCATTTCCCCAAGAAAAGTGGACATGTTACATACGGCGACAACAACAAAGGCAAAATCATTGGAGTCGGCAAAATAGGTACGAGTTCCTTTACTCCCATTGAAAATGTGTTACTTGTAGAAGGATTAAAGCATAGCCTATTCAGTGTTAGTCAATTATGTGATAAAGGATATAAAGTATCTTTTGATTCTAAAAAATGTGTTATCAAGCATGAGCATGACAAAGACATTGAGCATATAGGTTTCAGAGAAAATAATGTTTACATGATTGATTTGAAACAAAAATCTGAAAATGATAAATGCTTTTTAAGTAAAGATAGTGATCCTTGGTTGTGGCATAAGAGAATTGCTCACGTTAACATGGATCCTCTAAATAGATTAATCTCAAAAGACCTAGTTGCTGGTTTACCAAAATTAAAGTTTGAAAAAAATAAATTATGTGATGCATGCCAAAAAGGTAAACAAACAAGAGCATCTTTTAAATCTAAAAATATTGTCTCTACCACTCAACCATTACAATTATTGCACATGGATTTGTTTGGACCCTCTAGAGTCATGAGTTTTGGTGGTAGTTACTATGCATTAGTAATTGTTGATGATTATTCTAGGTATACTTGGACTTTATTTCTTACTCACAAAAATGATGCATTTCATGCATTTATGAGACTTACCAAAGTCATCCAAAACAAGAAAAGTCTCAAAATCATCTCCATTAGAAGTGATCATGGAGGTGAATTTGAAAACAAGGATCTTGAAATGTTTTGCGATGAACATGGCATAGAACACAACTTTTCTGCACCTAGGACACCCCAACAAAACGGTGTAGTAGAAAGGAAAAATAGATCTTTAGAAGAAATAGCTAGAACCCTTTTAAATGACATTCCATTTCTAAAATATTTTTGGGCTGAAGCTGTCAACACCGCATGTTATATTATGAATAGAGCCTTAATAAGACCCATTCTTAAGAAAACCCCATATGAACTATTTAACAAAAGAAAACCAAACATTGCTTATTTACATGTTTTTGGATGTAAATGTTTTGTCCTAAACAATGGTAAAGAAAGCCTTGGTAAATTTGATGCTAAGGCAGATGAGGGCATCCAGATTTTACCTTTGTCATCCAGAGACGTTCAAGTCCGATGACGCGCAAGACTCATCTCTGCTAACCAGAGATGATCAAGTTCGATGACATGCAGAGACACCCAAGGGTTATCCATACACACATTTATGCTACCCCGACCTGTGAGAAGTCAGGTAGCATGCAGAGACACCCTATACGGTAATCGCACACATTTCGAAGACAAAAATGTCTTCAATCATTGCATGCCTTCAAAGGCGACAATGTCCTCACACATTTCAAAGACGACAATGTCTTCAGTCATTGCATGCCTTCAAAAGGCGACAATGTCTTCATTTACATTTCGAAGACGACAATGTCTTCAGTCATTGCATGCCTTCAAAGGTCACAATGTCCTCATTTAAATTTCAAAGACGACAATGTCTTCAGTCATTGCATGCCTTCAAAAGGAAAAAATGTCTCCATTTGCATTTCGAAGACGACAATGTATTCACCTCAAAAACTTCAATATCTTTTTCCAATGTGCTTCGTAGGACTTGATGTCCTTTGTTTGTACGCTTTAAAAAAAAGATAAGAGTGAAAATGAAAATGAAAATGAATTAAACGAGAAAAGAAGGAATTTCAATGTCTTCATGCCTTCACAGGTTTAACTGCTTGGATTTACGTTAGTGGCCGGTAGGGTAAAGATTCAACTCGAACGAAGTGTCTTATCTTTACTTCCCTTTTATCTCCAATAAAAGATAAGTAAATAGGGGCAACTATCATACCCTAATTTCGTCCGGGGACCATTTTTTATCGGCATGCGACCTTCGTTTGACCACCTCAAAATGTTTAACACCCATCGCGGTGGAATTCGTAAAGTTCTGGGATGTTTCCGAAAGAAAACAGCCAAAAACACAAAAATGGGTGTGAACTTCAAACACATGGGGTGCGCTCAGGAAACTTCATCCAAAACATTCTAGATGGGGGTGAACTTATCAACTATGGGGTGCATTTAGGAATCTTGCTCAAGAAGCTGATGGGCGGCAACCACCTCCATTTTGTTAAAAAATGGCATCTAGGGCATCCTAGGCTTCCGTAAAATTTTCTGAAAACCTTGGGTTAGCATATTTCACTTAATATTGGTGAAAGGGAAGAGAAAAAAGAGGAAAATCAAGTCTGAAACGCTCTTGTAAGGCTTTCGTAACTTTTCCATAAAGTACAAAAAGGGGGGTGAACTTAGTAATTGGGTTGCACTCAGAAATCTTCCTATGGAAGCCTCTGGGCGGCAAACACTTCCCTTTTCCCCTATAAATAGGGGAGGGGGCTGTTTCAAAAATGTTCATGACCCCTATGCTATGCATTTCAGCTGTTTTGGGTGAAAAAACGTGTTTCCGTGAAGAAAATCCAACCGAGGTGTTGCCGTAACACTTCCGAGATGTTTTTGTGAGCAAATCCGTAAAGATTTTTCACCATTCTTCGTTCGTTCTTCGGTCTTCAACCGGTAAGTGTTCGAATCCAAGACTTTCAATTCATTTCTTGTTTTGTTTGTTTTCATCTTCATCTCGTTCACTTTCGATTTTTTTTTTCTTCCGCTTTTAACGAGCTTTTTACCGTTTATTTAAGGCATTATCTTGCCTAATAAATGATAAAATGAATTTCAACCAATCATTTGTGTTGTAATCTCATTTAATCACTGTAAAAATAAAATCCAACAGATCGTTCACGTTGTAACCTCGGTTAAATAAAAAAAAGGCAAAATAATAATAAAATAATCAAAATATCTTAAAAAAATAATAATAAAATAATCAAAATATCTTTGAATAAAATAATCAAAAAAATCAATCGGACGTTTTTCTTTGGAAGTTTCCTTGAATGAATTGACTAATAACCAAAGTGAAACTAAGGCTAAAATCAACTCACAAATCAAGTTTTGTCCGCAAAAGTCACTTAAAACCGTTTTAAGGTCCAACGCCTTAAACGGTTGATGTGTCATCATTTTCTCATATTTCTTAACCCTTTTTGTCACCATTTTAATTACTAATTAGCCTTAATTGTCAAATGAATTATGCGGTTTTATCAATTGAGCCTACTGGATTAATTTTGTGTTGTTAATTTAATTTCAGGAGAATTATAAGCAATTGGGCTTGAATCCAGAATTGGGCTTCGGCTTGAATCTAGAATTGGGTTTGGACTTGAAGAGAGCAGACTATTTTATTCTACCAAATTTTATCTTATCTAGATATCATTTAGATTTGATCTCATCTAGATATTATTTCATCTTGATCTTATCTTATCTTATCAAGATTTTATTTTATTTATGGGCTTGGATTTAAAACAGATTTGTAAGCTTTGGGGCTTAAAAAACTATATAACAACACCAAGGTTCTAGTTTAGGCTATCTTCTCTCTTTCCTCTCCTCTCTCTCTTTTTCATTTTTGTTTTAAAGTGCTACTCTCTCTTTTGTTTTCTTCACTTTTCGTTTTAGCAATAAAATTTCGTTCTTGCTTCAATCTACAATTTCGTTCTCTATTGATTAATGGAAGGCTAAGTCTCCAGCGTTGTTTTCTCTTGAGAATCAAGCACATTTCTCTTTGAGGTTCTATTATTACTATTAAATTCTGATCAATTTTTCCTCTTCACCAATTACTCTGTATTTGTTGCTATTAATCCATGCATGCTTAGTGCTTGATTAATTGTCTTTGTGCTTAATTTAAATTCATGATTAATTGGTGTATGTGTTGCTTAATCACATAATGAATGCCTTATGTTAAATTTCGCTTAGTAATTTAATTTAGGGTTGGATTAAGTGGTTGAACTGATAAAGGATAAACTCTCGTAACCTCGGATAAGAGACTTGCTTGTGAATCAAGGGGGAGCAACGTGTTTTAATTCTGATATTTTCTAATTCATATCTATTCGCTGTTTAATTTACAAAAGCAAACAACCCCCCCTAATTCGTTACAATTTTCCTACTATCTGTTATGAACGTTTGGTTGACCATTGCTTGTTGGGAGACGACCTACGATCACTTCCTAGATACTGCATTTTTAATGTTTATTTGATTCAAGTATGACCTCGATCAAATTTGGCGTCGTTGCCAGGGAGCAACGTCCAAAGGTTCATAATAGCTAGTGATTCGTGTTTTATGTTTAGTTGTTTTATGCTTTCGTGTTGTGTTAATGTCTTGTTATTTTGTTTAGTGTGGTGTTTTGTTTTAGTTTTTCTGTTCAGCACTTCCCCTGTTTCAGTTTTTCTGTTTTGCTGTGAATAGTTCTTTGCGACGGATTTAACGACCACTTTTGCTGACCTGGGAAACAGACTAGTAGTGCAAATCCATTAGTGACTAAATTAGTGACTGCTGCTGACAATTTAATTGGCGATTTTTGTTTTGATAGTTAGGGTTGTTATTTTTGGCTGAATTTTGGTGTGGTAGGTTCTTTTGACTCATATTTTGTGTGAAAAATACCAGGAACATTTGGTGTGGCCAGATTTGAGAGATTCAAAAAAATTTGAGAACTTGTGTTTAGCAAAACTTCAAACGGCCATAACTTTTGCTCCGGGTATCAGAATGACTATTATTATATATGTATTTGGGGTAGAAAAAAATTTCCCATATAATGATAGCCCGCCATAGGCTGGCTGAGGTCTCTAACTAGCCAAAATCGCCTGTTTACTAGTTTTTTTTTTATTTTTCAAGTTTTATTGTTTTATTTTTCTAAACTTTCCTTAGGTAGTTTCCATAGTTAGACTTTGAATTTTTGTCTGAAAATTCTTGTGCTATCTTTTCATGATTTTAGGGTGTTGCTCACAAAATTTCAAGTCATTTGGATATCATTTGAGGGTAGCTGTAGTTCAAACCTACACTATTACTTGCATGAGAAGGCAACTAGTTGTGCATGCTGAATGTAGTGTATGACTAGAGGCAATCCATCTGACTTACAACCCTTTGATCCTAAAATAGATAGAACATTTCATAAATTAGTTAGGCATCATTTTGTACCTTTTGAGCATCCTGAGCATTCTGTTATTGGTGAGTCTGAGCATTCTGTGGTGGGTAATTTTGAACATCCTGATTTTGAGCATTATAGTTTTGAACATTCTGAGAACATGGCACAACCTCCACCCCATGAGAGGACTCTAAGGGAAATGGCTGCACCTGATTTCACCTACAAAAGCTTGTGCATCCAATACCCTGATGAGGATATCCCATATGTTCTTAAAACTGGACTGATCCATTTGCTTCCAAAGTTTCATGGCCTTGCAGGTGAAGACCCACACAAACATCTGAAAGAATTCCATATTGTCTGCTCCACCATGAAACCCCCAGATGTCCAGGAGGATCACATATTTTTGAAGGCTTTTCCTCATTCTTTAGAGGGAGTGGCAAAGGACTGGCTATATTACCTTGCTCCAAGGTCCATCACGAGCTGGGATGACCTCAAGAGAGTATTCTTAGAAAAACAATTTCCCTGCTTCCAGGACCACAGCCATCAAAAAGGATATTTCAGGCATTAGGCAACTCAGTGGAGAGAGCCTATATGAATACTGGGAGAGATTTAAAAAACTATGTGCCAGTTGCCCTCACCACCAGATTTCTGAGCAGCTTCTTCTCCAATATTTTTATGAATGACTCAGTAACATGGAGAGAAGTATGATAGATGCAGCCAGTGGTGGAGCCCTTGGAGACATGACCCCTGCTGAAGCCAGAAACTTAATTGAGAAGATGGCTTCAAACTCCCAGCAATTTAGTGCCAGAAATGATGCTATTGTCATTAGAGGAGTGCATGAAGTAGCCACGAATTCATCTTCATCAGCTGAGACTAAGAAGCTTGAAGGTAAACTAGATGCCTTGGTTAACCTGGTAACCCAACTGGCCATGAATCAAAAATCTGCACCTGTCGCCAGACTCTGTGGTTTATGCTCCTCTGTCGACCACCACATAGACCTATGCCCTTCTGTGCAACAATCTGAAGCAATTGAACAACCTGAAGCTTATGCTACAAACATCTACAATAGACCTCCTCAACCTCAGCACCAAAATCAGCCACAACAGAATAATTATGACCTCTCCAGCAACAGGTACAATCCCGGGTGGAGGAATCATCCCAACCTTAGATGGTCGAATCCTTCACAACAGCAACAACAACAACAGCCTTATTTTCAGAATGTTGCTGGCCTAAGCAGACCATACGTTCCTCCACCAATCCAGCAGCAACAACATCAACAACAACAGCCTCAGAAATAGCAAACAGTTGAGGCTCCTCCGCAACCTTCCCTTGAAGAACTTGTGAGGAAAATGACTATGCAAAACATGCAGTTTCAACAAGAGACCGGAGCCTCCATTCATAGCTTAACTAATCAAATGGGACAATTGGCTACACAGTTAAATCAACAACAGTCCCAAAATTCTGACAAATTACCTTCTCAATCTATCCAGAATCCAAAAAATGTGAGTGTCATTACATTGAGGTCGGGAAAGCAGTGTCAAGGACCTCAACCAGCAACATCTTCTACATCTACAAATGAACTTGCCCAACTTCACTCTACTCTAGAAAAAGATGATGACAAAAATTTAAAGAGTAAGTTACCTAACAATTTCTATGCAGGTGAATCTTCCACTGGTAATTCTGATTTACAGAAGTATCATATCCATCTTCCATTCCCTCCAAGAGCAATTTCCAACAAAAAAATGGAAGAGGCAGAGAAGGAGATCTTGGAAACATTTAGAAAAGTAGAGGTAAACATACCTCTACTGGATGCAATAAAGCAAATTCCAATATATGCTAAATTCTTGAAGGAGCTGTGCACTCATAAGCGGAAGCTTAAAGGAAGTGAAAGCATTAGCATGGGTAGAAATGTCTCCGCATTAATTGGAAAATATGTTCCCCAAATCCCTGAAAAATGTAAAGATCCAGGTACATTCAGCATACCTTGTATTATAGGGAACAGTAAGTTTGACAATGCCATGCTAGATTTAGGAGCTTCTGTTAGTGTTATGCCTCTGTCTATTTTTAATTCTCTATCTCTTGGTCCTTTGCAGTCAACTGATGTGGTAATTCATTTAGCTAATAGAAGTGTTACCTATTGCTGGTTTCATAGAGGATGTCTTAGTTAGAGTTGGTGAACTGATTTTTTCTGTTGATTTTTATATTTTGAATATGGAGGAGGGATTTTCTCAAGGATCAGTTTCCATCATTCTAGGCAGACCTTTTATGAAAACTGCTAGAACTAAGATAGATGTATATGCAGGCACACTATCTATGGATTTTGGTGATATAACTGTTCATTTTAATATTCTTGATGTTATGAAACACCCATCTGAAGATCTTTCTGTATTTCGCGCAGAAATACTTGACCATATTGTTGATGAATACATGACTGATCTTCATTCTAATTTGCATGCCTGTTACTCTTCATGCATTGAATCTGAATTTGTACTTGATCATATGGCTGAATTTGATGCTGAGAGTGAATCTGAAATTGATATTGATTACATGTCTGGTGATGTTTTACCTCTTCAGATTGAGTTTCTAGAGTCAGATAGAACTAACCATGTTTCAGGAAGTACACACACCTCTGACTTTCTTTATGAGGTACAAGCTGAGAAACCATCTGTTTCTACCATTATCCAGCCGCCCACACCAGAATTGAAGCCTCTGCCATCAAATTTAAAATATGCTTACTTGGATGATAGCAAAAGTTTTCTAGTAATTATATCTGCCTCCCTTGCTGATGAGGAAGAGGAGAAGTTGTTATCAGTTCTCAAGAAGCATAAGAAGGCTATAGGCTGGACCCTGGCGGACATTCCTGGTATTAGTCCATCCATATGTATGCATCGGATAAATTTAGAGGATGGGGCTAAGCCAGTAAGACAGCCACAGAGAAGACTCAACCCGGTGATTCTTGATGTAGTGAAGAAGGAAGTAACCAAGCTTTTGCAAGCTGGAATCATTTATCCTATCTCCAACAGCCAATGGGTGAGTCCCGTCCAAGTAGTCCCGAAGAAAACCGGCCTCACCGTGATAAAAAATGAGAAGGGGGAGCTGATTCCTACTCGGGTGCAGAACAGTTGGAGAGCCTGCATCGACTATAGGAGGTTGAACCAGGTTACCAAAAAGGACCATTTTCCCCTGCCATTCATTGACCAGATGCTTGAACGCCTGGCAGGTAAATCTCACTACTGTTTCCTTGATGGTTTTCTAGTTATATGAAAATCACTATTGCTCCTGAGGATCAGGAAAATACCACATTCACCTACCCCTTCAGCACTTTTGCCTATAGGAGGATGCCTTTCAGCCTGTGCAATGCCCTTGGTACCTTCCAGCGGTGAATGATCAATATTTTTAGTGATTTTTTAGAAAATTGCATAGAGGTGTTTATGGATGATTTCACTATATATGGATCCTCTTTTGATATTTGTTTGGATAGTCTGGAAAAGGTTTTGAATAGATGCACTGAAACTAACCTTGTTCTAAATTTTGAAAAATGTCATTTTATGGTTGAGCAAGGTATAGTTTTAGGCCACATTATTTCCAATAAGGGAATTGAAGTAGATCCTGCAAAAATTTCTGTTATTTCACAATTGCCTTACCCCTCTTGCATGCGAGAGGTGCAATCTTTTCTTGGTCATGCAAGATTCTACAGGTGTTTTATAAGAGATTTTAGCAAAGTAGCCCTTCCACTATCCAACTTGTTGCAAAAAAAGTGGAGTTTGACTTTAATGATAAATGCAAAGAGGCTTTTGATTGTCTCAAAAGAGCACTAACTACCACCCCCATCATCCAAGCACCTGACTGGACAACCCCTTTTGAGCTTATGTGTGATGCATCAAATTATGCATTGGGGGTTGTCCTTGCTCAGAAAATTGATAAATTGCCTAGGGTGATATATTATGCTTCTAGGACTTTAGATGCTGCCCAAGCGAATTATACTACTACTGAGAAAGAGCTACTAGTCATAGTTTTTGCTCTTGAAAAATTTTGTTCTTATTTGCTTGGTACTCGCATTATTGTTTATACTGAACATGCAGCTCTAAATTACTTGTTGAAGAAGGCTGATTCAAAGCCTAGATTGATCCGATGGATGCTCTGGCTCCAAGAGTTTGACTTGGAGATCCGCGATAGGAGCGGAGCACAAAATTTAGTTGCTGATTATTTGAGTCGGATCGAACATGTGTCTGATGAGGATTCACCCATTCGGGATGATTTCTCGGATGATCATTTGTATATACTGTATAGTATTTCTGATTCTCTTTCTGCTCCCTGGTTTGCTAACATTGTCAATTATTTAGTTGCTTATGTTTTTCCTCCCTTAGCATCTAAAGCTCAAAAAGATAAAATTAAAAGTGATGCTAAGAATTTTATTTGGGATGACCCCTACTTGTGGAAATTGTGCAATGATCAGGTCATTAGATGATGCATTCCAGATCATGAGACTGACTCAGTCCTGCCGTTTTGTCATTCTTTCGCACCGGGAGGTCATCTAGGTGTTCAAAGGACAGCTCGCAAAGTGCTTGACTGTGGCTTTTATTGGCCCACCATCTTTAAAGATGTGTGGAAGATTTGTAGCACTTGTGAGCAGTGTCAGAGAGCAGGAAGTGCACTTACATGGCGACAACAAATGCTTCAGCAACCTATGCTATTATGTGAGGTGTTTGATGTCTGGGGCATAGATTTCATGGGCCCTTTTCTTCTCTCTTTTGGTTATGTTTACATTCTCCTTGCAGTTGATTATGTTTCAAAATGGGTGGAAGCCAAGCCTACTAGAACTAATGATGCTAAGGTTGTTGCAGATTTTGTCAGATATAATCTGTTTTGCAGGTTTGGAGTACCTAAAGCAATTGTTAGTGATCAAGGAACCCATTTTTTGCAACAAATCAATGCATTCCTTGCATAAAAAGTACGGGGTTGTACACAGGGTATCCACACCATACCACCCCTAAACCAATGGACATGCAGAAATTTCTAACAGGGAGATGAAGAGAATTTTAGAGAAGATTGTGCAACCAAGCATGAAAGATTGGAGTACGAGGCTTGATCATGCTCTTTGGGCACATCAGATTGCCTACAAAGCATCCATAGGAATGTCTCCTTATCGGGTTGTCTTTGGAAAGGCATGTCATCTTCCAGTGGAGATTGAGCACAAAGCATACTGGGCAGTGAAGACCTGCAACTTCTCTATGGATCAAGTTGTTGAGGAAAGCAAGTTGCAACTGAGTGAGTTAGATGAGATCCACCTAGAAGCGTATGAGAATGCCAAGTTCTACAAAGAAAAGACCAAGAAGTTCCATGATAGCTTGATAATTAAGAAGGACTTCATGGTTAGGCAAAAAGTGTTATTGTATAATTCTAGGCTTGGACTCATGAGTGGTAAGTGTTGGATCAAGTGGCCTCAAAATAATTAAGAAGGGGGGGTTGAATTAATTATCCCTAAACCTTTACTAATTAAAAAAATTACTCTTCTAAGGCTTTTACTAAATTGTTAAGAGAATGAGGAGTAGAAGAGAAACTTAACAGAAAGTAAAAGCAGAAATTAAATGCACAGTGGAAATTAAAAGAGTAGGGAAGAAGGAGACAAACACACAAGAGTTTTTATACTGGTTCGGCAACAACCCATGCCTACATACAGTCCCCAAGCGACCTGCGGTCCTTGAGATTTCTTTCAACCTTGTAAAAATCCTTTTACAAGCAAAGATCCACAAGGGATGTACCCTCCCTTGTTCTCTTTGAAACCCTAGTGGATGTACCCTCCACTAGAACTGATCCACAAGAGATGTACCCTCTCTTGTTCTCAGTCAAACCCAAGTAGATGTACCCTCTACTTGTACCACAAAAGATGTACCCTCCAATGTGTTAAGACAAAGATCTCAGGTGGTTAAACCTTTGATACTTTGTGAATGGGGATACAAAAGAATTCTCAGGCGGTTAGTCCTTTGAATACTTTTGTATAAGGGAAAGGGAAGAATCAAAAGAATTCTCAGACTGTGTCGTTTTTAATTCTTTGACAAGGGAGAAGGGAGACACAAAAGAATTCAGGCGGTTAGTCCTTTGTTCTTTTGGAAAATGGAGAAGAGAGACACAAAAAGAATTCAGGCGATTAGTCCTTGGCAAATTCTTTTTGGAAAAGGGAGAAGAGATGAAAAGAATGAATAGCACAAGTTTTCAAGGTTTAGAAAACCAAAAAACTTTGGAAAGCTTTTGGCACAAAGAAGAAGAGAAAGTTCAAAGAGATTCAAGGCTTGTAAAGGATTGTATAAGATTGATTGGATTGATATAAAGATTGATTTAAAATGAAAAACAAAGCCTTGCTTTTATAGACTCTTCATGTCTGGTCAAGAGAACCATTTAGAAGAGTTATAACTTTGAGAAAAACTTAATACCAATTTGAAAAGGTCAAAAACCATTTGAAGAGTTACATCTTTTGATTTATTCAGAAATAATCACTGGTAATCGATTACCAAATCAGTGTAATCAATTACACAAAGCTTTTATGTGAAAGGATGTGACTCTTCACATTTGAATTTGAATTTCAACGTTCAAAGGCACTGGTAATCGATTACCAAAACATTGTAATCGATTACAGCTTTTTGAAATCAATTTGAATGTTGTAAATTCATTTCAAAACTTTTTCAAATCCATTTCGCTACTGGTAATCGATTACAACAATCTGGTAATCGATTACCAGAGAGCAAAAACTCTTTGGTAAACATGTTTTGAGAAAAATCCATGTGCTACTCAATTTTGGAGAAAACCTTTTCATACTTACCTTGATTAAGCCTTCTCTTGATTCTTGAATCTATCTTGAGTCTTGAATCTTGATCTCTTGAATCTTGATTCTTGATTCTTGAAATCAACTTTCCTTTTGAAACTTGAAGTGTTCTTGATTCTATCTTGAATATCTTGAACTCATTCTTTGATTGACCTTTGAGCTTTTTGTCATCACCTTTGTCATCATCTTTTGTTATCATCAAAACATCTTTGAATCACTCTTGATTCATCATGAAGCTTTGCTTCTACAGTAAGTTGAGGTCTAAGTGGATTGTTCCTTTTGTTGTTACTAATGTTTTTCCTTATGGTACAGTTGAGATCAAAAGCGACTCCACAAACAAGAGCTTCAAGGTAAATGGACACCGACTTAAGCCATTCCTCACAAACCCTTCTTTAGTGGACGTAGTGGTGGAAGAGACTTCCTTAATCCACCCTACTCTTCCTCCACCATGACTTAGGGAGTTTTTCTTTTCCTATCTCCTTCATTACTTTTATTACATTTGTCCGATTCTATTTGATGGTTTATTTGCTTTTAATCTTTTACTTGTGCTACATTGAGGAAAATGTGTTGTTTACGTATGGGGGGAGTGTTCTTTGGTTTTGCTAGTTATGTTAGTTTTGTTAATTTTGTTAGTTGTGTTAAATTTGTTAATTTTGTTAGTTTTGTTGGGTTTCTAGTTTAATATTTTAGGTCAATTCTGTTTGCATGTACAACTTTGCATATTTTTCTTTGAATTATAGGATATGTTCAAGTAATGGGTAATTGTTTTGAAAATAAAATTCGCTTGACATTTTGTGATTTGAAGTCCTTGTTTTTCCTCTACATGTCATGATAGTTTTGAAAGCTCAATTTGGAAGTGATAAGTTTACCTTTGTGAGAATTTGAGCCATCATCATAATCATTTGGTGTGTTTTGCCCCATTGATTGCTTGCACAATAGCCTTGGCTTGATTCTTGTTGGTGCTTCCTAATTCGCATGCATATTTGGAAATGATTTAGGCAATTTTGTTCTTATAAGCCTCTAGCAAAATGGAATTACCTTGAATTAATCCCTTTGATAGCCCTTTGAGCCTATGTTTCCCTTTCTTTGTTTTGAAGCTCATTACAAGCCTTAAGTGAAAAACCATGATCTCACCTTAACCTTAAGGAATTTTGGAGCTTTGGAATTGTTTTGGTAATAAGTGTGGGGGGTTTTGTTAGATAACATATTTTGTTGGCTATGCTTCATGGTGTATTTTGGGCCATACTTGATGTACATTGTATACTGGTTAAATGTTGGACATGCTGAATGATATGCTATTTCTCAAATGCTACAGTGCAAAAAAAAAAAAACAAAACAAAAACAAAAAACAAAAAAAAAATTAGTTGAATCAATTTGAAAAAAAAGAAAAAGAAAAGCAATAAAGTTGAGTGAATAAGATCTTAAATGGAAAAAGAATGACGAGACTCTTGGCTCTACTCTTTGCGTTTAAATTTTATCTTTAGGTTTTCTTGTTTTTTTCTTAATATGCACTTATTCCCCATTGCTCCTCTATTCCTTTGGGATTTAGCTACTTATTCCATATTTTTCCCTACCTTGTCCTTGGCCCCATTACAACCTTAAAAGACCTTTTGATCCTCATGTGCTCGTGTTTGTGGGTTGATTGTCAATTTTAGAATCTTGCCAAGTTTATGTGGTGTTGGTTTTCATGGGTGCTTTGAGGGTAAATAGTAGCCTAGACACTTGAGAGATAGAGTGTATATCTTGTGAGGCTTTATCACCTTTCATTCTTGAGCTGATTAACTATTTTGCCATTAGTGCGTTGCTTGGATGATTTTCACGAATGTCTTGACTCTTTGGATCTCTTCATGTTAGATGTTACCCATTTTTTTCATTCCTTGAGATTCATCGAGAAATATGTAACTGTTGTTGTGTCTGTTTGTTTCTCTTTAACGTCTCTAAATTTGTCCCTTGCTTTGTTTTTATTTTATTTTGCCCAGGAGTGCAAAAGGCTAAGTGTGAGGGGATTTGATGTGTCATCATTTTCTCATATTTATTAACCCTTTTTGTCACCGTTTTAATTACTGATTAGCCTTAATTGTCAAATTAATTATGCAATTTTATCATTTGGGCCTATTGGATTAATTTTGTGTTTTTAATTTAATTTCAGGAGAATTATAAGCAATTGGGCTTGAATCCAGAATTGGACTTGGACTTAAAGAGAACATATTATTTTATTCTACCAAATTTTATCTTATCTAGATATCATTTAGATTTGATCTCATCTAGATATTATTTCATCTAGATCTTATCTTATCTTATCTTATCTAGATTTTATTTTATTTATGGGCTTGGATTTAAAACAGATTTGTAAGCTTTGGGGATGAAAAAACTATATAACAGCACCAAGGTTCTAGTTTAGGCTCTTTTCTCTATTTCCTCTCCTCTCTCTCTTTTTCGTTTTAGTTTTTGAGTGCTACTCTCTTTTTTGTTTTAGTCACTTTTCGTTTTAGCAATAAAATTTCGTTCTTGCTTCAATCTACAATTTCGTTCTCTATTGATTAATGAAAGGCTAAGTCTCCAGCGTTGTTTTCTCTTGAGAATCAAGCACAATTCTCTTTGAGGTTCAATTATTACTATTAAATTATGATCAGTTTTTCCTCTTCACCAATTACTCTGTATTTGTTGCTATTAATCCATGCATGCTTAGTGCTTGATTAATTGTCTCTGCGCTTAATTTACATTCATGCTTAATGATCGTTCATGATTAATTGGTGTATGTGTTGCTTAATCACATAATGAATGCCTTATGTTAAATTTCACTTAGTAATTTAATTTAGGGTTGGATTAAGTGGTTGAACTGATAAAGGATAAACTCTTGTAACCTAGGATAAGAGACTTGCTTGTGAATCAAGGGGGAGCAACATGTTTTAATTCTGATATTTTCTAATTCACATCTATTCGCTGTTTAATTTACAAAAGCAAACAACCCCCCCCCCTAATTTGTTAATATTTTCCTACTATTTGTTATGAATGATTGGTTGACCATTGCTCGTTGGGAGACGACCTAGGATCATTTCCTAGATACTGCATTTTTAATGTTTATTTGATTCGGGTACAGCCTCGATCAATGCTCCTCTTTGCTTTTATCGGTTAACATGGACCGTTCAAAAGCATAAAATCAACCCATAACTTTACCGTTTTTGCAAGAACTACGTAGGTCTGATTTCCTCATTGCAATTGAGGATACGTAGGAGCAAAAGCCTCGTTTTTGTTGACCACCCCAATAGATCGTTAATGGTCCAACGCCTTAACGTTTCTCTCCTTTCAAAAACCAAGAGATCGTTAATGGTCCAACACCTTAACATTTCTCTCCTTTCAAAACCAAGAGATCATTAATGGTCCAATGCCTTAATGTTTCCCTCCTTTCAAAAGAATCAAAAGATTGTTTAATGGTCCAACGCCTTAAACGACTTTTTTTCAGTTAAAATCGATCTTGCGGAAAAGATCAAAACAACTTAACCAATGTTTAGTTCTAAAAGAACTACGTAGGTCTGATTTCCTAATTGCAATTGAGGATACGTAGGAGCGAGGGAAATACCCTTGTCGACCACAAAAAGATAAAAAAACATAAAAAGCATAAAAATACAAAAAAACATAAAAAGGGAAAATACATAACTTTGAAGTCATGTCTTGCACACTCGATTAAAGGCTGTCGTCCTTTGTGACGGACGCGTGGGGTGCTAATACCTTTCCCGTGCGCAAAAACAACTCCCGAACCTTTCACGATTAAAAGTTCTGTAGACCACACACGCTTTTCGGTTTTTCCAACATTTTCCCTGAATAAACGTTGGTGGCGACTCTGGGCGCCTTCCTCCCCTGGAAGACGCACCCGTGAGCCCCGCGTCGCCCTCCCGCCGAAGGGTAGGTTGCGACACCTATATTGGCTTGTTTCATAGGACTCAAAGTCCTCGCCTTTATCTTTCATAGGACTCAAAGTCCTCGCTTTTATCTTTCATAGGACTCAAAGTCCTCGCCTTTATCTTTCATAGGACTCAAAGTCCTCACCTTTATCTTTCATAGGACTCAAAGTCTTTATCTTTCATAGGACTCAAAGTCCTCACCTTTATCTTTCATAAGACTCAAAGTCCTCGCCTTTATCTTTCATAGGACTCAAAGTCCTCTCTTTTATCTTTCACATGACTCAAAGTCCTCGCTTTTATCTTTCATAGCACTCAAAGTCCTCACTTTTATCTTTCATAGGACTCAATGTCCTCGTCTTTATCTTTCATAGGGCTCAAAGTCCTTTGTCTTTATGCTTTCATAGGACTCAAAGTCCTCTTTCATTTACATCTCAATGTCTTCAGTCATTTATGCCTTCAAAAGACTACAATGTCTTCATTTACATTTCAAAGACTTCAATGTATTTATTCATTTATGCTTTCAAAATACTACAATGTCTTCATTTACATTTCAAAGACTTCCATGTCTTTCGTCTTTTACACTTTATAAGACTTTAGAGTCTTTGGTCTTTTATAGGACTCAATGCCCTTGTCTTTGTTCTTCATAAGACTCGACTTTCTCTGTTTCTATGCTTTAAAAATTAAAAAATTAAAAAAAAAACACTTCAAAAGTCTTTTGCTCTATAAGACTTCAATGTCCTTCTATTTATAGGTTTTTTCTTCCTTGGTTTTCACCAATTGCTAGGTCGAACAGCAAGATCGGTCGAACGAAATTAGTGTCCTTATCTTTACTTCCTTTTTATTTCCAATAAAAGATAAGTAAAGAGGGGCAACTGTCATACCCTAATTTCGTTCGGGGACTATCATTCATGGATATTTTGATTCTCGCTAGCTGAATTGAGTTGTTCGACACCAGTTACTGCACAAAATGAAAGATCATTCGATGTTTTGGTGAAGGATGCGGAAAATACCCAATAGGGGGTAAAGAGGCCATTTTAGGTATTTTTCTGGGCCCTGGCTCGCCCGGGCTAGCCTCTAGCTCACTTGGGCCCCCAAATAGCTTAAGGGTGAAGTAACCAGCTCGCCTGCGGGAGCAAGATTACTTCAGAGTGAAGCATCAGCTCGCCTGGGCAAGCTGCAAGTCCACTCATGTAAGCTCCATTGGAGCTTATAGGCCTTGGATCTTCTTCATTAATGGATTCCTTTGCTTCTTGGAAGATGAATGGCAGCGAAATGGAGAAGGAAGAGAGAGAGGAGACGCCACTTCAAGGAGAAGATGAGTTTAGAAGAAGTTCACCACCATAGGAGGCCATGGATAAGAGCTTGGAGGAAGAAGGAGATGAATGAAGGGAGAGGAAGAGAAGAGCACGAAATTTTATGCTCTAAAAGAGCTCTGAAATCTGATGTTTAATTTTCAAATCATCAAACTTGAAAAAAAAATGCACACACATGACCTCTATTTATAGCCTAAGTGTCACACAAAATTGGAGGAAAATTTGAATTTCTATTCAAATTTCACTTGGATTTGAAATTAAATTTGTGGAGCCAAAATTTCACTAATTATGATTTGTGAATTTTATTTATGGTTCAGCCCACTAATCCAAGATCAAGTCCAAGATTCTCCACTAAGTGTGCTTAGGTGACATGAGCCATGTAAAGCATGAAGGACATGCATAAAGTGTGACTATATGATGTGGCAATGGGGTGTAGCAAGCAAATGCTCACCTCCCCCTCTAAAATTTAATTGGATTGGGCTTCTCCCAATTCAATTAAATTTATTTTCCAACACACACATCAAATATTCACTTAATACATGTGAAATTACAAAACTACCCCTAATACAAAAACTAGTCTAGGTGCCCTAAAATATAGGGTCTGAAAAATCCTACATTTCTAGGGTACCCTACCTACATTATGGAGCCCTAAATACAAGGCCCAAAAATAATGAAACCTTAATCTAATATGTACAAAGATAAGTGGGCTCATACATAGCCCATGGGCCCAAAATCTACCCTAAGGCTCATCAGAACCATAGGGCCTTCTCTTGCATCTCTGGCCCAATCTACTTGGAGTCTTCTATCCAATGCCCTTGCAGGGTAGGATTGCATCATCCACCAAGTGCCTTTTTTTGCTATAAATAGGTGTGAGGGAGGATGAGTAAGGGGTTGGACCTTCAGTATTAAGAGTATTTTAAGAGAAATCAGAGAGAAGAAGAAGAAATGAGGCGCCATCGAATTGCGACTGTAATCGACTTCTACATCGGTCTTTGTCTGGTGTTCTTCGTTCGTCATCCGGTTAGTATTTGTTTTAAGGATTTGAATACAGTCTATGCACCCTTAGGGGTCCTCTTTGTTGCTTTGCGCATCTTCATCTCATTCTTCTACCATCGGTAATCACTTTTCTTCTTGTAAAGTAAGTTTCAACCGATCATTAATATTGTAAATCATCTTTTTAAAGAGATTGAAAGTTAATGAATAAAACCAAGATGAAATCAACATATAACTGAATTTCTCTTCATTAGAGTCACTTGAGATCGTTTCAAGGTCGAACGCCTTAACGACTCTCTCCTCTTTTCAAATTTAAAAGATCATTTCAAGGTCCAAGCCTTAACAATTCTCTCCGCTTTTCCAATTTAAAAAATTGTTTCAAGGTCCAACACCTTAAACGACTTCTTTGTTCGCAACTAAAATCAATCTTTCAAAAAAACATAAAATCAATTTAACACACAAACCTTCAGACTTAAAGAACTACGTAGGTCTAAATTCCTCATCGCACTTGAGGATACGTAGGAGCAAGGGCAACACCCTTGTCGACCCCTAAAAATAAAGAAACATAAAAAGGGAAAATACATAATTTTGAAGTCACGTTATGCACACTCGATTAGAGGCTGCCATCCCTTGTGACGGACGGATGAGGTGCTAATACCTTCCCCGTGCGTAAACAACTCCCGAACCCTCATTTTCAAAATTTGCAACCCCTTTTGGTTTTTCTAGCGTTTTCCTCGAATAAACATTGGTGGCGACTCCACGCGTTTTCTTCTTTTTGAAGACGCGCTTTTATTCCGCCTCGCCCTCCCGTCGAAGGGTAGGTTGGGACAAATAATATATTGAAACGCTCTCAATAAAACAAGGAAGCCCTAGGGAGATTCAAATGGTAATAACTTTTGACTTGGATGTCTGAATGAGGCCCATAACATATTGAAAAGCTCAAAATTGGACATGAAAGCCCTAGGAAAATTCAAATGTCGGTAACTTTTGACTAGAATGTTTGATTGAGGCCCATAACATTTCGAAATTTAACAAGGAAGCCCTAACCAAATTCAAACGACCATATCTTTTGAGCGGAATGCCCAATTGAGGCCCAAAATATATCAAAATATTCAAAATTGAACAACAAAGCCCTGACAAAATTCAAATCGCCATAACTTTTGACAAAGATGTCAAATTGAGGCCCATAACATATCAAAATACTCGAAATTGAACAAGGAAATTCTGAGCAAATTCCAACGACTATAGCTTTTCACTTGGATGTTTGAATAAGGTCCTTAACATATCAAAATGCTTGAAATTGGACAAAGAAGCCCTAGACAAATTCAAAAGACTATAACTTTTGACTCGAATGTTCGATTGAGGCCCATAGCATATGGAATTCTCAAAATTGGACAAGAAAGCCCTTGGCAAATTCAAACGGCTATAACTTTTGACTTGGATGTCCAACTGAGGCCCATAGTATATCGAAATGCTCAAAATTAGACAAAGAAGACCTTGGGAAATTTGAACGGCTATAACTTTGGATTGGATGTCCGACTGAGACCCATCATAATATATCAAAACGCTCGAAATTGGACAATGAAGCCTTGGGCAAATTCAAATGGCTATAACATTTGAACTGATATTCGGTTGATGCCCATAATATATTGAAACACTTGAAATTGAACCAGGAAGCAGTGGGAAAATTCAAACGACTATAAATTTGATTGGGATGCCAGATTGAGGCCAATAACATATTGAAATGCTTGAAATTGTACTAGGAAGCCCTTTACAAATTTTAGCGGCTATAACTTTTGAATGTGATGTCCGATTGATGACCAAAATATATCAAAATGCTTGAAATTATAAAACAAAGCCATAGGCAAATTCAAACAACTATAACTTTTAATTGGGATGTTTGACTGAGGCCCATAATATATCCAAACTCTCAAAATTCGATAAACCCTAGAAAAATTCTAACGACTATGTGTTTTGAGCAGATGTCCAATCGAGGCCCATAATATATCGAAACGCTTGAAATTAGACAAGGAAGCCCAAGGAAAATTCAAATGGATAAATTTTTAACCTGTAGATGCTTAAGGAGCTGCCCAAGGAGATGGAGGAAGAGCTGAGGAAGATGAAGACATGGTGGATTTGGTTGATTATTTCATTGGAGACTGAGCGCCTCAGCCATGATCTTCAAAAACTCGTGAACTTGTCTTTATGTTTATTTATCGCTTTGTATTAAAATTTAGTACTTTATTACCTTATTTACTTACGCGAGTTTATTTTGACTAATTTGTGTGTGCTTTGATATTTTGTTAGTATAGTTATAGATTATAACTCTTTTTGGGACTTAAATAGAAAATTTTTCTTGAACTTAACATGCTTTGGAAAGAATCAACAACTAGTATTTTTGAAACTTATTTTTGGATCAGAAACACAACAGAAGAATTTTTTTTGAAAACATTAAGAATGAAAACAATGAAGGACTTTCCAAAAACCCATATGAATTCAGATGTTTTTGCATGGACTTGATAAAATAACAACTTTCGAAAAAATAATTTGATTTCAATATGGAAACAAGCCTTAAGCTTTAGTGACTGTTACAACCACAGATTTTACATTGAGTGTCCTCATTGATATGTTCTACAGTTGGCTTTGCATGAATTTCTAATTGTCAAAACATATGATTCATGGATATAATCTAGGCATTCTTTCTTTCTTTACATTTTAAGCCACTGGCCAAACAACTATCCCAATGTATATCATTTTACCATTTGCAAAGCCCTTTGAGCCAAACACTTGATATTTTGTTGGAACACTAACCTAGGATAAAAGTTCCTACCTTACCTTAGGATTAGGAGAGCAAGGGTGTTTTATGGAAATTTCTATCATTTGGTGGCTAAGGTGATGTAAATACTTTGTTCATAATATGGGTATTAAGAGAAATTAGAAAAGAAAAGAACAAAAATAGGAAAAAGAAAAGAAAAGTGAAAAGAAAAGGAAAAACAAGTTCTTTATGGATAAATAAATGTCTGAATCATGTATAGAGTTGTTGTAAATATTTGAATAGAAAGAAGTGATAACTTGGTTGAAACGAAAAAGGATAGGAAGTGATCGTTCATTTAAGTTACTAGCTAGATTTTTATGTCTGCTCTTCTATTCTCAAGGTATGTTTGAATATCCAGAAAAACCAAAATTTCCTTCAAAACCATACCCAACCATAAAAATACCTATTGATCTATGATGATTATGCACATTATCTTTGATTTGACGGGAAATGACTTGCAAAATTGAGATGAAACACTTGCCTGTGTGAGAATTATACACCTTTGATGAGGTTTTCCTCTATTTGAATGCATCCAGTGTTTCCTCTTATGTTCTTTAGAAACAAAATGCAAAATGATCTTAATCTCATTTTTGGTTTTGTAAATTCCATCTTTGTGCTTTCATTTCTCATTGTTGCATTTTGAAAAATGTTGTTCTGATCAATTTGGGGATTGATTCACAAAGCATATTCATAATTTTTTAAGCATATTTATTTTATACTTATATTATTGTTATTTGTAATTTTTCTTTACTTTTCTTGAAGACAAGCAAGATTCTAGGTTGGGGGGAGTTGATAAGAGCTAAATTTCAGTTATTTTTGGGATTAAATTGTTAGCACTTATCCTTTGATTGTAATAGTTTTCTAATAAACTACCCTTAAATCTTGTTGTTTATATATATTGTAAATTTACTAATATTGTTGTTTAAATATGAAAGATTCATCCACGATTTTGTACGTTTTGATGATTGTTTGTTAGATCTAGAAACAAAGCCAAAAGGAAGGACAAAATGGTCTTTTCATGAAGGTTTCTGGCCCTAAATTCGCCCAGGCTAGCATCCAGCTCACCTAGGCTAAAGATGTAACTTCAACCCTAAACAAACAACTTGCCTGGGTGAATTTATCTGCACTCATTGGCTATTTTCTATAAATATCCATGCATGGTTGAAGTGAAAAACAATGTAGCAGCCTAAAAACCAAAGAGAAACACAGAAGAAGAAGGTGAAAAGGAAAAGTGGAGCCGAGGTATTGTAGAGTTGTGGTCGTAGATCACTTCCTTCGTCATTTCTCTTGTTAGTCTTGTGCTCTGCACAATGATCAGTTAGTTTTTCTTAAGGATTGGATGTAATCTTTGTACCCTTATGTATCCCTTTTGATATTATATATGTATTAATCTTTTCTACTCATTATTGGTAATTTCATTCTACTCATAATGTTTGATTCTATTTGATCACTAGTGTCATGAAATTGGATTTTAAGTGGGACTAGAAAGTAATCTTAGAATTTCAACCAAATGATTTTACTCTTTACGTTATGTTGCTAAGAATAGAACATAATGTTTCGATTGCAAAAAAGCACGAGAATATAATTGTAATGCTGGGATATTTACTGCATATGCGAGGGATCGATATTTAGTAAATATTCTTAGGTTCCAAGTTCGAGGAATCGACTTGGGATAACTATGTGTGCATTAGTAATGTTAGAAAATGATATATATATATATATATATATATATATATATATATATATATATATATGTTAATCTTATTAGGATACTAAGGGTATGAACGATGAAATACAATCCTATGTTTTCTTAAATTAATTCAATTCGTTATTATTATTTTCGTAATTTACGTATTCCGACGCACTAAATTTTGTTATTTCCATATTTCCATTATTTCCGTAAATCAGTTATTTTTACTTTTCTTTTACTTTAAGTTGTCTTTAGTTAATCAAACCAAAACCAATGACATCCAATTAAATTTGTAAATAACTATTAAACTGATAACCTTTATCCAAATGAATTAAGTAAACTTAAGTCCCTGTGGAGACGAACTCTTTTATAAATGTGAAACCTACAATGACAATTGGTACACTTGCCAAAAGTCCTAACAAACTTTTGACTGGATGTCCAACTGAGGTGCATAATATATCAAAACGCTAAAAAAGGAACAAGGAAGCCCCAGGCAAACTCAAACGGTTAGAACTTTTGATTGGATGTACGACTGAGGCCCATAATATTTCAAAATGCTTGAAAGAGAAAAGAAAGTCGTGGGCAAATTCTAATAGCTATAACTATTGACTTGGATGCCCGATTAAGGCCCATAACATATTGAAACACTTGAAATTAAACAAGGAAGCCATAGGCAAATTCTAACGGCTTTAACTTTTGATGGAGATGTACAATTAAGGCCCATAACATATCAAAACGCTCGACATTGAACGAGGAAGCCCTGGGCAAATCATATTGACTATAAATTTTGATAGAACATCTAAGTGAGACTAATAACATATCGAAACGCTTGAAAATGGACAAGAAAGCCTTAGGTAAATTCAAACAGTTATAACATTTGATTAGGGATGTCCAACTAAGCCCAAGAATATATCGAAACACTCAAAATTGGATAAGGAAGCCTTGACCAAATTCAAACAGCTAAATTTTTTATTGGGATGTCTGACTGAGGCCTATAGTATTACGAGAGATTTAAATTGGACAAGGAAGCCCTAAACAAATTCAAATGGCTATAACCTATGGAAGCAATGACTTCCAAGATTATTTTGATGATGCCAAAGAATCAAGAGTTAAGCAAGTTCCAAAGAATCAAAAGTCAAAAAGCTTCAAGATTCGATCAAGTTTCAAGAATCAAGATTCAAGAATAATCAAGACTCAATTCAAGAATCAAGAGAAGACTCAATCAAGATAAGTACTAAAAAAGTTTTTCAAAACATTGAGTAGCACAATAATTTTTCACAAAATCTTTTACCAAAGAGTTTTACTCTCTGGTAATCGATTACCAGAAGGTAGAAATCGATTACCAGTAGCCAGCATTATTTTCAAAACTGATTTACAAAGTTGTAATCGATTACCATAATCATGTAATCGATTGCCAATGTTTTAAAACGTTAGATTTCAAATTTCAAGAGTCACAACTAGTGATAAAACATTTTCAAATCATTTTAAACTTGTGTAATCGATTACACAATACTTGTAATCGATTACCAGTGTTTCTAAACGTTTTGATTTTCAAATTTAAACATGAAGAGTCACATCTTTTGATGTGTAATCGATTACACTATAATGGTAATCGATTACCAGTGACTGATTTCGAAAAATAAATTTTCAAAAGCCACAATTCTTAAAGTGACTTGTTTCTGAAGATTTTTTCAAAAGTCACAACTTTCTAAGTGACTAGTTTTCAAAAGAGTCATAATTTTTAAAAGGTGACTAGTTTTAAAGAAATTTCCAAGAGTCACAAACTTTAACTTGAGTCATCAAATGATTATAAATATGTGACCATGGCATGAATTTCAAAATACAAAACTAAGACTGATTTCTTTCATTCAAAAAGACTGATTTCTTTCATTCATTTCTCTTCATCTTTGTAAGAGTTTTTGTTCAATACTTTCTCTTTCAAGAAAAGTTCATTGACCAAAAATTTGTGCTATTCTTTTTCTTCATTCACTTATTTCTCTTGTCAAAAGATTCAAAGGACTAACCGCCTGAGAATTCTTTTGTTTCTTCCCTTCTCCCTCTTGACAAAAGATTTCAAAGGACTAACCGTCTAAGATATCTTCTGTTTCTTACAAAAGATTTCAAAGGACTAGTCGCCTGAGATATCTTTTTCCCTTTCCCTTTATACAAAAGATTTCAAAGGACTAACCGCCTGAGATATCTTTTGTATCCCCCTCACAAAGAATTCAAGGGACTAACCGCCTATGAATTCTTTGTCCTAACACATTGGAGGGTACATCCTTTGTGGCACAAGTAGAGGGTACATCTACTTGGGTTGTTATACTGAGAACAAGAGATGGTACATCTCTTGTGGATCAGTTCAAGTGGAGGGTGCATCCACTTGGTTGTGCAAAGAGAACAATGGAGGGTACATCCCTTGTGGATCTTTGGCTTGTAAAGGATTTTACAAGGTTGAAAGAAATCTCAAGAACCGTTGGTTGCTTGGGGACTGGATGTAGGCACGGGTTGTTGCCGAACTAGTATAAATCTGGTGTTTGTCTTCTTCTTCCCTACACTTTTTACATTTCCATTGTGTACTTTTAATTGTCGCTTTTACTTTTGGCTAAGTTATTGTTTCTGTTCTTTACTTTCTCATAACTTAGTTGTAAAGCCTAATTGAATTTAGTAACATTAAGAAGGATAAATTTTTAATTAGTCAAGACACGTTCATAATTAATTCAACCCCCCCTTCTTAATTATTTCGAGGCCACTTGATCCAACATAACCTTGAACTGGATGTCCAACTGAGGTCAGATAATATATTGAAATGCTCAAAATTAAACTACGAAACCTTGGGTAAATTCAAACGGCTATAACTTTTGATTGGATGTTAGACTGAGACCCATAATATATTCAAATGCTTGAAATTTGATAAGGAAGCCTTGGAAAAATTCAAAAGGCTAAAACTTCTGACTGGATGTCCAATTGAGGCCCATAATATATCAAAATGCTCGAAGTTGAATTGGAAGCCCTTGGCAAATTCTAGCAGCTATAACTTTTGACTATGATGTCTGATTGAGGCCCATAACATATTAAAACCCCCCAAATTGGACATGGAAGGTTGGGGCAAATTCAAATGGCTATAACGTTTTATTGGGAAGTTCGTTAGAGGCCCATATCATATCAAAATGCTCAAAACTGAACAAGGAAGCTCTAGGCAAATTCAAACGACTATAACTTTTGACTGGATGTCCAAATGACGCCCATAATATATCAAAACAGTTGGATTGCGAATTTTGGGTCTTTACATTGTGTAATTAGCTTAATTGGAGAGGTTAGTTGGTCCTAATCAAGGCCCATCCATTACTTATGATTAGTTAGAGTATATATTAGTCTACTTAGTGCATTCTTATAGTTAGTTAGTTAGTTATAATCATTTTATACAAAACAAATTTTTAGAAACTTCTAGTGCAAGTTTTAGATCAAACTTTTCTCTCTCTTTTTCTCTCAACTTTTCTTCATCTCTTCAACTCTATTCTTCTCTTCTCTTGCTCAATTTCCATTGTTCTTCCATTGGTGATGACTATGGAAGGCTAAACAACTAATCAATCTAAGGATCTAGTTCAAACAATGAAGAATTTGAGTGATGGTTAAGTATTTTGAATTTTGCTGTGAATGTTCATCCTCTCCAATTCTATTTTTGTATTCATGATTCTAAATGTGTTTAGGATTGAAAATGAATTAGGTTATTGATTAATTTTCTAATTCGAATCCTAATTACATATTAATTGGATGATACTTCAATCTTATTTGTGATCTAAATGTAATTAGAGATTAGTTCGATTGAATTACTTCTAATTAGATTGACTGAACTTTCATAACAGGATCATCATTTGTAGCTAATTGTGCTAAATCAAATTGCTTGGACTTGGTGAATTGGATTGATGCTTCTTAAATTTGCTTCATAGTTCTATCAAAATTTGTGTTTTTGCATTCTACATTTCAATTGTCTGCAAACTATTTGATGAAATCAATTGTTACAATTTATAAGTGGATTGAAGTCATAACCAAATTGGATTATGTCTCTGAGTCGACCTAGGTTATTTCTATACTACAAATTGGATTATGTCTCTGAGTCGACCTAGGTTATTTCTATACTATAGAATTAATCCTAGTTTGTTTTGAGACGATTCAACAATCGTTATCAATGTCTCCCATTTTTTTTGTTATTTGTTTTTCTTTGCCTTTAATAAATTGGTGGTTTGCTGACAGAGGATCTATAGTCCCTTTGGTACCAAGCTAGTTGGGATCATTGGTGTCCATGGTTATGTTTAACAAGCCCTTTTGCTTGAAAAAAATAAACAATTTAAAATCAAATTCTTTGTTGGTACCAATTTAACCGAATTTTATTGTTAAGAAGCTAATAATTGTGCTTATATTTTTTAACCTTTATTTACTCACTAATATAATTAAAATTCTATTTATCTTAAATTTTACTTATAAACTCCAATAAGCATACTCATATTTTTCTAAACTTAATCAAATTACACGATTTAAATTCTAATATTTTATAATGTAGAAACCGAATTTGATTAATGGGAAGATTAACTTTATACTTCTAGCTTAATGAAATCAAATTCTTTCTTGGTTCAAAATTTAAACACATTTTAAGTTCTACTTAAAACTAGAGAGATCAAACATGTTTTATAAAAACTTTCTTTTTCCATAATGGTTCTTATGGTCCAATTGGTTCTTCAAATTTGAATGATAAACTGATTCTTAAAAAACATGATTTATAACTTGTTGGAAATAGTATCAAGTGTACTTTCAAAATTAAAAAGCCACGTATCAAACAAAAATACACAAAAATTATTATAAATAAAGGCAGATTGCTCATCAGGGTCTTGGAAACAGAACAACCAACAAAACATTTGGCTATATATATTTGAAATCCTTTATTTTTCAACAAATTAACTTTGGATATTCTCCATAATTGAAACCGATAACACTTATTTTTCCTTCCCTTTTCCTTTTATCTTTTTATTAAATATTTTTTTTGAATTACTTTAAATTAAATATGCGGATACTGGAAAGGATTCGTAAACTACCACAGAATAAGGAATGTGCTGACTGCAAAGTTAACTATGTATCTGGCTGCATCCAAATGATCCAACATTTATCTCACATTCTCGAGTCAATAGGAAACAAAGAAAATTACTTTGTTCATGAAAATTGGATTTTGTCATTGTATAATAAGCATTTTCTGATTTTCTATATAAAAAAAAATTGATTTGCAGATGGGCTAGTGTAAATCTTTGCATCTTTATATGCATATTCAGGAATACATAGAAGTCTTGAGGCATACATATCAAAGGTATTATTATAGCAGTGATTGAGATCTGTGGTATTTCCTTATGATTTTTCTTCAAAAGGTTTTTCATTTTGATCAATCAGAAAACAAACCACCGAGGGGAAAATTATGTATTATGGTCGTCTTGTATGGAAGTAAAATCTTTGCTAAATACTGACAAAAAGGCTTCACCAAAAAAATATTGACAAAAGGATTCTAAATGAGTACCAGTAGTAAAAGTATATATGACTTCTTTAGCTGGTAATTTGCATCTTGATTGTTGTTATAAGATAGGAGCACTGTTGTATTGCATTCTTTTGTCATGATATGGTTAGACTATCATTCTTTTTACCGTCGCCCTAAAGAATGCTAAGCTGATAACCTATTAGGTTCACAAAATATTCCTTTTCAATTTAAAATAAAATATCAATGCTGACTCAATTGGATATTTCCATTTCATGTACTATCTCCTATTTTTACAGCAAACTAACCTGAATATCTCATGTTCACGATAATTATCCCTGATAATAAAATTAACATGAAAACAACTAGCCAAATATATGTGGTGCCCTCTGGCCATGATTTGCTATAACATATTACAGTATTTAGACAATAATTGACCTTGTAAAGATCTACCTTTGTAGCATACCAATTGAGCCCCTTTCAAATGACAGCAAACATTGAAGCTCCTTACAAAGGAGGGAGACACAAAAAGTTGACTGCACGATGTAAATACCAGTTACAGAACATAGCAAGACACAAAAGAATCACAGAGCAAAGGTAAAATGATGTTTGTTCAAAATGATGGCAGAACCATAACAAGAAATTTCATAGGTAGTCAATTCACAAGCAAACAAAGCAAAACTCTTCAAAAACAAACAAGCATTTTACTACTGCATGATCAACACTAGGTCAAAAATGAGCATTCCCAGTTAAAGCATAATAATTTAATGATTGCATCTGTGACAGGCATAGTAAGCTACGATAATAATTAAAAATAAAACATATTTAAATCTAAAAGCATAAAAGTTAAAAGTTATATACTTAAAAATTGAAATAGAACACAAGGATGCCAAAAGATTCTTCTAGAAAAACTAGCACATGGTGATGGGGGACAATAATCTCTAGAAAAGACTCACCCAATTAATCAGAAGACTATAGAGATGTACCAAAGTGTAACCTTCCCCTTCCATGAGACAAAAAAAGAGTATTTGGACAGACAAAACTTACCAACATTTGGACTCTGTATTATCTACCTTATTCGGCTCCCAGAGAATAGGTTCTTGGGCATTTTCAAGTGGGGTATATATGCAAAGAGATACTTGCTATCCTAAGAGCAAGTCTTTAAATCTATAGCTTAAATTTTACAATTGCAAAATAAGCTTTGCAAACTTGGAATGTGTTTCAGCATCTTAAACATATACTTTTTGGAGCACTTCCCTTCTATTTACTTTTGGGATTTCTGAAGAAGTAAGAAGTGTGAGGCCTCTGATTAGTGTTTCGGACTTGTGAAAATAGTCCAAGTTTCCCAGCATAGTCATTTTTTGGTGCACACATCTTATTTAGGGGATGGAGTTGCCTAACTAGCATATTTCAGAACAATATAGCAAGTGAGATTGCCAAAAAGAGTGCAAAAACAAATAGCTAAAAGAAAAGTCTTTTCCTTTTAAAACAGTAGCTAAACAGTGCCAATGTGAGAAAGGTTAGAGATTTTAAGAAAATAAAGGAAGTGTTGGTGATATTTAAACAGATCTCAAGGAGTTCAATGAAATTTGCCCATAGACTACTTTACTACAGAAGTTCCATTCCGAATAAATTATGTTAAGAGAAACCTTGTCCCAAAATTTTAAAGTTGTAAAAGAATAGTTAACAAACATGACATATGGATTATGTGCTGAAAACTACACTTGTTTGTAAAGAGCATATGCATTAGTAATTTTAGATGTATCACAAAATGAGTTGCACTTTTCAAAGTTATAAGCACAAAAGGAGCAAGGGCAAACGCAGCAATGTCATTGCAATAGACAGTTAACACAAGGCAGTTCATTCCATGATCCCCAGCCAGGCCTTGGTGATGATGAATGTTCCAGCCATCCCAAATTGCAAACCCACAGTTAACAAATAAGGATTTGCCTGATTGAACATATTGCCATAACTGGCACCACATATTTTCTCCATTATTTATTAAAATGGTTAATAAATTTTGCTACTTGTTACTAAGATTTGAAAAGGCTATGCTACCAAGTGCATCAAATGGCCTCCCTTATAAACACCAAGGATGATGATTAAGACAAAACCCACTTGAGGTTATCAGTGGTGGAATGCTGAAATTTCGCCATATAAACACACCATTGTAGCCTATGGCACCATCATAGTGGCCCTCCCTTCACAAATTGCCTAAGGTGGAGGGATCAAAAACCACAGGTTATAATGTTATGGCACTATAACAGTTACTTAACACCATTGAACCCACAATGCACAATTAATCAAGACTAAAAACTTTCTAAGTCAGAGCAATATTGCCTTTCACGTAAGTAGCGGTGATCTGAAACGTACACATAACCATGATGTGTCCATCATATATCTACACAAAATGGTAAGTGTTTAATTTCGGCATTTTCTGGAGTTAATGATGGCACATCTTAATTGAAAAAGAGAACCTGAAATGGACGACTATGCGGCACATTTTCACAAGGCCAACAACTAAACAACACTGCCTACTTAATAAAAAAGACTATATCAATACCATAGACACAAAATTACAATGATCCACAATACATATGGCAGGCAGTACCGAAAAGGCAAAAAGTGATACCTAACACAATAAACCCTAGTTGTTGGATTACTGAAGTGCTTCAAATATCAACTTAATCTGCTCCCCAATAAGTAGTGAGCGATTCGCAACCAGTTCCATCTCAGCAAGTCGCAATTTCCTCCACTTGCCCTCCAACTCTTTCCTCTTAGATTCTCCAATTAACGCCAATCCCCTCTTCATCTCATCCTCATTCAGTTCTTTGAAACCAGATACTTCGCGGTAAAGCAAATTTACATTCCCACACTCCTCCAACTCCATCGACTCCAGTAGTGTTGTAGTTTCAGATTTTGCTACTACATTCCTGCTAGTAGCATCCTTCTTTGGAGTCTTGGCAGTTTTTCTTTTTCCATTATTAGGTTTTGGCTTCTCCACCAGCCCATTGGCTCCTTCTCCCCAAACCTTCTTTGATAATTCAAACACAGTCCGGTCGTGAAATTTGGAGAACTCAGGGTCCTCCCATTTCTTCGCTCTCTGTGCTTTAGTTTCAAACTTCTTCTTCAGCCGTCGGATCTTCTCCTTGATCTGGTTGCTCGAAGCCTCCACGCGGAGCGAATTCTTAACGAAATTTTGGAAGGCATCGGCGTACTTGTAAGGGTCTTGGCCCGTCTTCGAAATGAACTCAGCCATGCCCTTAAGAATGGCGAGTTCGTCTTCCTTGCTGAAGAGTCTCTGAGACAACTTCGCTTGGCCGCCACCGGACTTCTCCTCCGTCTCGTGGGCGGCAGCGGCGGAAGAAGAATTGGTCAATTTCTTCTTCGCGCGTTTCGGGTCAGTGGCAGGGGCGTTGTTCTGGGCAGGGCGCTTGGATCCCCATTTGGGCGGCGCGGGTGAGGGCTGGGGCTTCTGGGCCTGGTCCGTGGGCTTGGGTTTTACTTTGGTGGGCTCGAAGTCGGTGTCGGAGTCGGAGGACGACGGTTTCGGGTGGGGGTTTGCGGAAGCGAGAGGAAGGGTGGGAGGTTGGTCGTCGTCGTCTTCTTCTTGGGAAGAAGCTTCTTCTGAAGAGGAAACTCCTTCTTCTGTGTGTTGCTTGGAGGAAGGTCGTTGCTCTTCATCGGAAGAGGCCTCAATGGGGGGAGGTAGCTGCTTCTGCAACATAGACGGAGAATTCTGATTCTAGGGTTCTTTCTACGGAGTGAGAGTGAGAACTGAGAAGTATGACTAGGCCATATACAACAGAGCCACTTGTGTGGGCACTCACAATGGAATTGAAAAATACCTGGTGGAGAAATGCAGATACCAAATAGAAACCGCGGACTTCGCCGGGAAAAGAAAATAGTAAAGGCGGACCAATTTTAAGGGTGATCCGGTCACTTGACATCATTGTTTGTCAAAACCCTCTCCCTATCTAATCTTTTCTAATACTTTGACAATTTGTTTTGGTGCTTTGAGGAACAATGATTGTCCCAACAAATAACACCAGATTGTTTAGTGATTTTTTCTTCACTAATACATTTTTTAAAAACTTCTTAGAAAGTTATCCATCTCATAACTACTTCATGTATCTATCAAAAAGTAGATGCATCTTATTGGTATAAATAGTATTAATTAATTCTTCTAAGTCATCATCAATTATACCTATCTCATGCTTGCACAGTCTCTGAATTTCTTTCATTCCAATGTAATTCCTCCAAGGTATTATGGTGCTTGATAGAGAAAGGTCAATCAATCTAATCAATGGTATGATTGTCACCATATTCAAATTTCATTTGGGCATATGATTACTTTTCTTGCCTATCTCACTTTCTTTTTCTGGTACCTCTTTATTTAGATTTTTTAGACTCTTTCATTTCAACAATGACAATGTGCAAGAACTCTCGAGAGCTTTTCTTCATTTTCTATACATAACCATACAATTATAATGCATAAAATTAAATTCATATAGTTATATGAGTGCAATAAAATAACTTCTTTTGAATATAATTTATAGAATACTATATTACTTATAGTTAATAGAAATGATGATGATTTTATGTTCCATTAAAAATATTGAATATCATTTTCTATGTATAAGAATTAAGTGGAAAAAATAAATTAAATTATAGGTAAAAAATGAAAATTTAATATACTTTCTTCAATATGATCTTAAATTGGTTCCGAGAGTAATTTATGTTTTATTTTAAATTTTAAATACCTATAATTATTTCCCAAATATATCTTTTATTTTCAAATGATATTGAATAGACAATTAATGTTAATCTTTCATAAATTATAATTATTGTAAACTTTGTAACTATCATTTTATATACTTAATATTAATTTTGTTGGAGAATTGAGGGGAGTAACATGTAGATTTACACCAATGAACCATGAGCAACTATATAAGGGACACCACATTATAACCCAAAACCTTAAGGCTCAGGTTTATGGATCTTCTCGTTACTTATATGGTGCTCAACTTTTCCTAGTTCTACTTGAGGTAGGACTTCACCTCACACTTATACTCCAACAAATTTCTATTGAAATAGATTTGTCTTTATTTTACATTAAAAATGTCTTATTTAACATGGTACATAAATTAAATTATGCTTCTAAATAATAAATCCCATTTATCATGATTTTAAAAAGGAAAAAGTTATCGAAATAATAAATGGATAATCATAAAATCGTAGAAGGTATAAAATCATCAATCATCCATTAAAAATTCATTTTATTCTTTTATTTTATTTTCCATTCATATTTAGGTGTTTGTGATAAGAAAAAAAATGAATTAACTAATTAAATGTAAAAATTTTGTTTGTTTAGGAAATAATAACGTTAAGATTAAATTAAAATCAGAAGGTGGCTCATGATTTTTTAGGTTTAATGGATTTGAAGGAGATACAACTTTTTTCTTATTTAAACAAGATGGTACAAGATGATTGATGTATTATTTATCTACTCTATTACTTTTCTTCTTCATCATCACCACTACAAGGTATGTAAGGTTTTTTTTATTGTTCAAAATTGCTTTGTACCCTGAATTGTGTGCACATTAATGTTATATATGATGACACCTTCTTTGAGAGAAAAATTCATGAATTAATTTAAGAGATTTACAACAAAATTAACTCCTAAAAAGGTATATTTTTAATGTTTTGCAATTGAAATTACCTTTGAATTTTAATATCTTTTTATTAAAATGTTTCATTTTTAAATTTGGATTTGATAGGAAAAAATGAAAATTCCAACAACATGTGCAATGCACGGGATAAACAGTTCATTTGTGTATATTATAGGATGATTATGTATTAAATAATATTGTTGTTTAATGAAAATAAAATATTCAAGTTTTTTAATTGAATTATATGTTTAGACATATAATAAGTAAAATATTAAAAAATAATTCAATTTAATAAAAATAAGATAACATGTGCTATTGTTAACAAATCAATTATTGCTTTTAAAAAGAGTTATAAATGTACGTAATTTGTTGAGACACATATGTAATTCTCCAATTAATTCTTCACATGTCAAACACCTAATAAAAGAAAATAAAGATAAAAATATTTTAGTATTGTATTAGAAGTATACATGTAAAATGTGGTGTGTAACATCCCAATTGTCTTAGATTGGGAAATTTTGTGTAGAAATAGTCTGTGTTTGTTTGATATGCAGTGTGGTAGTTTCATCCTTAGTGAAATCATGCATATAAGATATAGAACCATCAGTAGACAGTTAAGTGACCTATGTTTAAGTTTTGAGTCTAGAAATAAGTAGTTTAGATGTGGAGAACCCTTGGTCAAACCATCAGTCGACAAAAGTCAACTATAGTTCAAAAAGTCATAGTGAGGGAACCCCTCTTTAATGAAAGTTTAGTAATTAAATATTGTTAGGCTGAGATGTTTATATTAATTTATGGAAGTTTAGAGTCTTAACGTGTCTAGATATGATCAACTATTAGCTTAAATAATTAAGGAGGAAAAAATTAATTTCTCATTCACTTCAATTAGTCTTTGTTTAGACTAATGGAAGAGATTAATAAATGAATTTATTACTAAGAGCTCAAGTCACTAAGTGTAGTTAGTTTAAAAAGAAAAAGAGAGGGAAAACCTAGGGGGGCCATATGTGGGGCCCCCTCATGACTTAGGGCTCCCTTTATATAAGAGAGAGAGCAACTCACTCCCCCCTTGAGCTTGTAGCCGCTGGTTTTAAGAGGAGAGAAAGGGTGATTTTTCATCTTTTTCTTGCTTTTGCTAAGTAAGAGTTGTGAGGTCGAGTGAAGAGGCTTAGGTGAGTTTTTTAAACCTCTTCTTCATTCTTCCCTTCTCTATTCACTAGGATCCTTGCATCTCTCTTTTACTCCATTTTCATGACCAAGCTCTAGGAGAAGGTCAAGGACCCAAGTCAAGCCACATTCATCGCTTGGCTTCCTTGTACCAACATAGAGGTAAAGGAGGAGTACTCAATCTCTTAGGACCCACACTTGATGTTATGAAGCTATATTGCATTTATGTTGTGATTTGGTGTGTTTTGCATGAAACTTGTAAATCAGTGCTTGTGACACTATGTTTTTTGCAACTTGAATTTTTGAATTTTGCATTCAAAAATGGATTCCTTGACTTGAAAAACCTAGGAAAACATATATGATATGTCTCATTTGTGAAGTACCAGGAACACACTGGAAGGGGGGGTTGAATAATGTGATGGATAAAAACTTAGTCTTTCGAAAACTTTTCTCAAACAGATATCAATGGATGATGGGTTTCGTCCAATGGGTTTGAAATCACATTGTGCTTAGAAAACCAGTTCACAAACCTTGGATATAGTAGTGTAGAAGTAGCTTATAGAAAAGAACTAGTTATATGGAAGTAGCAAAGAAAATGTAGAAGCATATGTGATATGAAGTTTTGATGATGCCAAAGATGAATGCTATTCAAGTTTGATCCAAGTCAAGAATAAAGAAATTCAAGAAGAACGATGAACTTAGTCCATAGGATGTTAAAAGAATTTCTTAGATGATGCTGCACAGGTTTGGCTGAGGAAAATATCTTACAAATCTTTTTAGTAAAACTATGTTTCCAAAATAAGATGTTTTTCTCTCTGGTAATCGATTACCAGAGGATGTAATTGATTACCAGTAGCTAAATGCTTTCTGAAACAGTTTTACAAATTTTGAATTTTAAACTGTGTAATCGATTACACAATGGATGTAATCGATTACCAGAAGTTAAAATTGTTTGTAAAAACTTTTAGAAATTTGAGTTTAAATTTTAAAAAGCCTGTAATTGATTACAACAGTTGTGTAATCGATTACCAGACACAAAAATTTCAAATTTCAAGTCTGAAGAGTCATAACTCTTCAGAACTAATTGTGTAATCAATTAACACATTTATGTAATCGATTACCAGCAAGGAAATTTTAAAATAGCTCCCAAAAGTCACAATTGCTCAAAAAGTTTTTGAATGACCATCAAAGGCCTATAAATAGGTGACATGGGGTTCAAACTTCCTTAGAGTTTTTCTGAACAAAATTGTCTTATCCTCACAAAACCAAATTATCTTATCCTCTCAAAATATTCCTTGGTCAAACATTTGCAAATTCAATAAGGAATCTTGAGTGATCTTCATATTGTAATATCCTTCTCTTCAAGAGAGAAATTTTCTTCTTCATATTCAAGAGATTATTGTTTAAGAGACTGAGAGTCTCTTAAGTTGTAAGGATTTTTGAACACAAGGGAAGGGTGTCCCTATGTGATTCAGACTTCGTAAAAGGCTTTTTACAAGATAGTGGAAATCTTAAGCGGGTTGCTTGGGGACTAGATGTAAGCACAGGGTGTGGCCGAACCAGTATAAAATCTGAGTTTGTATTTTCTCTTCTCTTAAATTTCTTTTATTTATTGTTGTTTATCTTTCTCTTTAAAGAAGTTTATTTTGAATTATTTTTTTGAGTAATTCATATTAAATGTGTATTGTTAATATGAAAAGAGAATTAAATTTTAATTGGGAATAGTTTTTGTTGGATCAAGTGGCCTCAGAATAATTAAGAAGGGGGGGTTGAATTAATTATGAACGTGTCTTGACAATTTAAAAAACTATCCTTCTTAATGTTACTAGATTCAATTAGGCTTTTACTACTAAGTTAAGAAAGTAAAGAACATAAACAAAAACTTAACCAAAAGTAAAAGCGATAATTAAAAGTACACAACGGAAATTAAAGAGTGTAGGGAAGAAGAAGACAAACATAAGATTTATACTGGTTCAGCTACAAACCGTGCCTACATCCAGTCCCCAAGCAACCTACGATTCTTGAGATTTCTTTCAACCTTGTAAAATCCTTTACAAGCCAAAGATCCACAAGGGATGTACCCTCCATTGTTCTCTTTGAAAAAACCAAGTGGATGTACCTTCCACTTGAACTGATCCACAAGAGATGTACCCTCTCTTGTTCTCAGTATAACACTCCCCAAGTAGATGTACCCTCTACTTGTACAAAAAAGGATGTACCCTCCAATGTGTTGGGACAAATAATTCTTAGGCGGTTAGTCCATTGAATCTTTGTAAGGGGAAACAAAAGATATCTCAAGCGATTAGTCCTTTGAAATCTTTTGCTTAAGGGGAAGGGAAGAATCAAAAAAATTCTCAGGCGGTTAGTCCTTTGAATCTTTTGTAAGGGAGAAGAGAGACACAAAAGAATTCAGGCGGTTAGTCCTTCATTCTTTTTCCAAGGGAGAAGAGAGACACAAAAGAATTCAGGCGGCTAGTCCTTTGCTCTTTTGGCAAAGGGAGAAGAGAATGAAAAAGATGAATAACACAAGTTTTTGAACAAAGAACTTTTCTTGAAAGAAAAAGTGTTGATAAAAAACTTTTAGAAAGAAGAAGAGAAATGAATCAGAAAATTATGTAGAAAGAGATGAAAGAAGATATTGAAAGATAGATTGAAAGATAGATGATAGATGATAGATGATAGATGATTATTATGATAATTGTTTTTTGATTGTTTGAAACTCATGTCATGGTCACATATTTATAATCTCTTGATGACTCAAGTCAAAGCTTGTGACTCTTGGCAATTTCTTTTAAAAACTAGTCACTTAAAAAGTTGTGACTTTTGAAAAAATCTTTAGAAACAAGTCACTTGAAGAATTGTGACTTTTGGAAATGTATTTTTCGAAATCAGTCACTGGTAATCGATTACCATTAAGGTATAATCGATTACACATCAACAAATGTGACTTTTCATTTTGAATTTTGAAAATTAAAATGTTTAGAAGCTCTGGTAATCAATTACAAGTGTTGTGTAATCGATTACAAGTGTTGTGTAATTGATTACACTAGTTTAAAATAATTTAAAACTATTAAACACAAGTTGTAACTCTTGAAATTTGAAATCTTAACGTTTTAAAACATTGGTAATCGATTACTACCTTCTGGTAATCGATTACCAAAGAGTAAAACTCTTTGGTAATGATTTTGTGAAAACTTCTTGTGCTACTCAATGTTTTGAAAAAAATTTTAGAACTTATGTTGATTGAGTCTTCTCTTGTTTCTTGAATCTTGAGTCTTGAATCTTGATCTTGATTCTTGATTCTTGAAACTTGATTCTTGAATCTTTGGAATTTGCTTAACTCTTGATTCTTTGGCATCATCAAAATAACCTTGGAAGGCATTGCTTCCACAATCTCCCCCTTTTTGATGATGGCAAACCTGAAATCAAGAGAATGCATACAAGTCTTGTTCTACCGTTCACTCATCCCTTTCTCCCCCTTTCTTTTTGAATTTATGCTTAATTTTAAAGTTTTGAAAAAAAATATAATATCTTGATTTCTTAAAATACCCATTTTTCTCTCCCCCTTTGGCAACATCAAAAAGGTCAAAGTGCGTAAAACATACATAATTTAAAACATACACAAAACATACTTTGTAAAACAAACATAAAAGATTCTAAACCATTCATGAAGCAAGACATAAACCACATTATAATGCAAACTACATCGTCATATCACAATCCATAAATATTCAGTCATACTAAAGAAATATTAAAAATACTAAGTGTTCAAATGTCATAAGCATATAGCCAAATACAAGACTTTAGAAGCAAAATATAATAATAATAATAGAGTCTAAACTGGTGGTGGTGGAGGTAAATCAAGGCAGTCGCGAATGATGGTGACATCTTCTTCAACCTTTGTGATCCTTGAGTCCATTGCATCAAATCGCATGTCCACTTGTTGTTCCAAAGCATCAAACCTTTCACCAACATATGTTTGGAGTCCATCGAACCTGCCCAAAATACTTTGAAGGAGAGAAGAGTCCCCTTCAACTGGTAATTGTCCTTCATCATCATTTGGTTGAGTACCCTTTTTTACCCAAGAGCCATCACGCTCTTTGCGGTAACCAAAGGATGCAACCACAACAGCACCAATCAAGAAAGATCTCTTGATTGGAACATAAGGTTCAGAATCAAGAGGGATGTTGAAATGTTGAAGGAAAAGAGTAACTAAATGTGGATATGGTAAAGGAGCATTTAATTGCAATGCCTTATGCATGCGATACCAGACTAAATGTGCCCAATCAATTTGTCGGCCGGTATGAAAAGCCCACATAACTATAAGATCTTCTTCAAAAACCTGAGCAAGGTTTGAAAATCTTGGAAGTAAAATACAAACAATAAGATAGTGAAGGATGCGACTTTCAAGAGCCAATGAACCGGCAAGAAGCCTTCCGGTCATATTCGCTTGGTTGGTGCAAACCAACCGGCGAGCATCATGCATAGAAAAATCAAATTTCCAATCATCGTCCAATGTACCTTCAAATGGTACACCGTCACTAGATAATTGGGTCAAATCATAGAAAAGGGATTGGTCAATGACCATCTTTATCCCATAAACTTCTAAAATCAAGGTACTTTCTTGAATTTCAAGATTAGAATAAAATTCTTTTACCAATTCAGAGTATACAGGCAATTTCAGAGACATAAAGGGAATGAGATTTGAGTTTTGAAATGCTTGAATGCATTCGAAACTCTCATCAGAAAAGAAATCCATATCTATGTGTTAGACAAATGGTCTCATTTATCTTAAGAAGGGGGGGGGGGTTGAATTAAGATACAAAGACTATTCCCAATTAAAATTTCACTCTCTCTTTTTAGATTAACAATGCACCCTTAACATGAATTACTCAAAAGACAATTCAGAATAAACTTCTTTAAAGAAAAAGATAAATGGAAATAAATAAAAGAAGTTTAAGGGAAGAGAGAAATGCAAACTGATTTATACTGGTTCGGCCACTTCCCGTGCCAACATCCAGTCCTCAAGCAACCCACTTGAGATTTTCCACTCTCTTTGTAAAACTCCTTTTACAAAGTCTGAACCACACAAGGGCAACCCTTCCCTTGTGTTCAGGAATCCTTTACAACAAGAGACCCTCGGTCTCTTAATCCCTTTTCAGAAGTAAGAAGATGAGAAGAAGAAATCTCTCTTGAAAGAGATAGATTGTACAATGAAGATCAATCACAATTCCTTATTGAATATGCAAGTGTTTGACCAAGGAATCTTTGAGAGGATAAGACATTTCAATTCAGAAAAACTCTCTTAATCTTTTGAGAGGATAAAACTTTTTGAGCAATCAAAAACTCTCTCACAATTCGTGTTTCCAAGTCACATATAAATAGACCTTTAATGGCCATTCATAAACCATTTGAATAGATGTGACTCTTGGAAGTTATTTTTTGAAAATCTCCTTTGGTAATCGATTACAGGATTTGTGTAATCGATTATAGGTTTAAAAATTTGAATTAAAATGTTTATTAACTGCTGGTAATCGATTACCGATATTGTGTAATCGATTACACAGTCTAAAATTTGAATTCAAATATTTAGTAGCTGTTGTAAATCATTTTTGGCCACTGGTAATCGATTACATCCTCTGGTAATCGATTACCAGAGAGTAAATCTCTTGAAAAACACTTTTTAACTTAAATCACTTGGCCAAACCTTTTGCTATATCAAATAGGAATTCCATTCCTGACATACTAGTGATCATCTTGATGTTGTGGCTTGTATTCTTGAATCATTGTCTTGAATTTAGACTTGAAAAGCGCATTTGCATCATTTGCATCAAATCATCATGATCATCATCAAAACACCAAAGTCATTTGCTTCTACACTATGAACTTAGGGTCAATGATAGAGCGAGAGGAGAATAGGTTTGTGTACCGTATACGTTGTTCTTCCGATGAGAACAATGAGGAGGAGGAAATGGAGGAAGGGATTGGAGTATCCTGAACCTCAGAATGCCATTGGCTTCTACTCGAAGAACCTTTGCGCTTCTTTGATGGTTCCGCCATTTGAGAGATTTTTTTTGAAATTTCAATCGTTTGAAATGAAAGGAAATGAAAAAAAGATGAAGTTTGGGCTTTGTGGGGAGTGATTTGGATAAGAAATGAGTGAGTTATGGTAGAAAGAATAATTGGGAGCGAGGGTTTCGCGAGAGAGAATGGGTGGTTTCTGATTTCTGATTTCAAAATTTGAATATATAGGAGCAGGGACGCATTGTAATCGATTACAACATTTAGTAATCGATTACACTCTTCCCGACTTGCTTTAATCGATTACAGTATTATTGTAATCGATTACTAGAGTGCTTTTTAGGAAAACTAAGTGCTGAATGAATTCTTAGAGTGAAAGGATTTGAAAAGGAGTCAAAGTATCTTATAAAAAAAACTCTTATATGAAAATAAACATATATAACATAATAGATTTTTTAAAAAAACTTTATGAATGATCACATATCATACAAAAATCATGCAAGAATCATATGTACTATCAATTTTTTTGTTTTAATATTAAACTTCATGCTTCAAGAAAGAAAATAACTCAATCAATCATATAAGTACATAGCAATCAATCAAGTCAAACAAATAAGATTTTGTTAGTCATCATATAAACAAGTTAACTGAAAGAAAAAAAATTCAATCAACTCAATTTAAAAGAGAATGGTTTTGATGTTACCTTTTTCATGATTCAAGTGACTAGATCTTTGAAGGTAGAAGTCAGACTTTTGCTTTTTGATTAATCTTCTTGAGAGATGTTCTCATCACTTTCATAGTCTTTGGATAGAAGGCTGATCTCCTTCTCCGAACCATCAGATGAGTCATTGTCATCCCAAGCAATATACGCCTTCTTGGATCTTCTTTCTTTATAGCTTTTCTTCTCATTCTTCTCGGACCATGACTCATTTGAGGGACATTTTGCCTTTATATGACCGGGTTGATTACACTTATAGCATTTAAGTGTAGGAGAAACTTCTTGGGATCTCTTCCCATTGTTGAAGTTATGGCTTCTCTCTATTCTTCTATTTTTGATGAATTTATGAAACTTCTTCACAAAGAGTGAGAAGTCTTCTTCATCATCAGATTCTTCTTCTTCTTCTTCTTCTTCTTCTTCTTGTATTGAGGAGGAGGCTTTGAGTGCTATGATTCTTTTCCTTTTGTCGGTCTCTTCATTTTGGTTGAGATGTTGAAGTTCCATTTCATGTTCCTGCAATTTGCCAAACAAAGTGGCAAGAGACATAGAAGAAAGATCTTTACTTTTAGAAATGGCAGTTACCTTGGGCTGCCATTCCCTACTTAAACATCTTAAAACTTTATTAATTAATTCTTCAATAGGGAAGATTTTTCCTAAGGAGGCAAGATGGTTGACTATGTGTGTGAATCTTTTCTGCATACTATGGATGTTCTCATTAGGGTTCATCCTAAATAATTCATATTCATGTGTAAGGGTGTTGACTCTAGATCTTTTCACATCGGTGGTGCCTTCATGTGTAAGTTGGAGAGTATCCCACATCTCCTTTGCATTTGAACAGTTTGACACTCTAAAATATTCATCTATTCCTAGGGCAGAAGTGATAATGTTTTTGGCTTTAAGATTATATTGGATTCTTCTTCTATTCACATCAGTCCACTTATCTCTAGGTTTTTATGTTGTGGTGCTAGTACTTACATCTGCTACGGTGAGTATGTAAGGTCCTATTTCTATTTCTTCCCAAATGTTTAAATCTATGGCTTCAATAAAGATTTGCATTCGGGTTTTCCAATAGTGGTAACCCTCACCATTAAAGATGGGTGGCCTATGGATGGAGTTTCCTTCTGGAAATAGAGAATTTGAGGAGGCCATGAATCTTGAAGTTATGAAACTTTCTACAACATACCTGCTCTGATACCACTTGTTGGATCAAGTGGCCTCGGAATAATAAAGAAGGGGGGGCTGAATTAATTATGAACGTGTCTTGACAAATTAAAAATCTATCCTTCTTAATGTTACTAGATTCAATTAGGCTTTTACTACCAAGTTAAGAAAGTAAAGAACAAAAACAAAAACTTAACCAAAAGTAAAAGCGATAATTAAAAGTACATAGCGGAAATTAAAGAATGTAGGGAAGAAGAAGACAAACACAATATTTATACTGGTTCGGCCACAAATCGTGCCTACATCTAGTCCCCAAGCAACCTACGGTTCTTGAGATTTCTTTCAACCTTGTAAAATCATTTACAAGCCAAAGATCCACAAGGGATGTACCCTCCCTTGTTCTCTTTGAAAAAACCAAGTGGATGTACCTTCCACTTGAACTAATCCACAAGAGATGTACCCTCTCTTGTTCTCAGTATAACAATCCCAAGGTAGATGTACCCTCTACTTGTACCACAAAGGATGTACCCTCCAATGTGTTGGGACAAAGAATTCTCAAGCGGTTAGTCCTTTGAATCTTTGTAAGGGGAAACAAAAGATATCTCAGGCGGTTAGTCCTTTGAAATCTTTTGCTTAAGGGGAAGGGAAGAATTAAAAGAATTCTAAGGTGGTTAGTCCTTTGAATCTTTTGTAAGGGAGAAGAGAGACACAAAAGAATTCCGGCGGTTAGTCCTTCGTTCTTTTGCAAAGGGAGAAGAGAGACACAAAAGAATTCAGGCGGCTAGTCCTTCGTTCTTTTGGCAAAGGGAGAAGAGAATGAAAAAAGATGAATAGCACAAGTTTTTGAACAAAGAACTTTTCTTGAAAGAAAAAGTGTTGATAAAAAACTTTTAGAAAGAAGAAGAGAAATGAATCAGAAAATTCTGTAGAAAGAGATCAAAGAAGATATTGAAAGATAGATTGAAAGATAGATGATAGATGATTATTATGATAATTGTTTTTTGATTTTTCGAAACTCATGCCATGGTCACATATTTATAATCTCTTGATGACTCAAGTCAAAGCTTGTGACTCTTGGCAATTTCTTTTAAAAACTAGTCACTTAAAAAGTTGTGACTTTTGAAAAAATCTTTAGAAACAAGTCACTTGAAGAATTGTGACTTTTGGAAATGTATTTTTCGAAATCAGTCACTGGTAATCTATACCATTAAGGTGTAATTGATTACACATCAACAGATGTGACTTTTCATTTTGAATTTTGAAAATTAAAATGTTTAGAAGCTCTGGTAATCGATTACACTAGTTTAAAATGATTTAAAACTGTTAAACACAAGTTGTAACTCTTGAAATTTGAAATCTTAACATTTTAAAACACTAGTAATCGATTACTACCTTCTGGTAATCGATTACCAGAGAGTAAAACTCTTTGGTAATGATTTTGTGAAAGCTTCTTGTGCTACTCAATGTTTTGAAAAACATTTTAGAACTTATCTTGATTGAGTCTTCTCTTGTTTCTTGAATCTTGAGTCTTGAATCTTGATCTTGATTCTTGACTCTTGAAACTGGATTCTTGAATCTTTGGAATTTGTTTAACTCTTGATTCTTTGGCATCATCAAAATAACCTTGGACGACATTGCTTCCACAACTTTGTATCTTAATTTAAACCCCCTTCTTAAGATAATTAAGGCCACTTGTCTAATAAGTGGTATCAGAGTAGGATTCTTGTTTAAAGTTTAAAAACTTCAAGAATAATTATGGCCTTATCTAACTTTCCATTTCCTGAGGGAAATTCTATTAATAGGCCTCTTATGTTCAATGGTGAGGGTTATCATTATTGGAAAACCTGAATGCAGATCTTTATAGAAGCCGTAGATTTAAATATATGGGAAGTCATTGAAATTGGTCCCTTCATTCCTACAATGGTTGTGGGAAATGCAACTATAGAAAAACCTAGAGAAGAATGGAAAAATCTGACAAGAGAAATTTGAAAGAAAAGAAAGCATACATCACTTGGGAAGATAATGACATGAATTCTTCAAGTGATTTAGAAAATGAAATCATAAATCTAGGTCTCATGGCTAAAGACTATGAAAGCGAAGAAGAGCGGTTGCTCCAAACACATGGCGAGAGAGGCATCAAAGTTTATTCATATTTCTCCCAAAGATAGTGAATATGTGATCTATGGAGACAACAAACAAAGGTAAAATTGTTGGAGTTGAAAAAATAGGTATGAATCCCTCTACCTCCATAGAAAATGCTTTACTTATTAATGATCTTAAGCATTTAACCAAGCAATTTTGTTGATGCCAAAAGCCCAAGTGATTAATTCAAGACTTCAAGATCAAGCATCAAGAATCCAATCCAAGATTCAAGAGAAGAAATCAAGAAGCAACAAGTCAAGACTTCATATAGGATAAGTATTAAAAGATTTTTTCAAAAACCAAATAGCACAGTTTTGTTTTATAAAAGAATTTTCTCAAATTTTCTAAGTTACTAGAGTGATTACTCTCTGGTAATCGATTACCAATGACCAATTTGGTTTTCATAATGTTTTCAAATGATTTGTAACGTTCCAAAATGTTTTTCAAATAGTGTAATCGATTACACTATATTAGTAATCGATTACAAGTGAATCTGAATGTTGGAATTCAAAATCCAATTGTGAAGAGTCCCAACTTTTCATAAAATGCATTGTGTAATCGATTACACCTTTGTGGTAATCAATTACCAGTGAACAGTTTTGAAGAAAAAGTTAAGAGTTATAACTCTTAACGTGGTTTTCTCAAATGTCATTACTCTTCCAATGGTTTCTTTGACCAAACATGAAGAGTCTATAAAAGCATGACTCTGGCACACATTCAATACAAATATGATATTCTTCCAAACAATTCTTTTTCACAATCTTTCTTTAATCATTGCCCATTGCTTTCTCTTTGCCAAAAAAACTTTCTAAACTTTGTTTTTCTGCAAGTGGAAATTCTGTAGAAAACGAAAGTGTGCTATCTTTTCATCCCTTCTTCCTCTTGACAAAAGATTCAAAGGATTAACCGTCTGAGAATTCTTTTGATTCTTCCCTTTCCCTTTAAACAAAAGATTTCAAAGGACTAACCACCTGATATATCTTTTGTTTCTCCTTACAAAGATTCAAGGGACTAACCGCCTAAGAATTCTTTGTCTTAACACATTGGAGCGTACATCCTTTGTGGTACAAGTAGAGCGTACATCTACTTGGGTAGTTAAACTAAGAACAAGAGAGGGTACATCTCTTGTGGATCAGTTCAAGTGGAGCGTACATCCACTTGGTTGTTCAAAGAGAACAAGGGAGGGTACATCCCTTGTGGATCTTTGCTTTAAAGGATTTTACAAGGTTATTGGAAATCTCAAGAACCGATGGTTGCTTGGGGACTGGATGTAGGCACGGGTTATGGCCGAACCAATATAAATCTTGTGTTTGTCTTCTTCTTCCCTACACTATTTATCTTTCTGCTGTGTACTTTTTATTTTCGCTTTACTTTTGTCTAAGTTATTGTTTCTGTTCTTTACTTTCTCATAACTTAGTAGTAAAGCCTAATTGAATCTAGTAACATTAAGAAGGATAAATTTTTAATTAGTCAAGACACGTTCATAATAAATTCAACCCCCCCTTCTTAATTATTCCGAGGCCACTTGATCCAACACAATTATGTAATAAAGGCCATTTATCCAACAAAAGTATTTTAATGTTTGTCTACTTTTGATTATTTTTGCCTATGATTGATAACTTTTGATTGAGTTTTGATGCTTGTTTTTTGATTGTATTTGATCATTGTGTTTAAGAGTTATGTTGATTGTCTTTGATGATTGCTTTTGATTGAGTTTTGATTGTCTTTGATGATTGTGTTTGAGAGTGACCCTCGTTTGACCACTTCGAGGTACTTGGCACCCATCGTTAGGCAATTCGTGAAGTTTCGTGACATGCCGGAAGTCAAAAGAAAGCATTGTAGCACAATCTGTGAAGTTCCGTGACATGCTGGAAATTAAAAGGAAGTGTTCGTGCGCAATCCGTAAAGTTCCATGACATCCCGGAAACCAAAAAGGGGTTGATTACATAGTCCGTAAGGTTTCGTAACATTACGGAAAGAAAACATGCATCGTTACGAAAGTCGTAAAGTTTCGTAACATTACGGAAAAAGAATCACCAAAAAAGAGCAAGGGGGATGTATTTAGTAAAAATAGGGGTGCAAATAGCAACCAGGCCAACTTGGGCCTTCCAGAAAATTCCTCCAGAAGGCGGTTGCTTCTAGAGGAAGCAACCTAGCTCGCCTGGGCGAGCTGGGGGGCAAGCTTCTCCCCCATTTTCTTATAAATCGGGGGAGAAGTGAAGGGAAAAAATGTTCAGCCCTCCAGGTAATTCAAGATCACTTGAAATTAGTGAAAAAAATTGTTTCCGTGAAGAAAATCCAAGCCGAGGCGCTTCCGTAACGCTTTCGTAACGTTTCCGTAACGTTTCCGTAACGTTTCCGTTCTTCGACGTTCTTTATGCGTTCTTCGTCGTTCTTCGGTCTTCAATCGGTAAGTTCCCGAAATCGAACTTTTCAATTCATTCTATGTACCCTTAGTGGTCCTCATTTGTTTTCACGTGCTTTTATTTTCATTTCGTTTACTTTCCGTACCCCTTTTTGACGCGTTTTAGTCATTTGCTTAAGTCATTTCCTTGCCTAATCAAAAAATAAAATAAATTTCCACCGATCATTTGAATTGTAACATCCGTTAATTTCTGTTAAAATGAAATCCGACCGTTCGGTCATGCCGTAACCACGTTGGAAACCAAGAAGAGGTAAAATAATAATATAATAATAAAAAAATATCTTTTAGTAAAATAAAACAAAAAAATCAATTGGACGTTTCTCTTTGGGATTTTTCTTTCTTAATTGAATTGACTAATAACCAAAGTGAAACTAAGGTTAAAATCAATTCATAAACCAAACTTTTTGTCAACGCCTAAAAAAGCCATTTTTAATGGTCCAACGCCTTGAAATGGTCTTGTCCGCTTTTATTGGTTAAATGTAGATTTCTAAAAAGCCTAAAATCAATATGTAACTTTGTTATCTCTTTCAAAAATAAAGAAATCATTAATGGTCCAATGCCTTAATGTTTTCTCACTTTTCAAAAGAATCGAAAGATTATCTAATGGTCCAACGCCTTAAATGACCTTTCATTCAATAAAAACATATCTTGCAAAAAAGGATAAAAAATAACTTAACCAAAACGCTTTGTTCACAAAAGAACTACGTAGGTCTGATTTTCTCATCACAATTGAGGAATACGTAGGAGCAAAGGGAAACGCCCTTGTCGACCACAAAAAGATAAAAATATAAAAAGGCATAAAAAACATAAGAACGTAAAAAGGGAAGATAACATAAATTGAAGTCATATTTGCACATTTGATTAAAGGCTGCCGTCTCTTGTGACGGACGTGTGGGGTGCTAATACCTTCCCCTTGCGTAAATACAACTCCCGAACCTTTCACTTAAAGTTCGTAGATAACGTCTTTTCCGGTTTTTCCGACGTTTTCCTCAAATAAACGTTGGTGGCGACTCCGCGCGTATTCCTTTCTTGGAACACGCACCCGCGAGTCACGCGTCGCCCTCTCGCTGAAGGGCAGGTTGCGACAGTTGGCGACTCCACTGGGGACTATTTTTTTGAGAGTTAGGCCATTTAATCTTGTGCAATGTTTTATCATGACTTTCTCCTTTGTTGGTTTCCCTTTTATTTTTCTTATGTTCTTGTGTATATAACTCTTTGATGCTTTTAGTGCGTTTTAAAATGTATGCATGAGGTAAATATTTATTCATTTGATGCACATAAACACCAACACTATTTACACACACGGTGAGTTGAAAAGGGGCCCTATACCCGGGTCCATGGGAACTTAAGGAGTGGAGGTGAATCTATGATCATACTTGGTCTTCGACTTGCTTGATTACAGTGAACTCTCATCTAGAGTTTTTCTCTTTGATAACATATTGTTGCTAGTAGTCCCTACTGCTGCAATGTGTTCTTCGAAGAGGATGATACCTCTAGAGACCATCAAGAGAGATATGACCACCTTCGGAATTATCACTAAAAGCCTAGTTAGCTCCCTCCCATATAGGTCCCTAGAATAAGGGCACGAAGCAGACACGTTGCGTGCCATTTTTTCACACTGCCATGCATAAGTGTCATGTACCCTTTTGCTTATATTTTTTGAATATTGTCATGCTATGTACATTCCCGTGTTGCGCCTTTCGCATATGCATCACGCACGGGTTCTGTCTTGATCCCCTCTCTTTAACAAACCAACGGAGGGTCCGTGTCACCTTCTTAAATACATACGTTGGGCACTTTGCTACCCCAAGGCGTTGTATCTAAGAAGGAGACAATTTCCTGGGCTCCCGTATTCATAAATTGCATCTGTGTCATATGCATTTCTTCATGCATTCATCCATACCACCCATGATAGATGTCGGAGTTTTGATTCGCACCGATTTTTGTTCACTTTAGTAAAACATGGGATCAAGTCAAATGCCTTCGCTTAAAAAGAGGTTCTATCAAGTCAAGGTCAAGAGCCTAGGGACCACCAGTCTAAAGGAGTTAGGGCAGTTAATAGGTCAGCTCCAGCGGCAAGCTTTTCGCAAAGCTTACGGTAAAATCTGGGACTTAGCCATGGTAGAAGTCTCCACAGAGGCCATTGCCTCCCTCGCCCAGTATTATGATCAGCCGTTGAGGTGCTTCACCTTTGGGGACTTCCAACTATCAACTATGGTAGAAGAATTTGAAGAGATCCTAGGATGCCCTCTAGGGGGAAGGAAACCATACCTCTTCTCAGGGTTCTATCCCTCATTAGCTAGAATTTCCAAGATAGTCCAAATCTCGGCGCAGGAATTAGACCACAGGAAGCAAGTCAAAAATGGGGTGGTTGGAATACCAAGAAAATATTTGGAGGCAAAAGCAAGAATCTTGGCAGGTAAAGGCGAGTGGGCCCCGTTCATAGATATTCTCGCACTGTTGATCTTCGGAGGAGTCCTCTTTCCGAATGTGGATGGGTTGGTGGACCTAGTAGCGATCGACACTTTTCTTGCCTATCATAACCACAAGGAAAGCCCGGTTGTCGCTATGCTAGCCGACTTATATGACACCTTCGACCGAAGATGTGAAAAGAGTAATACAATGATTGTTTACTGTACTCCAGCTCTTTATGTATGGTTAGTTTCGCACCTTTTTCGCCAAGAGGTGAGGCATGCTTGCCCGCTAGAAAGCCACCGTTCATGCACAAAGAAAAGAGGGGCAAATTGGGACCAACTCTTTGCAAGCAAAGAAGGAGCATCTGTCAACTGGTTCCCTCGATGGAAGGAAGGAAGAACCAGAGTTCTTATTTCATGCGGAGGATTTCCAAATGTTCCCTTGATGGGGACGAGGGGTTGCATCAGCTACAATCCCGTTCTTACTATAGGACAACTTGGCTACCCTATGAGAGGGGCGCCACTAAAGGATGAGCTCGCGCCTGCCATTTCACGAGGCTTCAATAAGACCAACGTGGAGACACTTTAGAAGGTCCGCAAGGCATGGGAGGTGTTGCAAAAGAAGGACAAGGAACTCAGGGGCAGTAACAATGGGCCCATCGGTGGCTATCGTAAGTGGTTAAAAGCCCACGTGCAAGGTTTGGATTGGCTCCCGAGTTTGAGAACCACTAAAAGGGAGGAAGTTGAGGCACCAGAGGAAGACGAAGAGGTGCAGGCCCTTAGGACGAAACTCAAGCAAGCCCAAACAGTTAAAGAAAGGTTCAAATCAGTGGCTCTGAAAATCCGAAAAGAGAATACCGAACTGAGAGATGTAAATGTGGCTACCACCAAAGCCTTGGAATGAGAAACCAAGAGGGCTTGTAGGGAAGAACACGACCGGAACAAATTCCGAGGGGCTCTGTGGGGTAGCAACAATGAGCTTAAACTCCGAAGAGAGGAAAGGGACCAATCACGAGTAGACAGTTTGATCTTGAAAGATGAATTGAAGGCTTGATCGAGGTCCAAAAGAAGTTTGTCTCAACGGTTATGCGAGACAGAGACCAACATGTTAGCTATCATCACCAAGTACCAAGAAGAACTAAATCTAGCCACGGCCCACAAGCATAGAGTGGCGGACGAGTATGCCCAAGTGTACGCAGAAAAGGAGGCTAGAGGAAGGGTGATCGACTCATTACATCAAGAGGTAACGATGTGGATGGACCGATTCGCTCTTACCTTGAACGGGAGTCAAGAGCTTCCCCGATTGCTAGCCAAGGCCAAGGCAATGGCGGACACCTGCTCCGCCCCCGAGGAGACCCACGGACTTCTCGACTATTGTCAGCATATGATAGATCTACTGGCCCATATAATTAGAAACCACTAGGGAATTTGTATCGTCGCTCAGATCTTGACTAGTTATAACTTTCTGAATAAAATGAGTTTATCCCATGTTTTTACTCCCAAGATCAGTGCGAATCAAATCACTCCCGCATTTTATCTCTAGCATGCATTCATTTAGACACTGCCATGCATATAACCTAAATTTCATGTATGCCTTTGCTGTATGATTATTTGAGGATATTGCCATCTTGTGTACATCCCCCTGTTGCGATTTTGCGTATCTGCATCATGTCGTCACACATACGTTGTATATTGGTCTCGTCTTTTGTCATGGGAAGCTAGAAGATCCATATGACCTTCTTAACTGCACACATGGGGCACTGCGTCCCCGAATGCGCAAGTAAGAAGGGATAATTTTCCGGGCTCTCGTGTCCGTAAATGCATTCATATCATGCATCGCATAATCATCTCTTCATGGCATCATAATGAACATATCATTGCTGCATTTGTCTGTTATCATATTCCAGCATCACATTTTGCATGAGTCATTGCATCATCATGCATATGCATTCAACATACTTTTTGTTCTACAAACTGCATACCTTTTGTTTTCATGTTCGCTCATGCATGATCCTTGCATTTTCCTCCGTAAAACAAAAACAAAAAAGGGGAAGCATGAAAATTCATGATTCATTCTTAGTTGCATATATTCGGTACCATGAGCCAACCATGTTGGGATCATAAACCCGTTTCACTTAAAAACAAAATGATTGAACATGGTACCTAACGCATGGTTAACTAGGAAATGATGTTTCTTCAGGCATCTCAATTTCATAATTACATTTTCCATGCATAGCTTAAAGTATGCCCGAGTCATTCATCCCTATGAAAGGTTGTTGAAGTATTGGCGATCAGAATTACCATTCCTTGGATTATAGGGTTGAACTAAGCTCATGCTTTTTCGAAAAAAGTTCATCGAGTCAAGTTGAAGTATGGAAGTAGCCATCTTGCAAAAAATTGGGGCAAAAGATGGATCGGGTTACATCACTGCTTCGTCTACTGCCAAACACATTTAGGACTATTGATGTCCTTGTTACTTCTATTTTCGCCTTGACAAAGATGTCATGGACCATATTGAAGATCTAAATTGATTCAACCCCATGTCCTGCGTAAAAATTCGCAATACTTCAACTGTGCATCATTCGCATACATCCATCCTTTTCATTGGTTGCATTGCTCATTGCATTCTTTCCTTGAAAAAAAATGAACTTAATAATTATTAGCAAAAAGAAAAAAAAACATGCTTTACGGTGCCCTTACCGAACCCGTGCTAGAGCTAGAGTAATGGGTAAAGTAGAGGAGGCGCAAGAGCAGATGAAGGTCGACATGTTGGCCATGAAAGAGCAAATGGCCACAATGATGGAGGCCATGATGAGCATGAAGAAGATAATGGAAGCCAATGCGGTTATAGTTGCCGCTACCAGCGCTGTTGCTAAGGTGAACCGAATGCCCCCATCTAGCCTCAACCAAATGAATCATCCAACCTCAGCTATGGTAGGCAAAGATTTGGGAAGTACGGGCGGCCCCCCCATTATGCGCAAATTCAAAACAAGCATGCCTTCTCACCATATGGTTTGCCTCCCAACTATACACCACCCAATGTGGCATATATTCCCAATGAGGATGTCAATAACTCCGCTCCCATACTCATTGAAAGCCGACAACCTCATCATGCACATGTCTCTCAAACCATGGGGGAGACACATGAAATACCCCACCATAATCTAGC